>NC_088781.1:81806853-82176853 GCF_958450345.1 Calliphora vicina | reverse complement strand
GGTAAAAAGGCTATCAAAAGTGACAGCCAAGATTTTCGGGTGGTTCACTGTCGGAATTTGTACGCCGTCGACCATGATGCCTAAATTCAGTTTTACCTCCTTCGTCCAGGTGGTGAAAAGTGTTGCTGATGACTTCGTTGGTGATAACTGCAGGTTACGTGCAGTGAAGAAATTGTGGATTTCATTGAGATAACCATTTACCATACCGCAAAGCTCATCAACGTTGTGACCTGTTGCCAATATAGTGCAGTCGTCCGCATACGAGATTATCTCTACGCCCTGTGGGGGCACTGGGAGTTTAGAGAGGTAGAAGTTAAACAGGAGCGGCGACAGGACCCCGCCCTGAGGGACTCCTTGTTTAACTCTACGGGGTTTTGAGTATTTGTCTCTAAACTCCACGAACGACTGCCTGCCACTCAGATAGTTCACTATCCATCTCTTCGTGTTGTTGGGCATTGTGGACTGCAGGATGTCCTGGAAGAGTATGGCGTGACTGACAGTGTCGAAGGCTTTCGACAGGTCAAGTGCCACTAGGATAGTCCGTTCACAAGGCCTCTGCTGGTTTAAGCCCTGTGAGATTTGAGTGACTATGGCGGATAATGCTGTGGTGGTACTGTGCATTTTACGGAATCCATGCTGGTGACGAGCAGCTGGTAGTTGACGGGTCAGCTGGGGGAGGAGAAGAGCTTCGAGTGTCTTCGCTACAGGTGACAGGAGGGATATCGGCCTGTACGATTGTCCCTCACTCGCGATTTTCCCAGGTTTTAGCAATGGGATAACTCGACCCATTTTCCAGACATCGGGTATAGTTAAGCTCCTCACTAACAGATTAAAAACCATTGTCAGGTACTCGACTCCCCGCTCGCCTAGATGTTTTAGCATCAGCATGGATATCCCATCAGGTCCTATTGCCTTTGAGGGCTTAGCTGTGTTGATGGCTTCTGCAACTTCAGTTGGCGTGTAAAGTTGTGGTGTGTCCGAGACTGGAAGATCGTGTAGTTTGCGGACAATACTTCTTTTCGCCTTGTCCCTCTCGGGGTGCTCAATGAATTGTCGGCAAAAAGCTCGCGCGCACCGTTTAGGGACGGATATGGTGGTATCTGCAAACTTAATCGCTACCCTATCATCCTTCTTAGTCGGATTGGAGAGAGACCGAACTGTGGACCACAACTTGCCAACTCCAGAACTTAAGTTGCAGTTCTTCAAATGATCCAACCATTTGTTTCGCTTGTCCTCATTTACCAACCTGCTGATATCGCGGTACAGCTGGGCGATCCTAGGGTCGTCAGGGTTGGTACTTCGGATGTCATCAATCTCATCTGCGAGTCCCGCTGCTTCTGCTGGGAAGTGCGGTCGCACTACGGATATTCTACCAGCGGGAATGAAGCGAGCGGCTGCTGCTGTGATGGTTTCGCGAAACTTCCTATCTGTTATTGTCTTATAGTAACCTATGGTGAAGTCACTTCAAACTTTTTTTGTACTACGCTTTATTATACCCACCAGAAGCGTTGACTACTTTCGATCAGCTATCAGATAGTCACATTGTAATCAAAAGGGTCAATTGACCCCCTGCTTGGGACATGCAAGTGCTAAAATAACTAGTCAAGTAGCTGATCAAGTAACCAGTTACAAAGCTAGTAAGGTAAATGACGCTATCAAAAAGAGACAATTGACCCTCTGCTTACGACATGCCCGTGTTAAAATGACTAGTCACGTGGCTATTGAAGTAACTAGCTCCCACCTTAAATGATGGGTAAAATAACTAGTTCGGTACTGTCTCTCAGAACTGCTGCACATGTAATGTATTTATTTATTTGTATGTGTGTGTGTATATTAAACACAATTGATACAAAAATAAATTAACTTCACTTTTTTTTCTTTTAAGGGTATTTTTCAAAAATTAAAAAAATTATGAAGATTGTTGGTGGTGTCCAAAAAATTGCGATCCTTGTGTAGAGAATGAAACAAATACAATTTTCCAAGTGCTCACAATGTTTTGCCAAAAAATCCGGTTCAAGTGGAACAAATGTTTGTGCGTGTAAAGAAAATTTAAAAAAAAGAAAAGTTTTATATTTCAAATAAATTTAATTGTGTCGAGTTTACAAATTTTTAGTGTGTCACACTGAAAGGGCAATCAACGATTAGATATTAAAAAATTAACATAAAATGTGGCGAACAATGTTGCAAAAGGATACCGTTAACGGGTTTACTCTTTAGGGTACCCACCCAAGGGTGTAAAATAGGGAGTATAATATATCCTAACAAGTAATATGAATTCAAGTAAAATTACACGTATAAAAAAATCTAAATTAAACATACACATGTGAGTTTTTTTAGGATTTTTGGCAGATCTTCTAAAATAATCTGTTAAAAAATAATGTTATATATAAATAGGCCACACGTTTTTTTGTGGTACACTTTTAAGTATGTTATTGTCCATCAATATTGACGAAACAGGTATGGTTTAAATTTGTTCAAGATTCTTTCCATAAAAATTGTAAAAAGCGTTTTAAAAGTACATAGTAGAATTTTGACCATGGGCGATCCTAGTATTTTTTAAATGCTTTCCCTTTAAATGATTTGACTTGAAAAATCTCTCTCACTGTTTGTAGATGTTGGAGTGATCGAAAGATATCCAATGTCTATATTCAAAACCCTCTATCTTTGATTTTCACGAAAATGACTTTGATGGTAAAATGTTCAGTAAAACAGCACTCATCTATGGTGTGAATTTCATAACGAACATATTTTTTTGCTGTTTTATTTGAATTTTTGTAATGTCTCTATCTTATACAAATAATTTCAAATAATTAATTTTCAAATATTTTTTTGGAATAATTTCTTCTTACTAATTTTAGCTGTAGACTTTGAATTTTACATTTTTCAGTAATTTATCAAAATAGCAAAAGCCGATTCTGAATTTAATTACCATGAACATATTTTACCTTTTTGTTTTTGGAAAATATATTTTTTATCATTTAATATATAGTATGTATTCTCACTTTAATTTTGTTGGCTACAATTTTGTGAGGTTTTGTTTTTTGTAGTTTTTATTATTATCTATTAATTTAATTGGTTATTGGCTGATCCCATTACTATTAGTTAATTTTTAAATTATATATTGATATCTTTTAATTTTATTATTATTTTATTTTTTTATAATCAAATTGTGAGTAGTATAATTGGAACCGATTATGGCCTATTGGCTAGGATTCTGTAACTGAATGAATAAATAAAAAAAGGTCCATGGAATAAAAATAAATGGTTTAAGTTGTAATATGCTTAAAAAGTGTCTATGGTTGTGGCTACCAAAACCGCAACCATTATTTATCTAAAGCTCTATCCAATTTTGCTGCCGATAATAATAAAGTTGTTGAACAGAAGTTCTTAGAGAAGATAGAGATTAAATTGTAAAATCAATCTATACAATTGCCAATCGATTAAGTTAGAATTACCAGAGAAGCCAGGACGACTGTTCAAATTCACAATGAGATCTTAAAATTACAATGATACAAACTTTTTCTTCTATTAGACCAGGACGAGTAAAGAACGATCATACTGTTTAAGATCTCTTTTATAAATATGTTCCAGAAGATACCTAGTAATACCACCGGCATACCATTATTTTTGATAATTTACACCAATCAAACTTTTATTTTACGTAAATTGTAAATTAAATCAAAATAATTTATTTTTATTAAAATGCAAAACCCTCTATCTGATCATATTCATACATACACATTGAATATTTTTGAAAAGCAAAACCCACTATCTATCATGAAGTCCACAATAATGCAAAATTTTAAAAACCAATTACATGTGAGATTCAGTAGTTGCTTTTAAAATATATTGTAGAATACCGAATTTTAATAACTCAAGTAATACGCGAAAAAAACAGTTTTTTGGCTCTCCTGAAAAGTTGTGTTTTTCAAGAAAAAGGGGGTTTTGAATATAGTCCCTCGACATACAAAATTTAAAAATTATTTTTTGGTTATAGTTTTTTTCTCCATTTTTTGTGTGGATGTGTTAAAATGAAACCAATGTTGCTGTTTTTATACCCTTCGCCATGAGTGGCGTTGTAATTTCCGTTTGTAATTTCTACATTTTTCATTTGCGACCCCATAAAGTATATATATTCTGGATCATTATAGATAGCGGAGTCGATATAGCCATGTTCGTCTGTGTGTTGAAATCAACTTTCCAAATCCCCTAAATAACTTACAAACATGATTGATACATCAAAATCTCCGGAATTTTTCCGGCTCGGTTGCTATTTAAAATCGAGAAAATTGGTCCACAAATGGCCGAGATATAAACAAAAAAAAACATGTATTTTGTTAGTGTTTCATGAAATCATGTACATATATAATAGCATAATAAAAAGAAAACAAAAGTTTTGTTGTGTGTATATATGTATGTAGATGTGTAATACACATTCACCAATTCTATTTTGTTTCTTTGTGAATCTTATTCTCTAACAAAATAGAGAGAGTTGTTTATAATGAGTTCTCATATGAGCAACTCTATCATACGTAAACAGCTCAAACCATAGAGAAAACACATAGAGCGGAAACTCTCCTGTCAAAGACCTAACTCAGTTGTCAAAAACCTAAGTGGTGAGAATGTATTAGTAAAAAAAACTATGTGAAAACAAAAACATCACTCGCATGTGTAAATTTTTTGAGTAATTTTTTTGTTTGAGTTTTTTTCGAGTTTCCGCTCTATGTTCTCTATGGCTCAAACACCCAACAACAACATTCTACAATGTGGAATGAAATGAAATGAGAATTACAAATCAAACACACGCGCAAGGTTGCCAACTCTTCAGCTCAGAAAATGGCTAGATTTTGAATTAAAAATAGCTAGAAATGGCTAAAAACTAAAAACGAAGTCTGCACCCATTAACAGTCTGGTTATGTGTTAATATATACTGACAGTTTTCAAAAATAATTTTTACCAACTTCGTGTAAATGGGGTTTAACAGATTAACCCACATTTTCTCAATCTCCGGTTATCGTTTTTCATAACGATATATATACTTCCAATTAATACAATTTTTGTATGAGAACTGTCAATATGTCGGCACGATAAAAAATATAACCAGATATTGAGGAAATGGTGATAAAGAATGTATTATCAATAATTTTTTTTTCCTTTTTGATAAATAAAACAAATTTCTGGACACTTACAATCAAAATCGGATCCATTGAAGAAATGCAAAATTGAATATGCCTGATGTGTTTGCTTTGAAAACAATTTAGAAGCCTGTTTTCATAAAACCAATAATATTCTCATCAAATCATCAACAGACGAATTTGTTTAAAAATACTCTTTCTTTGTCATTTGATAAAAAAAATGTTTTATTTTTAAAAAATGTTCAAGAAAAGTATAAAATAACAAAGCCTAGGACAAAATAAAATAGCTAGATCTTCCGGCTAGATTAAATCTAGCTATTTTTTATGGCTAAATGAAAATAAAATCGCTAGATCTAGCCGAAAAATGGCTGAATTGGCAACCTTGCATAATTTGTATATATTTGAGTGCGTTTGGTTTATTATTTTTTTATTTTTGTTGTTGTTATTTTTTTCAACATACAATTGTGCAAGTCTTGTTTTGTTTATTTGGTTAGTTTTTACTGAGCAGTTGTAGTGTAAATACATATGATCGTCCGGTTTCATGATTTTCTTCATGTTGTTGGTATATGAAGTGTTTTGCATGAGTAAAGATGTATATGGGGCATTTCACGTCAAGTGAACCAACTTTTGAAATCGATGAAATTTGCACCAATGTTAGTTCTATTGGATAGTAATTCGGACACCATTTTTCAACAAGATCGGTCAAGAACTCTCTGAGTTATAGGAGGTCAAAATTTGACATTTTGGCCAAACAGGTGTTTTTTATCCATATAACTTATTACCTATTGTTCTTAGCAAAATGTGTCCCAAATAGTTTAGATAGCTATTTATGCAATCTTTCGAAAAAAAAAATTAAAAAAATTTAATAAAATATTTTTGATTTTTTTTTTTAATCAAAAATATTTTTGACTTTTTTTTTTCAAAATGGGCCCTTTTTATTTTTTTTTTTTATTTTTTTAAGAAAGCTTAGGTCTTTTCCTAAGCGACCTATATGGTCGCTTAGTGGGATGCGAGTGGGATATCTATCAAAAAAAAATATTTTGTAACTCAAGATTTAAAATTTTTGTTGACTTTTTTTAAAAAAATGGACCCATTTTTTAATTTTTTTTTTTGCTCAGAAGAAAGCTTATGTGTTTTCCTTTAACACCCTTTTTGTCGCTTAGTGGGATGCGAGTGGGATATCTATAAAAAAATGTTTTGTAACTCAAGACATACAATTTTTTACTTTTTTTTGAAAAATCAAAAACCTTTTTGACTTTTTTTTTTCCAAAATGGACACTTTTTTTATTAATTTTTTTTTCTCAAAAGAAAGCTTAGGTCTTTTCCTTTAAAACCTTTTTGGTCGCTTAGTGGGATGCGAGTGGGATATCTATCAAAATAAATGTTTTGTAACTCAAGACAAATGTTTTTAAATTGATTTTTTTCATATTTGTGTGTAAGTGTTTCTAAAACCTTAAAAATAAAAACCACAACAACTGACCGGTAATAGCCACTGGAGGGGGCAATATGAGGCCGACCGCTATTAATTTTCCACCCCCAAAATTTGTCTGAGTTTTGTAACTTGCGGCTTTTTTAGTCAATCCTAGAGGTAGTTTTCAGCGCACGTGATTTTCATTGTTAAAATATCAGGTGCCCCAGAAACAAATTTTTGGTGCAAATTTCATCGCGATCGGAAGACATCGATTTCTAAAGTTGGTTCACTTGACGTGAAATGCCCCATATATTTATAAATACATTTGTTTGTTGTTGTTTTTTTTTTTCAATACAAAAACCTTCATCCCTACAGTATAAGATTCAGCACAGCCGAATATAGCTCTGTTACTTGTTTTTTTTAATGTATTAGTTAGTTGGCATTTAGTTACAGCTTTACCCATGATTAAGTGCTAACTAATTGTGCTGAAAGTAACCAATTGTGAATAACTTAAATAGGTACTTAAAATAGTTAACACTTGGTGATCGTTTATAAATAGGCAAATATGTGTGTTTAAAACTATTATTATATATAAAGAAATTTCGGTTAATCGGTTAACGACACAAATTAATCGGTTTATTTGTTATTTGAAAATCGTCAATTTTAAATTATTCGAACAGCTAACCATCGGTTAACTGAGTAACGATTAATTGGTTGAATACCATAGTTTCGACTAAAAATTTAATATCAAACTAGCTGACCCGACGTTGTCCTGTCCAAATTAGAAAAAAGTTCGATTTGTGAATTTGTGAGAAGCTTTTTAAAATGTGTAAAAATAGTTAAAAGAGAAAAAAACGTATTTTGAATGATAATGTTTGATTTACATTTGATTTTAAAATATGTATGTATGTATGTACAATGAATCTTATGGTGTTCTATTTACATTTTGATCGATGTTCAGGTAACAAATAATATAAATATTTTTTTCGATTGCTTTGCTGTGTTATCATAATTTCGTTCATTGCAATGTTCTATGATACACGAACTTTTTTTGTTATTGTCTGGCACTAAACAAATAATGCTGATGGTGTTCCAACACGGAAACAGGCGGCATATGGAGCCAAAGGGATCCGTGGTAGCAAAACGTCTTGTCCTTTGTACTTCCTTTAAGTATTGTTGCTTCGATGACGTTATGCATCAGGTTTTATATCGCATATCGGGTGCCATTATAAAGACGTGGTAAAATCAGACTTTCAGTTGGAGATTGTGAGGCGGTAATCCTGGCAATTCCAGTGAGTTGGATAGTTGACGACATCATCTTGGGAAGTAACAGAATCCACCGATTTGTATGTCATCATTCGACATATTCGACAGCAATATCACTTTGAATCCTAAAATTCACTTCGTCGACATAATTGTTTTTCGCAGCCAACATACCAGCAATCATGATTTTTGTAATTTTGTGCAATGTTTAGAAACACCTTTCGGATGAGTTCGAATTTTGATTCGGTGAACTGGCAGAAAGCGATGGGAAATTAAATGCAGCCATTCTAAATGTCAATCGGGATTTTTCCAGTGCCAATATCCAGCAATTGTTTGGAAAATACTTCTCCAGATTGATCGTTCTGCAGCTCGACACAATTGTTCACAGTCAATTGGAGTTTCTTGACGTGTTTCCACAAAATGGACGACTTCAAACATGCATTAAGTTCATCGGTTTGCGTTGACCGTGTAATCACTGGCAACGTTTGCTGAAGATCACCTGCCAACAGAATCATCGCACCTCAAAACCCGCTGTGATTGTTTCGTAAATATTGCGACATTTTGGCCATCACACTGTTCTTGTAAATGTTGCATGTTGGATTTTCATTGATTTGCATATTCAATGAGCAGTTCGACCGCCTTCCTACAACGTATCTGCAATTCCTGATGAAGCAAGTGCAATATCATTCTTCGAGCGTATCGTTGCCAAAATCAACGCGATCAAAAAGTTTTTCCAGTTCAAACGGGAGCGTGCAAAAAAAATCCTTCCAGTTCCATCTTTCACAACTTTCATAAGATATATTTTTGTTGACGATTCAACTGTGGAACGTTTGTTCGAACTGATGCCCGTAAGGCAACACAATCATATTGTTTTTCGCGTCGCAACTCTTGATTAAATGCGTCGTGTATCGGACGATTGGGAGCTGTCATGCCTAACTCAGATAATACCTTTTTCGACATCATCAATCACATGTCCTCAATTAATATCAAAGCCTCGTTGAAAAATTTCCTCGCCCAGTTGCAGAAGAAATGCGCAAGATAGGATTTGATTTTAGACCTATGGTTTCTTGGGGAAAATTTCATAGAATTTTCCGATTCTGCTATACGATTTTCCACCACAAACAATTTTTTTTTTACTTTTTTTAATTTTCTATTAATACGTTATACGCACGGCTTATTCGCAAATAAAAATATTGCATTTAGAAAAATTTGCCGCATAAACAGTGAATTATTTTTTTATTTGCGAATAGCTAACTCACGAAAACAATTCCTGTAGATCGTTTCTGTATTTCTCGCATCGGAAAACTTCTCACATGAAGTTTGAAACAAAAAATTCCATCGTTTCTCGATGCGCGAGAAAAAAAGTGTTTCTGTATTTGAATGCGAAAACAGACAACACAGATTCTGTTCTTACTGGAATGTTTCCAGTAATTAGGTGTCAAATGCAAGACAAACGTCAACGAAAGAAAGAAATTATAATAAAACCTAAACAGTGAAAGGCTAAAAAAATTTAAAATGCCAAAATATAACAATTGTGTTTTATTGATTGTTATCATTTAAATATAAAACAAAAAGTAAAGTGTGGCGCTTAAAACTGCTGAATTTAAAAAAATAATTTTTAAACACATTTTTGTGTACTTACATGTGTATATATAATTATTTTATTCAAACTCTGTGCTACTTACATTTTCGGCTGATATCGGTTCCATATTTATAAATACGAAGTTAAAAATATCTATATTTTTTTAAAATTTGTTTTTCTCACAACAATTTCAAATGTGACTTGTTTTGACAGTTCTTGTGAGAAACTTTTCGCAAAATATTGTTACAGAAACACTTTATCTCACATCCTTCCAATAATTGCTGGAAAATTATTGAAATGACAGATAATTCTCGCAAACTCAAGATACAGAAACACTTGTGCGAGAAAAAAACATATTTTGTTTCATTTTACACTGTTTTTGTTGCAATTCAATCGTTTCATGCGGAAAGTATTTCGATTAGAGAAATACAGAAACGGGCTACTGATTAACGACACTATTTGCAAATAAGATTTTAAGCATTGCCATATGTTTTAACATTTTTAGTTTATTAAGACTTTTTTTAAATATTTCATTGTGTTTTTGCATTAATTGGATTGCGAGACAAATATGAATTTTAGATTCTATCATTTTTGCATTTAAAAAATAAAAAATTTATCATATTTTGTTCAAAAACATTACTACCAATTTATTAAAGTTTACCATCCGGCATCACATAAAAACATAAATTTTCCTACTTATAAACAGTGAGTTAGTTATTTGCGAATAGGCTACGTATAAACGTAGTATATGTCAGCTGTTCAGCGGTGCCACTTGTCTATATTTTGTTGCATATTGTATGAAAACATTTTCTATATTTGAGGTGGCCATAGTTGCCAGATAAATTTGCAGCAAAATCGTCAAATTTCGGGGAAAAAATCGTCAAAATCGTCAAAATGGTTAATCGAAATCGTCAAAAAATCGTCAAAATAAAAAACACTCTTTTTCAACAAAAAAATATTTTATTTTCAATAAAATATAATAAAACATTAGTTATTTTTGTAAAACAAAAATATATATAAGAACATAACAAAACAATTCGTGTTTTAAATAAAATAAATGAGATATTTTTACATAAAGCTTTTAAATTAATAATGACTTAGTATTGTATAAAATACTTAACAGTTTTACAGTATTTTACAAATATATATTGCAATTAAACATTTGCAATAATTCAGGTACAACTTTTAAATCAAAACAATTACATTTCTTTAATTTTAAATAGTCTTTTACGTATAAAATTGATTCTAAAGATTCCTTTTCTAATCTATTTCTAGTTTTTGTTTTATTTAAGTTTACCTGGCTAAAAACTCTTTCTACATTTGCAGAGGAGTGTGGTAAAACTAAAATCTTAGAAATAAATTTTGTTAATATGGGAAATAAAGCACTTGAATCTCTCCTTTTCATTTCTGATAAATTTTTCCAAAATTCTAATAATTTCATTTCATTTTTAGAATCCCAATTTATTAATTTTAGTTGTCTAAATTCCGACTCTAAATCTTGTTTTTCATTTTCTTCTATAAAATGTGAAAATTGGTTTACAATTTCATAAAATGTGTTTTTTTCATTACTTATAATATAATAAGGATTTATTAAACTTAAAGCTTGAAACTTTTCTCCAAAATCAAAACGAACCAATATTTGATCACAAAGTTCTACATAGAAATTAATACAATTATGAATGATTTTATTCTTTTGAGTTTCTTCTAATCCCGACGCCATCAATTCTTCTCGGGCATATACTCCTAAGTAAACCTCATTATAATCTAATATATTTTGTTCGTCTTTATAATTAAGTAAATAGAATTTATCATTTTTTAATAGATCTAGTTTTATAAAATTACTTAGAACAGTTTTTAACAATTTTTGCATTTGATCATATAAATTTTGTATTTCAGTTGTTTCACTTTGAAACATTTTATTAATATTATTAATGATGCCTAAAATATATTTTAAGAAACATAGATATATTTTATTTTCAAAATTTAAATTATCTAAAATATATTGAGCTGTGTCAATTTTATCTATATTTACAGCAAAAGCAAAATATATTTTTAAGGGTTCATAAAGTTCGATTAATCTTATGACAACAACTTCCAAAGATAACCAACGTGTTTGACAAGGGTGTAGTATTTTTTTTGGTTTTATGTCCAATAAGGATAAAATATTTTGAAATTGGTTGTTTCTTTTTGGACTGTTAGATATATAATTATAAATACTTCTAGCTAAGGTTTCCACGCTAGATGGAAGCTTAAGGCAAGCATAGGATGAGCACAATGCCAGGGAATGGCATACACATTTTATTATAAATAAATCATTATTTTCATTTTTCAAAAGTTGTGCCACAGATTTATTTCTGCCCGTCATCACTGCTGCCCCATCCGCGGCAAACCCAATCATATTCTTTTTATAATTAACACCATTTTTATTAAAATGATTAACTATAAGTTGGTATAAACTATTAGCGTCCGCATGCTCAACTGTAAGGAGTCCATAAAAGAAATCCTTTATTTCAAAATTGAGACACAAGCGGACAACTAAACACAAAGACTTAACGTTTGTTAAATCCGTTGACTCGTCAACGCACAAAGAAAATGAATTTGTTTTTAAAAGATTAGTTACGTCTGAAAACTGTTTTGCTCCTACAATATTTTTTATTATAGCATTTGCTTTTGTTCGTCCAAGAGTAATGTTAGCTGCAGTATTGGAATCCTTAAATGAATGTTGACATACCTTTGTAAGGTGATCGGACACCGCAAATGGCAAATTGTGCTCAACTATAAATAATGCCAATTTTATTTCTGCAACTTTTTTTGGAGAGTAGTCTATGTCGAAAACTTCGTTTATTTTCGTTTGGTGGGTAGCCTTGGCAGCATCTTGATGTTTTTGGATTGAAAATGAGCCATTAAATCGGACTTTCCCGATGATACCTTCAACTCCACATTGCAAATTTTACAAAATACTTTGCTGTCCCGCTTTTCAGCCCATGAATTAATGTCTGGATTTTTTAACCAGTCCTCCTTAATTTTTCTTTTTTTTCGTTTGTCAGTCTGAAATAATAATATTAGCATTAGATAGCTTTTTACTTAAAAATGTTTGTTAAACTTACCATCGAAGTACTGCTGCCACTTTCATCGTCTTGGTTGGCGCCATCATCGCCACTTGCTTTCTGCAAAATAAAAGAACAATTATTTTTTTATATAAATACTTAAATTTTTCTATTTTACTTACCTCCTTCTGAAGATATCTCAGCATTTTTTAAAACACAAAATTTTACTTCTTTTAAACAATTTTATTTCTTTTTTTGTAAATTCACTTTAATTTTCTCAAAACTTCTTTTTAAATCACATTCTACTTCATGAGGACGCACATAAAATTAAAATGGTTTACTATCAGTTGATCATTTATGGACATCTACATGTTAAATATATGCGTTAAATACTTAAAATATCAACACTTCAAACAAATACTATTATTTTATCGTTAACATATATCTATCACTTTTGCACTTAACTATTATTACAATCAAAAATGACATTTTTCTTTTTCAATGTTGAATACTCTATGTTTCAAAAAATCGTCAAATTTGGGGTCAAAATCGTCAAATCGTCAATATGCATTTTTTGGTACATAAAATCGTCAAAATGACGATAAATCGTCAAATATGTTTCAAAAAATCGTCAAATTTGGGGTCAAAATCGTCAAATCGTCAATATGCATTTTTTGGTACATAAAATCGTCAAAATGACGATAAATCGTCAAATCTGGCAACAGTGGAGGTGGCACCCAGTTAAAGTCGGTTAAATTTTAAAATATACATACTTTAATTTTGACTATAGTTGCGAAATAATTAAAAGCTGGTTTTTATTTTAAAGTTTTTTTAAAAAAGAAACGACGTGTTTTAATCGTTAAAACATTTTATCAAAATCAATCATCGATTACTGTGACGATGAGAAAGTTACGTGAAATTTTGAAATGGTGATGTTGATTGGCCTCCACGGTCGCCTGATTTGGCTGCACCGAACTACTTTTTGTAGTTCGCAAGGTTTATGCAAACAAATGCAGACAAGGGTATTCTATGGGTCTTCGAGTAAAAGTGTACTTCTTATAGTACATACCCCTTCAAATATATCTATCTATGTAAAATTATTATTCCTATATATCTTGTAAAAATAGAGTATTAACTTAAACCTGACGTAATTGTATAATTATATTAACCAACAGCAAAAGGCGGTGATTGTTATAACCAAAAGTACCACTATAAACCTCCATACCATACAAAAATACATGCATAACCAATAAATTTACTCAAAACTTTTATACGGGGAGGTAAACATAAATTAACATTATATAACTCACGTAAAAAATAACGATACATTTGTACGATGTAATAATTCAAATAATACATTGAACAAATTTACATACTTAGGCAAAAATATTACGTTCCACGATAATTGAATCTTCGATCCAGTACCAACCAGTACCAAGTCGTTTCTCCAGGAAAAGACTTTCGGAAACAGTGGAACTGTTGCAACAACAAAACTATTATAGTACAGAATTATACATTTTAAAAATAATTACTCTAACTTATAAAAATAATGTAAATTCACAAAATTGTACATTTTAACATTTCTAACATATTGTTTAATATATTTTTAAGGATTCATCTATAAACAGGAAGAGTATATTAGTTTCCGAAATTGCTAAAGCCAGAGAACACATCAAAAATTCTTTGGAAAAGGTAATTATGATAATACATGTTTTAAGTTTTAATGGTGTTATTTTAATTTTTAAATTATACAGCATAATAATTTTTGCATTTATTATTTATATTTGGCATACGTATTTGAATAATTCGGTTAAAATTCGTATTATTGGGGTTAAATTTGTACAAATTACACTGTGTGTAACTAAAAAACGGTTTAGTTTATTGAATAAAATGAAAAAAACCGAAATTCCGTCGTTTTAGAAATATAATTTTTTTTGGCAAACAAAAAATTATTTTTTAGAAAAATTTCGAAATTTTTGTTTTAAAACGGCATGAAATATTGGAAAATGAAGCTAGGCTGTTAATGTTTTCTAAGCATATAGAAAATAAAGTTCAAAACAAGCGCTAACAGTCTTATGTAAAAAAACTTACAACATGCTACTAACCGTTGTTAAGCTAAATTCGATGAAAGTATATCCAAAAACGAAAATTAACTTAAAACACCTGTAGTAAACCATTGTTAAATACATATATGAAATTTAATAATGGTTCAACCCTACTTTAAACCTATTTTAAGGAATTCTTTTTACTTTTTATCTTAAAAAGAGGATTTTAAAGATAAATTTGGAATAACAGACGATACTATTGCAATTGCTAAACACAATTTCCACTCCGCTGGCGAATAAGTTCCATTTTAATAGTATATGATTTTGTTTGATATTCCTCCGGCAGTGAACTACATGAGGTTCACAAGTGAGTTTGATTGGCATTTTTGTCATTTACTTTTAACCTGCAACGCTATATAGTAATAAAATGTGTAAACATTGTGGAAGAAGGTCCACACAATCTAATATACCCACTCCACATAGAAATTCATTAAATTTTGTTAAAATTTAACAAAATGTCAATAAAAATAAATTAATAAAATAAATTATATAACAGTGATGTTTATTTTATCACAGAATATTCGTCATTCGAATACTTTTTTATTTATTTATTTATTATTTTTCAACAACCTAGCTTATTGGCCATAATCGGTTATAAATTTCTACTTAATAAAATTTTTTTTTTAAAAAAATTTAATTAACAAAAATATAAATTACTAGCATGCAACCCGCTACTTCGTTAGCGAAAAAATGTGGAAATAACAAAACAACTACGTAAATTATTTTAAAATGTTTATTATAGAAATTTTAATTATTGCGTAAAGTAAATACACCTTACAATTGTTTGTAGTCCATGATATTTTGAAGTATTAAAGCATCTCAAAACTGCTTGCGTAATTGAAAATTCATAATAATAATTGCAAATATTAATAGTAGATAGATAAAGATATACTAATTTAATAATGTGTGTGAAGTTAAATTTCGAAATTTATAACCCTAGACACAAACCAGTTGAGTTAACAGAGTTATGTTTAAAAGTTTACATGACACCGTTAAACATTGTAAATCAAGGAAAGTGTATTCAAAATGGAATAATAACCACACGGTTGAACCTAATGTACCACTAATGATTGAAACGGGAACTAATCTCCCGTTTTTTCCAAAAACTAAGTCAAATCATAAATGTCAAACATAGTTTTATACTTTTGCGGAATTTTTAAAATTTAATTATTATGGATGGACGAATCTAAATTCATGGAAAACGGGAGAAGATGGACAGATGGAACTTGCTGGAATTTATAGCCAAGGTGTTTTTCTATCATAACCCATGGTCATAACCCTTAACAGTGCGAGTTTTGATAGAGAAATTAAAATTTTTCGGAAATTTAAATTTCTTGGGAGGATGATCTAAATTTCTTGGAAATGGGAGAAGATGGGCGGAGGAATCTTGCTGGAATATTTAGGTAGGGTGTTGGTCTATCATGGTCCGTGGTCATAACCTTTAACAGTGCGAGTTCTGCTAGAGAAATTTAAATTTTTCGAAAATTTAAATTTTTTTGAGGATGATTCTAAATTCTTTTATAACGGGAGAAGATGGGCAGAAGGAACTTGCTTGAATTTATAGCCAAGGTGTTTTTCTATCATAACCCATGGTCATAACCCTTAACAGTGCAAGTTTTGGGAGGAAGAATTTAAATTTTTTGGAAATGGTAGAAGATGTGCGGATGAATCTTGCTGGAATATTTAGGTAGGGTGTTGGTTTATCATGGTCCGTGGCATAACCGTTAACAGTGCGAGTTCTGATAAAGAAATTTAAATTTTTCGAAAATTTAAATTTTGTTTGAGGATGAATCTAAATTTCTTGGAAATGGGAGAAGATGGTCTATCATGGTCCGTGGTCATAACCATTAACAGTGCGAGTTCTGATAGAGAAATTTAAATGTTTCGAAAATTTAAATTTTTTGGAGGATGAATCTAAAATCCTGTATAACGGGAGAAGATGGGAAAATTAAATTTTTCGAAAATTAAAATGTTTTTGGAGGATGAATCTAAATTTGTTGGAAATGGGAGAAGATAGGTGGAATGAACTTGCTGGTATTTATAGATAAACTGTCCCACTATGATAATCTGTGGTCATAATATTTAACAGAGCGTGTTTTGATAATAATTTTTTAATTTTGACCAAAATCAAAATTTAATATACTTGGGAGGCTGAATCCGAATTCTAGGAAAACGGGAAAAGATGGGCGGATGGAACATGATGGAATTTATAGATAGGCTGTTAGTCTACCATCGTCCATGGTCATAACCTTTAACAGTGCGAGTTCAGAGAAATTAAATTTTTACGAAAATTTAATTTGGAGAATGAATCTAAATTTCTTGGAAATGGGAGAAGATTGGCAGATGAATCTTGTGTGATTCTGCATTTATTCTATAATTCAAAAATATATTTGAAAAAGCACAAAATATTTTTCTGATCTTCTTAGGAAAATTAATTTCAACTAACAGTCGTACATACACTCAGATGGACAAATAAGTGTTCACCAATTACCAATAAATATTCTTACTTTAATCATATATGTATATTTACAACTGTCTCAATTTACATCCATTGTTTAAGCCAAAATAAAAATTACAGCCAGAAGATAGATAATAAATAGTAGTAGTAATTGGTTTTTAAGTCTCATAGAAACTCACATTCTAACTTTTAGAATTTTCTATGTTTATGAAAATCAAAAATACTATTAAATAACTGTTAGTTCAAACGTCATTTCGGAAATGCTAAATCGCTTTTCAAGGTATCTCGTCTTCGATTCGTATGGTACCCAATTTGCCTTTTTTTTTTGACAAATCCTGCTGCTTGCAAACGTTTTGCTTCTTGAGTATCTCCCTATGATATTGCAAGCTCATGTTGAGTTTGACAACAACATTCACGGATTAATGCCTCCAAATCTTGGTCTTCAAATTGTTTGGTTGTCCTGGGCCTTCCGTTTCAAAATCATCACTTCTGAACATGCACCATCTCTTGCACGTTGAAACCGATGGAACACGTTCACCATAAGCTTTGGTGATCTATGTGTACTTCTGCGGCACGTTTTTCAAATGAAAGAAGTAAAGCAAAACTTTCCACATATGACGCTTTGTTGGCACAAAATTCGACAAAAAAAACTTTGTTGTTTACACATAATGTTCAATAACTAAGTGAGGATGAATGACAGATATATACCCTTTAGAGTGATATAAAAGTTATTAAAAATTAAAAAAGGGGTTCAAAAGATACGCCACCTATAGCAAATCCCACATTTTTGAGTCATATACCCAATAGTTGAAATCAAATTTCAGTAAAAATATTTTTTTAAACACACTTTCAACATATTTGGGGTATTCAAACGGTCTGATTGTCCTAATATATTATGATAGTTTAAACAAATTGTTGTTGTGCTTCAAAAAAGTGTTATTTTATGACAAAACAATGAACATAGTTCAAAAAGTCTTATTAGTTTAGAACATTATTGTTTGAAACACAACAAAAATTGTTTAAACTATCATAATATATTAGGACATTATGACAATAAGGACATTATGACAATATGACCTAATAGCATATCATTTTTTAAAATTTTAAAAATTGTGGTGTGAATGTATGTACATATACATTTTATTTACACGATAAAAACGTAATAAAACTTAATGAAGATTAATATATATATATGGAATATGAAATTAAAAAACTTACATTTCTAAGTAACGTAGAATTTTTTCTTTTAATTGAATTTATAAAATTTGAGCACTTATTATTACACAACTATTTTTTTTCAAATGAGTTGACGGTTATATGTAAATAGTGTTGTCTATTCATCGAAATAAAAATATTTAAATAAATGTTTGTGTAAACGATTTTATTTAAGCGAAAATTTATTTGTTATTATCTAAAAAAATGTTTTTTTTTATAAAGCGTGCAATTTGTATGAAGAATACTGGTAATAAGGTTTTAAACTTGAATTTTTTTCATACAAAATTTGTTCAACGTTTGGAAGCGTAAGCAATTTGTATGAAGAATACTGGGAAAAAAGTTTAAAACTTATTTCCATAGAATTTTATTTTAACGTTTGTCGTTGCGTTTTATAAAATGAGGCCCTAAATTTGTTTTATAATCTTTTGATAAATTGAATATGAATAAGGTTTTAATCATAGAGACACATATTGCGTAAATTCTGTTTTTTAAATTTATAAAAAGTTTCTAATACTACATTTGAGTGAGATATAAGTTGATTTTATAAACTTGATAAATAGAGTATAAATAATGATTTACTCATAGATACACATAGTGCTTTACATTTTAATTTTTTTAGGGTCTAATTTTATAAAACGAAACGACAAACGTTAAAATAAAATTCTATGGAAATAAGTTTTAAACTTTTTTCCCAGTATTCTTCATACAAATTGCTTACGCTTCCAAACGTTTTGTTTTATAAAATGTGGACCTTAATTTACTGAAATTGTTATTAAATTTTGCGAGAACAAAATTCTTATTTTAGCGAATAGGAATAAACACGTGATTTTTTTTTGAGAAATGCTTTAATGAATATATTTTTATGAATATTTTTTGTTTTGTTTCACATTTCAACAAAATAATTTGTTTTGTAGTTTTTTATCAAATAAAACTATAACATTTCAAATAGCATTAAACCAACTATATTTACAACACTGTTATTAATATTTTCCCTCATAAATTCCCATATACATTTCATATAACTGTATGTTGAATAAATTTTAAATTTATTGAATAAGGTGAAAATAATAATTTTTACAAAAAAGGTTAAGGTTTGTGTCTGTACTATTGGAATTTTCAACACCATTAGAATTCAACTAATGGTGAATAGGGTGAAAAACTATATATTTTAAAATAAAATTAGTATTCTAAACATGAAAATAAACATTCTGGTGTAGGCTAAGGGTTTAGACTACTGAACTGTAGCCGAACTACATCGGTTCGAATCTCAGTGGTGGCAAAACAATTTTATTGAAAAAAAAAATAAAACTACTTGAATAGAATAGTAGAAATGAATTTCAAAAAAGTACCAATATAAGTGTACTGAAATTTGGCCCTTTTTACCCATTTGTATTTGACTTCCGAATAGCATGTTGTGGATTCTTTTTTGTGTGGTTGGAAGAATATTTTATCTTTTTTTATTTTTAAATTGAATAAATAATATCAAATCTCCGTTTTTATCCCGTTTTTTGTCCCCCGTGAAGAAATAATTTTCAAAAAAGTACCTAGTAATACGTACTATTTGAAAATAATAGTTCATGGAATTGTTAGTGAGAAAATACATTTTGATAAAAAAGTACCAAAAAAGAAAACAATTTTGAGGCCTTAGGAATTCGAATTTCAAAAAAGTACCAAAAAGATTTCTAGTTTTTATTGATCTGAGCCAGATACATTCAATATAATATTTCTATGTTTATTTATGTAGGAGATATACATGTTAACAGAGGGTTCTACGGGGACTATTTTTACCCCATATGGCCACTTGAATTTTGAATTTCAAAAAAGTACCAAACACCTGTCGGCTCTTTTTTTGATTACAGGCGGACGCATTTAAAATATTATTTCTAAGTTTATTTGTTTTGGAGATATAGAGGTACAGGTTTTACCCGTTTTTGCCCCATTTGGCCCCCTTAACGACCGAATTTCCAAAAATCCCTTCTTAGTGGATCTACATATTGTAAAAGGAACCCATTACCCGAATTTCAAGTTTCTAGCTTTAGCGGTTTGGGCTGTGCGATGATGAATGAATCAGTCAGTCAGTCAGTCAGTCAGTCAGTCACGTTACTCTTTTATATATATAGATAAATATAAATAATGCTTAACACAAATTGTACGAATTAAAAAAAACTCCACTCAACTCCAAACAATAATCAACTATTTATAGTGTTTTGATAGATGACATCAGCACATGTAACATGATAAAAATAAAAAAATCTTCCACCAGTGTTACAAAAACAATAATCCAGAACAGCAGTGCAGCCATATGTATGTATGAATGAGAATAACAAGAACAAGATAGTATACATAGGTGTTAATGAAAGGGTCAAAAAGTATACATTAGTCAATGTCATTCACCGAGATGCGAAAAAAATAGATAGGACAGTCCTGCAAGGGAAATTCATGTCATCAAGGTAGTAAATATCCAAACAACTAGCCAATTAAGCAAGCTTAACAATAACTATGTCAAGTACAACAAGTCTCAAAGAAAAAAAAAACATTTACAAAGAAGCAACCTCCTATTCCAAATCAATGTCCAACCACTATTACATTGCAATGGAACTTGTTACAGAATCATTCCAGTGAGAAAGAATACTGTTAAAACAGTATCAACGATATTAAACCCCCATCATATGCCCTTACCAAAACTATTAAACATCTTAGAAAATTCGGACGGCAAAACAACCATGACAATGATACCCAAAGAATGTCATTCAACAATCCGATGAAATCAGACTACCATCTCAAAAGCAACTTAATCGACAGATACAAAAACGAGATAAAATTTCCAACAAAAGACAATATGTTAAATTACCACAGACTTTGAGAAAGTCATCAATAAAGTATAATCACATAATTTAGTAATAAAGCTACATATAACAATTTGTCTTGTCAACTCAGTTATATCATAGTTCGTAACATCTCACGAGAGACAGACGTGTTTTGAATCCGCTCCGTTCTGATTTGTGAATAATTACATTTAGTTTACGCAAAAAAAAAAAAAACAAATTTACTTGCGCATGGACGCCTTTAATTAAAAAGAACAAGTTTTTTATTTGTGTACCTATAAAACATAGAAAATTGATAAAACAATAACCATAAAACATTTAAAATAAAAAGATTGTTGCAATTTTACAAAGAAATTAACAAGTGTTTTTTGTTTGTTTGTGTTACTATTGTTCTGTTATATATTATAACAGTTTGAATTAAAAGAGCATATGAGTTCTCAAGATGAGACAAGGCTCAGTTTGAATGGTAGAAATGCCTATATATTTCTCAGCGGGGATAGTATGAAAACAAATATAAATCACATAAATTATAACAAAAACTATTTAACCGCTAAACCTAGTGAGAGAGCTCGCTCTTGTTCCCCCACTCTACCATCAAATGATACTAACAATATACAACTAACATCACCAATCAATATTTGTGTAGAAAATAGCATAAAAGAAAACACAAATAAAATCACAGCTCAAGCAACAACAATGCCCATACCTAAAACAACAACAACTAACAAGCATACACAAGCTTTAAATAAACCACAAGAAATAAATTCTAGTGAGAGCTCTACAGTGTTTAACCCTCTGGGAAGCGTGAGTAGCAACAATGGTACATCAAAGGGTGCTATACCAAAAATTGTAGGCGAAAAGGTTAAATCAAAAACACCAGGTATGCTTAGATATTTAAGTATAAATAAAAGAAATTTAAGCCCTCAAAAAGTGGAAAGTTCATTAAAGAAACAAAAGACCAACGACAATCCCTAGTTAAAAAATCGTTATGCGCTCTTATGTGAAGATGAAAATAACGTTCAGGACCGTAATGATAATTCAAACCGAAAATCATTTAAACCACCTCCAATATTCCTTCGCGAACCCAGTTCGAATGATTTAGTGAGAACACTTATTGAACTTATTGGTAAAAATAATTTCCATATTGTTCCCATACGAAGAGGTGTGCAAGAAACAAAAATCGTTATATACACTGAGGACGATTACAGAAAAGTCTCTCAATACCTAAATAATAACAAGAAAAATTTTTACACCTATCAGCTGAAAAGCAGTAAAGGCTTGATAGTGGTAATTAAGGGTATAGAGTCCAGTGTAGAGCCAAACGAAATCAAGGAGGCCTTGGATGAATTAGGCTATAGTATACGAATTGTGGTCAATATCTTCAATAGAGATAAAATTCCCCAACCACTATTTAGAGTTGAGTTGGAGCCTGATGACAGAAAATTAAAAGGTAATGAAGTCCATCCAATATACTCCCTACGGTATTTGTTAAATCGCAGGGTAACAGTTGAGGAACCTATCAAACGTAATAATCCTGTACAATGCGGAAATTGTCAGGAATTTGGACACACGAAGAACTACTGCACTTTACGAACTGTATGTGTTGCATGCGGAGACCTGCATTCTTCAACAGAATGTGATATTATAAAGAAAGGCCTCATTAGAAAATGCGGAAACTGTGGCGGCGATCATTCTGCTAACTATCGCGGGTGCCCAGTTTACAAAGTATTGTTGAAAAGATTAAGAGATAGAAAAAAGGGGTTAAGAGGCGAAATAGTTGAACCAGTGAATCTGAACTGCAGTTCCTATCCGCCAGTTTCTGGAGTTCCCACTCCAAATAAAAATAATAAAGAGGTTCCAGTTCAGTCTGGAACCGTCTCATATGCAAGTATTTTAAAATCTGATATTAAACAACCTAGTTTCCCCCAAAATTCGGGAGGGTTAGAAAATTTATTAAATACTCTTGCAAGTAACATAACCTCACTTAACCAAAACATGTCTAATTTCATGACATCCATGCAAAATACCATACAAGAGCTTTTGAGAGCCCAGAACCAAATGATACAAATACTCTTAACAAGAAAATAAGTTTTTTAAAAATTTGTTTCTGGAACGCAAATGGCTTGAACCAGCACAAAGCTGAGGTGTCACACTTTATCAACGAAAACAATATAGATGTATTGTTAATCTCGGAGACTCATTTAACAAATAAATATAATTTTCATATTCCAGGTTTTATATTTCATCCCACGAATCATCCTGATGGTAAGGCACACGGTGGTACTGGTATTTTAATTAGAAATAGGATAAAACATTATACCCTAGAAAAATTTTCCAAAAACTATTTGCAAGCAACATCCATTTGCTTAGGATGTGGAGTTGGAGATTTGAATCTAAGCTCAATATATTGCCCCCCACGATTTTCTGTGATTAAGGAACATTTTGAAGAATTTTTTAATACACTAGGAGATCGTTTCCTGGCTTGTGGTGACTACAACGCTAAACATACATATTGGGGTTCCAGATTAATGAATCCCAAAGGCAGACAGCTGTACAGGACTCTAGTTGATCGAAAAAATTGCTTAGATTTTATATCACCGGGTCAGCCCACTTATTGGCCTTCTGATCCTAGAAAAATACCTGGTCTAATAGATTTTGCCATATCAAGGAATATAAACAGAAACTCTATTACTGCAGAAATATCATATGAACTGTCTTCTGATCATTCTCCCGTTATACTACACTATTACGGCCAATATCAATCGTCTCATACGGAAGCTTCATTATTCAAGACTGATTGGTTGAAATATAGAAAATACATCAGCAGCCACATCCACACTGAATGTAACATACAGTGTGAGGAAGATATCAATGATTGTATCAGAGACTTCAAGTCTCTAATCTTTTCGGCCTTGGATCACTCTAAGTGCCAAATTCCTCCTAACCCTAAAATGTGTATTTCTAATGCAGAAATTAATAGACTCCTCCTCGAAAAGAGGAGATGTAGAAGAGATTGGCAACACAACAGATCCTCTGCTGCTAAGCAGAGGCTGTCCATTGCAAGCAAGAAATTAAAAAGAGCCCTTCAGTCTGAAGAGGATCGCAGAAATCGAAACTATATTGAAAGTTTAACCAGTACTAAGCACACAAACTTCTCCCTTTGGAAGGCAGCTAAGAATATTAAGCCACCGGTAGAGGGTCAAAGTCCGATAAGAAAATCTGATGGTTCCTGGGCACGTAGTGCAAAGGATAAAGCCGTAGTTTTCGCTGAACACTTAAGTAATGTGTTCCAACCAAACCCCCCATCAAATAATTTTGTATTGGGGGATTTACCTGTTCGGATAGGAACAGACTCCGAACTAATCATTGTTAGTATAGAAGATGTTCAGAGGATCATAAAGGACAATCTTAAACTAAGAAAGTCTCCAGGTTATGATTTAATTACACCTTCCATGATTGGAAACCTACCTGATGTGGCAATTATTGTGCTCACAGTATTATTCAATGCGATCTTGTCTCTAGGAGTATTTCCGAATGATTGGAAAATCTCCCAAATTATAATGATACCCAAGCCAGGAAAGGATTTGACATTGGCATCATCCTACAGACCTATTAGCTTATTGCCTTGCTTGTCTAAACTATTTGAGAGAATAATCCAAGGGAAAATTTTAACATTCTTAAATAGTCAAAACATTATCCCAGATCATCAATTCGGATTCCGTAAACATCACGGAACAATTGAGCAAGTTAATCGCCTAACTGGAGAGATACGAAAATCTTTCGAACTAAAAAAGTATTGTTCGGCAATATTTCTAGATGTTGCCCAGGCTTTTGACAAGGTTTGGCATAAAGGTCTAATACACAAGATTAAATGCCTACTGCCTTCTAGTACTCACAAAATACTAGAGTCTTACCTATCGAATCGCTTGTTTAGGATAAAATGCGGCGATTATGTGACAAGCGACTATGCGATCAATGCTGGTGTACCTCAGGGAAGTGTTCTAGGACCAACCCTGTACTTATTATACACCTCAGACTTGCCCGAGTCCGAAGAATTAACCATTTCCACCTTTGCAGATGACACTGCAATTCTTAGTTCTCATGTGGACTTAAATGTAGCATCTAGAAACCTTGACAATTATCTCAGGCACGTGGAGACGTGGTTAAAAAATTGGAGAATACAAGTGAACG
Organism: Calliphora vicina; assembly: GCF_958450345.1. Lineage (NCBI taxonomy): Eukaryota > Metazoa > Arthropoda > Insecta > Diptera > Calliphoridae > Calliphora > Calliphora vicina. The sequence goes on along the minus strand of NC_088781.1, from coordinate 82,151,621 downwards.
AAATTAAATGCAAGCACGTAACGTTTTCACTTAGGAGAGGAAGTTGTCCACCAGTGACACTAAACAGTGTGAACATCCCACAGTCTGACCACGTTACATACCTTGGCATTCATTTAGATAGACGTCTTACTTGGCGTCGGCACATAGAAGCCAAGCGGCTCCACATGAAACTAAAAGCTTCTAATTTACACTGGCTAATTCACCACCAATCGAAATAAAGCCTTAACTGCAAAGTCATCCTGTATAAGACAGTCTTAAAACCAATTTGGACATACGGAATCCAATTATGGGGAACAGCAAGCAATACCAGTATAGATCTTATACAGAGGGCACAATCCAAAATTCTTAGAACCATGACGGGAGCTCCATGGTACATAAGAAACGAGAACATCCACAGAGACTTAGATGTACCCTTGGTCAAGGATGAATTCAGAAAAACTCGTGAAGCTTATTTATCAAAATTACATCAACATCCGAACCCGCTCGCAAGGCTACTTACAGCAACTCAAGACAGCTCAAGGCTGCGTAGAGCTGATTTACCACTCATCTAATTTTCCAAATATGATTCTCAATTGAGAGAACAATAATTGTTTAGTTTTAAGATTTAATTACATATTATAAGGCCTAGAAATTAAAGGCAGGAATAATATTATAATAAAAGTATAAAAAAAAAATCAGTGCACAAATTAATATATACCATCTAGCCAGTAGAACACAGGGTACATTAGCAATGGCCATTCTCCCAGTCACTCCGTATTTAAAAATATGGTCAACAGGAAACCACACAAAGATTCTAATCTTTACATATAAACAAACGATCATTCAAAAGGTATTCAAGCAATATGCAATCACCAATCATTTAAAAATGATGAAAAGTTATCATTAAGAATTGAAGCAAAAATTCCTAACGTTATGCAACATATAATTTCAATAACTGCTAGTTAAATTCAAAATTAAGCCATCAAATAATATTCTATCCAACAATACAAACAAGAAAAAGGCAATCACTTTTAGTAATACTCAGTTATGAGAACCTTTAATTTCTATCTGGTTGTAAACAAAAAAGTTTTATGGCCAGAAATAATTGTCATGGTGGCAATCGGTGATATCAAGTTGAAATCAAAACGTCATGATGTCACTAAAGATCTATGTTAATGAACTACAACAAACTATAAAGCAAGGGATCAATTATAACCCTCAATGTCAAGAAACAAATCACACAGGTACTAACAACACCAGAACTTTGAAATTGCCTATCTACAACATGAAGAAAAAGAAATGTTTAATATGACAATCAGACATCCATACAACAACAGAAGGCAAACAGATGCTTCACAATATATCCCAAAATTGCAAGATTATTCTTAATGTAAAGTACTATAATAAGAAATCAGTAGAACATTAAAATCCATAAAAGTTTCAAACATCCAGATAATTAGATAATTTCCTTAAATTTGGTGGATCCACAAGAAAAATAAACTAAAAATAACAAGACTAAACTGACAAATGCAGTCGACATCATATGAAAGAATAACACATAGATATATAACACATAGGAATATCCTTAAAAACATGTACTGAGCTGATACCTATAAGGGGAAACTATTATGAGAAAGCTCTTGAAATAGTTTCTTCTTATAAGTATCAACAGACAAGTCAAACATTCTTAATGATACTGGCAACCCATTATAAACTCGTGCCACTAACATAATATGAACGCTCCAATATGGAAGTTAGTCTTGGTATTTTTAGCTGTATATTTCTAGTGGACCTACAAAATTCAAACAAATTAAATATTTGGGTGTTTGCAACTTATATGATTTATAAAATTGCAACAAATTTCTAAACTTTATAAATTCCATAAAAGAAAAACCTAAAAACTTAACAACATAAGGCGAAACATGCTGCCACATTCTGAGGGAGTATATATATCTAATAACCCTATTAAAAGCTAATCTCAATTTCTTCATGACGTAGCCAAAGGTACCACAATATACCTCTAAGGCATATAAAAATATTGGCATTATAAGTCCATGAACAACCCATTTCATAACATGAAAGGGCAATAACAAATCCAAGCTATACAATTTGCGTAATGTAAAATTAACCCTAGGTACAATAGTGTTGACATGGCTTTCAAAACTCAAGCTTGTATCAAGTATTACCCCAAGACACTTAAGTCTATCAACAAACTCAATTAATCTACCACTAAAGTCAATCGAAAAGTTAGAACAACTACTTTTACCAAAGAACATTGCCTTAGTCTTATCAGTATTGATAGAAATACAGTAACAGTAAAATCAATCATATTCTGCAAAACATCAGGAAATTCAGCATCACCTCTAAACAACAGCTGAACATCATCCGCAAAAGAAAATGGAAGACACATATTACTCGATACCTTACTGAAAAGATCGTTCATAAACATAATAAAAAGTAGAGGCCCAAGAACAGATCCCTGTGGAACACCACTATAAACAGGAAGCACACTAGAAGTACAACCATTACAGAACACATACTGCATTCTATTAGATAGATAGGAATATATCAATCTACAAGCTGAACTGGAAAAACCAAAATATCTATGCAATTTACCAACTAAAAGAGAATGATTTACCCTATCAAAAGCTTTAGCAAAGTCCAAAGATAATAAGACACAAACCCCCTTGCATGAAAGATTATTCCTAATGCTATCCGTCAGACCAAGAAGCAAGGAAGTAGTACTTCTGTTGCATCTAAACCCAGATTGACAATTATGAAGCAGCTGATTGTCATCAATGTGCTTTACAAGTTGAATCTTCATAAGATGTTCAACCATTTTGGACAAGATTGGCAATATTGATATCGGTCTAAATTCATCACAACCAACCAGAACACTATTCTTTCTTATTGGAATAATCTTACCAATTTTCCACAACAACGGAAAAGTAGAAGTAGTTAATATCGTATTAACTAAATGTAATATATGATTACCAATAATCGGCATTAACAATCTAAGAAACTTGAGCGCAAAGCCATCATGACCAACAGCACTTGACTTAATCAAATGAAAGGTTCAAACATCTCAAATACATCTACAGAGCGAAAAGAAAATCCATCATATGGAATATTGGAAAAATCAACAACGCCATCATAACCAACAGACTGATTAGATGATAAAACACTATTCAATCATCAATTGCAATATTTTAGTAATAACAACAACTGTGATCGAATAAGACAAATTTACTGTGATATTTTATTTATTTATTTTTGCATACATTTATTTTAATATTTTTAAGTTTTGTGTTGTGTTGTCCACTTATACAAAAAACTGTGATATATTTGATAAATGATGTAAAATTGACAAAAAAGATTATATATTAAAATAAAATTCAATCCCTGAAGAAGTTGGAAATAATACCAACGAAACGTCGGATTATATTGAAAATGATATAAATAATCTTTTATTTACATCAAATCACTGACCTTGAAGCCTGTATATAGGAAACTATATAACTATCTATGAAAATTAAAGAAAAGGTCGATTAACAATTATACATATATCAGGATTAACATTATTAAAATTCTCAGTACCATCAACTACACCATTCCTATTCAAAATAGACCAAATCTTTCTACTATCCTTATCTTCAAATATCATACTATGCGCCCTTCTCTTATATTTCCTAATAACTGTTTTAACCTTATTTCTACACCGACAAAATATTCTCCACTTAGCATCAGTCCTATCACTCAAATATGACCCATAGGCAAGATCTCTAACTGACATTTGATATACAATCTCAGGTTCATTAATCCACCCATCACTATGGTGACGTACCATTCTCCTTTTAAAAAGGACAATCGAATGCAATAACTGTAAATTGCAGTTTAAAATCCTTAATTGTTCATCAACACTACATGCCATTAAAATCACAATCCAATACCATGGATTCAACAGATATAATATTAACCGCATCATACTCATAAAATTCATAATATTGTCTAGCGGCCGGCCGCAAAATTCTAAGTTACATAAAAATGAAAGAGTGTCGAGTTATACCCGGACACTGGAATTGATTAGATTTCTCTACCAATTCCGGAGAAGACACCAAAAAATAATCCAACAAGGAAGTAGAGTCATGACGAACATCAAAATGTGTAGGAATAGAATTGTGAACAAGTGAAAGATTCATTCCTTGACAAATAATTATAATTCTTAAAGACTTAATTGGATCAAACAAGTTATTATTAAAGTCACCCATAATAATAATGTTTGAATAACGAACAAGTAAATCAGATACTTCACCTTCAAATGAAACAAAGTCCCCATGAGGTAGATACACAGTTCCCACTAAAATTTTCACATCACCAAAAACAAGCTTAACAAATAAACACTCTACAACCCCATAATTCCTACCAACATAAACCACCCTATGCTCGATATTCCTAGAAACATAAAAGAGGACACCACCACCTCTACAACTTGGACGATCATTCCTATGACACACATACTCGGAAACGTCAATAACACCAGTAGAAACAGTTTCTTTCAACCATGTTTCACTCACACCAAATACATCCAACAAACCACCATCCAATAAAAGTTTTACCTCTGATAGTTTCGAAGAGTTAGGATTCAAATTGAAACTCGTACAATTCAAATGACCTACATTGAGATTCCGATCCAAAATAAAAACAAAAGAGATCGCAGATCTATTACTAGCAATATTAGATTTAATTTAAAATAAATATGATTAAAAAATAGCAATTAAAAATTAAAATAATATAATATTTACCAAAAAATAAAAAAAACAAGTAAGAAAGTATGGTCGGTCAAGCCCGACCACTAAGTACACTAAGTAAAAGAGCAAAAACATTTTTCTTTTAAAATTTCAATAATTTATATTTCTGAGTGATTTTCGGAAGTGGGCCTTACATGGGGGCTATGACCAATTATGGACCGATCACCATGAAATTAGGTCGTGTGATTTGTGTCTATATGAAAGTTTACTATGTTGAATTTTGTGAGTATACCAACATTTTTAAGTGATTTATGCACCTTAAACTGATTTTCGGAAGCGGGTCTATATGTTAGCTATGACTAATTATGGACCGATCGTAACAAAATTTGGTGACATGAATTTCGTATATATAAAATTTATTTGGAGCGCAATTTGTGGAGATACATTTATAAATTAAACATTTATGACCGATAAAGTCCAATTTCGGAAGGACATTTGTATGGGCGCTAGGTGAAATAATGGCTTGGTCCTTGGGCTGAAAAAATAATATGTACCAAATTTGATCGAAATATCTTCAAAATTGAGACCCAATTCACATAGATATATAAATCAAAATTTTAATGTGTTTGGTAGACAAAGAAGCATAAAGTACAACAAACATACATATATAAATATGGGGCATTTCATGTCAAGTGAACCAACTTTTGAAATCGATGTCTTCCGATCGGGATGAAATTTGCACCAAGGTTAGCTCTATTGGATAGTAACTCAGACACAATTTTTCAACAACATCGGTCGAGAACTCTCTGAGTTATAGGGGGTAAAATTTTGACAATTTGGTCAAACAGGGGTTTTTTCTTATCCATGTAACTTATTACCTATTGTTCTTAGCAAAATGTGTCCCAAATAGTATAGATAGCTATTTCTTCGATCTTTCGAAAAAAAATATTTAAAAAAAAAATAAAAAATTTTTAATATTTTTTTTCCGAAATCAAAAACTTTTTTGACTTTTTTTTTAAAATTTTTTCTCTTTTTTTTTTTTTTTTTTTTTTTCTTAAAATAAAGTTTAGATATTTTCCTTGAACACCTACTTGGTCGCTTAGTGGGATGCGAGTGGGATATCTATCAAAATAAATATTTTGTAACTCAAAACATAAAATTTTTGACTTTTTTTGCAAAATCAAAAACTTTGTTGACTTTTTTTCAAAATGGACCCTTTTTTAATATTTTTTTTAGGTCAAACAAAAGCTTAGATATTATCCTTGAAGACCCTTTTGGTCGCTTAGTGGGATGCGAGTGGGATATCTATCAAAATAAATATTTTTTAACTCAAGACTTACAATTTTTGACTTTTTTTTTTGCAAATACGATTTTTTTTCCAAATGGGCCCTTTTTTTAAAATTTTTTTTGTAGTCAAAAGAAAGCTTAGGTCCATTCCTTTAAGATATTTTTAGTCCCTTAGTGGGATGCGAGTGGGATATCTATCAAAATAAATATTTTGTAACACAAGACATACAATTTTTTAATTTTTTTTTGCAAAATCAAAATTTTTTTCCAATATGGGCCCTTTTTTAATTTTTTTTTTTGCTCAAAAGAAAGCCTAGGTCCATTCCTTTAAGGTATTTTTAGTCCCTTAGTGGGATGCGAGTGGGATATCTATCAAAATAAATATTTTGTAACAATTTTTTAATTTTTTTTTGCAAAATCGAAATTTTTTTCCAATATGGGACTTTTTTTTAAAAATTTTTTTTTGCTCAAAAGAAAGCTTAGGTCTTTTCCTTTAAGACCTATTTTGTCACTTAGGAAGATGTGAGTAGGATATCTATTAAAATAAAAATGTTGTAACTCAAGACATTCAATTATTGACTTTTTTTTGCAAATTCGAATTTTTTTTTCAAAATGGGCCCTTTTTTAAAAATTTTTTTTTAGTCAAAAGAAAGCTTAGGTCCATTCCTTTAAGATATTTTAGGTCCCTTAGTGGGATACGAGTGGGATATCTATCAAAATAAATATTTTGTAACTCAAGATATACAATTTTTGATTTTTTGGCAAAATCAAAAACTTTTTTGACTTTTTTTTAAAATGGGCCCTTTTTGTAATTTTTTTTTTTTGCTATAAAGAAAGCTTAGGCCTATTCCTTTAAGATGGTTTTGATCGCTTAGTGGGATGCGAGTGGGATATATATCAAAATAAATGTTTTGTAACTCAAGACATACAATTTTTGTGTTAAAACATTTATTTTGATAGATATCCCACTCGCATCCCACTACGGGACTAAAAATATCTTAAAGGAATGGACCTAGGCTTTCTTTTGAGCAAAAAAAAAAATTAAAAAGGGCCCATATTGGAAAAAAATTTTGATTTTGCAAAAAAAAATTAAAAAATTGTATGTCTTGCGTTACAAAATATTTATTTTGATAGATATCCCACTAAGGGACTAAAAATATCTTAAAGGAACGGACCTAAGCTTTCTTTTGACTACAAAAAAAGGGCCCATTTGGAAAAAAAATCGTATTTGCAAAAAAAAAGTCAAAAATTGTAAGTCTTGAGTTAAAAAATATTTATTTTGATAGATATCCCACTCGCATCCCACTAAGCGACCAAAAGGGTCTTCAAGGATAATATCTAAGCTTTTGTTTGACCTAAAAAAAAATATTAAAAAAGGGTCCATTTTGAAAAAAAAAAGTCAACAAAGTTTTTGATTTTGCAAAAAAAGTCAAAAATTTTATGTTTTGAGTTACAAAATATTTATTTTGATAGATATCCCACTCGCATCCCACTAAGCGACCAAGTAGGTGTTCAAGGAAAATATCTAAACTTTATTTTAAGAAAAAAAAAAAAAAATTTAAAAAAAAAGTCAAAAAAGTTTTTGATTTCGGAAAAAAAATATTAAAAATTTTTTATTTTAAATATTTTTTTTCGAAATATCGAAGAAATAGCTATCTATACTATTTGGGACACATTTTGCTAAGAACAATAGGTAATAAGTTACATGGATAAGAAAAAACCCCTGTTTGACCAAATTGTCAAAATTTTACCCCCTATAACTCAGAGAGTTCTCGACCGATGTTGTTGAAAAATTGTGTCGGAGTTACTATCCAATAGAGCTAACCTTGGTGCAAATTTCATCCCGATCGGAAGACATCGATTTCAAAAGTTGGTTCACTTGACATGAAATTCCCCATATATATATACATAGGTACAAACACATACATATATATATATATGTATATATATATTAAGGTGGACCTTATTTTTTTATTTTCGATTTTCCAAAAACGAAGGGCAGTTTTGTGTGAGGTTAGGATAAAAAAAATCTGAAAAAAATTTGATCTCGATCGGTTAAAAATTGGCGTGCCGCACGAGGGTCAAAGTTCGTGAGAACGAAAGCTTAGGTCCATTCCTTTAAGATATTTTTAGTCCCTTAGTGGGATGCGAGTGGGATATCTATCAAAATAAATATTTTGTAACACAAGACATACAATTTTTTAATTTTTTTTTGCAAAATCAAAATTTTTTTCCAATATGGGCCCTTTTTTAATTTTTTTTTTTGCTCAAAAGAAAGCCTAGGTCCATTCCTTTAAGGTATTTTTAGTCCCTTAGTGGGATGCGAGTGGGATATCTATCAAAATAAATATTTTGTAACAATTTTTTAATTTTTTTTTGCAAAATCGAAATTTTTTTCCAATATGGGACTTTTTTTTAAAAATTTTTTTTTGCTCAAAAGAAAGCTTAGGTCTTTTCCTTTAAGACCTATTTTGTCACTTAGGAAGATGTGAGTAGGATATCTATTAAAATAAAAATGTTGTAACTCAAGACATTCAATTATTGACTTTTTTTTGCAAATTCGAATTTTTTTTCAAAATGGGCCCTTTTTTAAAAATTTTTTTTTAGTCAAAAGAAAGCTTAGGTCCATTCCTTTAAGATATTTTAGGTCCCTTAGTGGGATACGAGTGGGATATCTATCAAAATAAATATTTTGTAACTCAAGATATACAATTTTTGATTTTTTGGCAAAATCAAAAACTTTTTTGACTTTTTTTTAAAATGGGCCCTTTTTGTAATTTTTTTTTTTTGCTATAAAGAAAGCTTAGGCCTATTCCTTTAAGATGGTTTTGATCGCTTAGTGGGATGCGAGTGGGATATATATCAAAATAAATGTTTTGTAACTCAAGACATACAATTTTTGTGTTAAAACATTTATTTTGATAGATATCCCACTCGCATCCCACTAAGGGACTAAAAATATCTTAAAGGAATGGACCTAGGCTTTCTTTTGAGCAAAAAAAAAAATTAAAAAAGGGCCCATATTGGAAAAAAATTTTGATTTTGCAAAAAAAAATTAAAAAATTGTATGTCTTGCGTTACAAAATATTTATTTTGATAGATATCCCACTCGCATCCCACTAAGGGACTAAAAATATCTTAAAGGAATGGACCTAAGCTTTCTTTTGACTACAAAAAAAAGGGCCCATTTGGAAAAAAAATCGTATTTGCAAAAAAAAGTCAAAAATTGTAAGTCTTGAGTTAAAAAATATTTATTTTGATAGATATCCCACTCGCATCCCACTAAGCGACCAAAAGGGTCTTCAAGGATAATATCTAAGCTTTTGTTTGACCTAAAAAAAAAATATTAAAAAAGGGTCCATTTTGAAAAAAAAAAGTCAACAAAGTTTTTGATTTTGCAAAAAAAGTCAAAAATTTTATGTTTTGAGTTACAAAATATTTATTTTGATAGATATCCCACTCGCATCCCACTAAGCGACCAAGGAAAATATCTAAACTTTATTTTAAGAAAAAAAAAAAAAAAAAGTCAAAAAAGTTTTTGATTTCGGAAAAAAAATATTAAAAATTTTTTATTTTTTTTTTTAAATATTTTTTTTTGAAATATCGAAGAAATAGCTATCTATACTATTTGGGACACATTTTGCGAAGAACAATAGGTAATAAGTTACATGGATAAGAAAAAACCCCTGTTTGACCAAATTGTCAAAATTTTACCCCCTATAACTCAGAGAGTTCTCGACCGATGTTGTTGAAAAATTGTGTCGGAGTTACTATCCAATAGAGCTAACCTTGGTGCAAATTTCATCCCGATCGGAAGACATCGATTTCAAAAGTTGGTTCACTTGACATGAAATTCCCCATATATATATACATAGGTACAAACACATACATATATATATATATGTATATATATATTAAGGTGGACCTTATTTTTTTATTTTCGATTTTCCAAAAACGAAGGGCAGTTTTGTGTGAGGTTAGGATAAAAAAAATCTGAAAAAAATTTGATCTCGATCGGTTAAAAATTGGCGTGCCGCACGAGGGTCAAAGTTCGTGAGAACGAAATTATGGGTAAATGGATAGAAAAAGGTGCATAACTACTCAGGAGTCACCCGTAGGTAGGTAAAATGTATGAGCAACCCCCATTATTTTCGTACCCCCAATATTTTTCTAGAACAAACATACCCCCTATCTCCAACCGTTCAGGGGGTCCCCATACAAAACAACTGAATTTTCACGAAAATTTTCCAATATAGAAAAAAAATATATACAATTACTATTACAATAAAATAAATTAGTTTATTGATGTTATTTATGAATAATTATGTTATGCTATATTAAATTTCTTTTTTCAAAACTCGGATATTTTTTGCGATAATCACCGACAACTTAAATCAAATTTTTTCATGCTTCGGATAGGTCCTTCATCATCTTCATCCCAATCATCATCTTCTTCTCCAGTTTCTTCATCAGTTTCTTCATCTTTTTCAAGTTGAACTTCCTTGTCTTTTTCTTCAAGGATTTCTTTTCCATCATATATGCACATAATTGCCAACATTTTTCGTTTTATGCCACACGAAACATCTGAATCAAAGTAGACGAGAGCTATAGCATCCTCCGCCAGATACCACAAATGTCTGATAAACTTTGTTACCATTACTTTTGACAAATTCTTATCCAAGTCTGCATATGAGTGAAGTGCTTTCAAAAAGTTGAAGTCCTGATTGGGCGCTTTGACAGCTTCAGTACAGCGATACCAGACTTTCACGTACAGACGAACAATAAACACACAGACATCTCGAATTCCATCCAATTGTGACTTTGTCAGTTTAAATTGGTCTCTGAACATAAATATTTTCAGTGAATAAATTGCTTTAGACATCCATCGTGCGTGGTGAATAGGTATGAGTTCTTTAAACTTATATTCGCCAAAATCGCCTCCAAGGAATAAAACAACCAGTTCTAATAGTTCCTTATAGTCGTTACGACGTTGTCTTTTCTGTAGTTGGACCATGCAAAAAGTAATGATGTCATCTGGAGCAGTAATTAATTTCGAAGCAACGATCTCATCGCTCACTCCAGTTTCGAATGCATTCTGATTGATTTTTTCCCAATTCTGCTGAAAACGGCGAAACAGAGAAACATCTGGAGCAAAAGTTTTTCCAATTTTTTCTTCGAACACTGCTCTTAGCACCAATTCATATATGTGATGTCTACATGGAAGATACATCAAATCTCTCTCTAATAACTGTTCAAGTAAAACTGCAGCTCCTGCAAATTCACCGGTGTTTGATGATGTCGTGTCAAAAGACATGGCTTGAACTCGTTTCGAAAGGTTCCATTCTACCAGTAGTTGATAAACGGCCGCTGCAATATTTTTGCCTTTTCCACAATCTAGTTTTGGAACGACTAATATTTGTTCGATTTCGCCATTAGTTACAATAACCGGAAGGCGATCAATCTTATTCATTCCTGTAATGTCTTCCAGTATTTTGCCATCCCAGTGCACTACAAAAAATGCTGTTGCCTTCAACTCTAATGGAATAAAATATTTATATTAGTATTGAAATTAAATTGGTATAAGAAAAGTAACTTTACATGTAAGTTCTCCTTTACAAAATCAGCGATTTTTTGTCGATTTGCAGTACGGTATCTTCGAATTGACGAGCGATTTAATACCAAATTTGATACGTTGTGACCAAGTCCTTCAGCTACAGCAGCCATTAAATGCATTGCATTTCGGTCAGATATCATGCATTTATCCAAAGCAGAAACGATCCGTTCATTGATAAATAACTGTGTTCCTCTTTTAACAACTTCCGAAGCCGACGGTAGAGCGTCCACTTCCAATTCCATTCCACCAGCGCCAACATTGCCTGACGATTCGGTAGATGATGTGAATTGCACTGTACCCATTGCTAAGGTATTAATTTTAGTAGTTGCTCGTAATCGCCGTTCATCTGCCTCTTCTCGTTCCAATTTTCGTTTTTCAATGCCTACAAGAGCCATGTCAATGCCAATCATGCTGCCTGGGCGGCCTTTTTTCCTCTGTGCAAGCAAAAACTTTTTATCCTCCTCTATTTTAATCGTGGTGAGTGCATTAACATGAGCAATATCGAAGAGATCGTCTAATTCTTCGACAAATTTTATGCGACGTTCCTCCTCTTGTTGAGCTCTTGTTCAATTTCCTCCACTTCTGGTACAGCTTCTCAATTTGCTTTATGACCGAAGACTTGTCTCGGGTCGGAATTCGTGCTTTATTCCAGCCATTGTTGTACTTTTTCGCACTTCCAATTTTAGTGTACGAGTGAAAAAAAAAATACACCAAGAACTTCTTTTTTAGACGGCAATTTTAATCCCAACAGCTGCGGAATAACATATACAATCAAATAAATGTTATGCTGTTGCGATCTCAAATTAATTTGTCGTTGATGATGCCATTGCAATTCAAATGCGAACCTGTTCTATTGAAAAATTTAGTTTTTAGGTTTTAGTTTTAATTGTTTTATTTCTTTGTACTCACTTTTTCCAGAACTACTGTTAGTTTTAATTTAAATGAAGAATTATTCACTTTCACAGCTCATAAATTTACTTTAAAATTACAGTTATTTTTTATTTTTTGTCACAGTTTGTATGTTTTATTTATAAAAGTCATAGAACAACTAAAAGGTCAATACTTTTATGCACATAAAATAAGGTGTATATTTTAAAAAATGTTATGCAAATGTTTCTCAATGAATTTAGGTAAGTTTTTAAAATTCATTGAATATATTTTTACCTATATATAATCTTCGTAAAAAACCAATAAAAATATAACTGAAATTTAGATTTATATATCAGGTCGAAATAAATGGGTTTTTCAATGTTGTTTGGAAAATTTGACAATATTTAGTAATATTACCTGTTATATTATTACTTAAAAATGAATACGTGGAATATAAGCCATAAAACAAAAATAATTTTCATGGAATTAAAAATGTAATGTTTTTAAAAATTTTAAATATTACCTGTCTTAGGTACAACCGCTCATTATTAAAGGGGCATTTTATGATTACATTGCTAAATAAAATAAAACTCAATGAACAAGCCAATTGGTCTATTCACTTTTTTGCGTTCTTTGACAATAGAAATGGGTGTTTAATTAATGTTAGTAAAATGTGAAGAGTAATTCACGAAATGAAGTTTAGAACATATTTATACTTTGTGTAATTCCATTAATTTTTAATTTGGAAAATTTTCGTGAAAATTCAGTTTTTTTGTATGGGGACCCCCTGAACGGTTGGAGATAGGGGGTATGTTTGTTCTCGAAAAATATTGGGGATACGAAAATAATGGGGGTTGCTCATACATTTTACCTACCTAGGGGTGACTCCTGAGTAGTTATGCACCTTTTTCTATCCATTTACCACCAATTTCGTTCTCACGAACTTTGACCCCCGTGCGGTACGCCAATTTTTAACCGATCGAGCTGAAATTTTTTTCAGATTTTTTTTATCCTAACCTCACACAAAACTGCCCTTCGTTTTTGAAACAGATGAGTTTTAAATTTTTTCATACATTGGGGGTATGTATATGTATATATATGTGTATATATATATATATATGTATATATATATATATATATGTGTATATATATATATATATATATATGGGGGATTTCATGTCAAGTGAACCAACTTTTGAAATCGATGTCTTCCGATCGGGATGAAATTTGCACCAAGGTTAGCTCTATTGGATAGTAACTCAGACACAATTTTTCAACAACATCGGTCGAGAACTCTCTGAGTTATAGGGGGTAAAATTTTGACAATTTGGTCAAACAGGTGTTTGTTCTTATCCATGTAACTTATTACCTATTGTTCTTAGCAAAATGTGTCCCAAATAGTATAGATAGCTATTTCTTCGATCTTTCGAAAAAAAATATTTAAAAAAAAAAATAAAAAATTTTTAATATTTTTTTTCCGAAATCAAAAACTTTTGTGACTTTTTTTTAAAATACGCCCTTTTTTTTTTTTTTTTTTTTTTTCTTAAAATAAAGTTTAGATATTTTCCTTGAACACCTACTTGGTCGCTTAGTGGGATGCGAGTGGGATATCTATCAAAATAAATATTTTGTAACTCAAAACATAAAATTTTTGACTTTTTTTGCAAAATCAAAAACTTTGTTGACTTTTTTTTTTCAAAATGGACCCTTTTTTAATCTTTTTTTTTAGGTCAAACAAAAGCTTAGATATTATCCTTGAAGACCCTTTTGGTCGCTTAGTGGGATGCGAGTGGGATATCTATCAAAATAAATATTTTTTAACTCAAGACTTACAATTTTTGACTTTTTTTTTGCAAATACGATTTTTTTTCCAAATGGGCCCTTTTTTTAAAATTTTTTTTGTAGTCAAAAGAAAGCTTAGGTCCATTCCTTTAAGATATTTTTAGTCCCTTAGTGGGATGCGAGTGGGATATCTATCAAAATAAATATTTTGTAACGCAAGACATACAATTTTTTAATTTTTTTTTGCAAAATCAAAATTTTTTTCCAATATGGGCCCTTTTTTATTTTTTTTTTTTGCTCAAAAGAAAGCCTAGGTCCATTCCTTTAAGATATTTTTAGTCCCTTAGTGGGATGCGAGTGGGATATCTATCAAAATAAATGTTTTAACACAAAAATTGTATGTCTTGAGTTACAAAACATTTATTTTGATATATATCCCACTCGCATCCCACTAAGCGATCAAAACCATCTTAAAGGAATAGGCCTAAGCTTTCTTTATAGCAAAAAAAAAAATTACAAAAAGGGCCCATTTTAAAAAAAAGTCAAAAAAGTTTTTGATTTTGCCAAAAAATCAAAAATTGTATATCTTGAGTTACAAAATATTTATTTTGATAGATATCCCACTCGTATCCCACTAAGGGACCTAAAATATCTTAAAGGAATGGACCTAAGCTTTCTTTTGACTAAAAAAAAATTTTTAAAAAAGGGCCCATTTTGAAAAAAAATTCGAATTTGGAAAAAAAAAGTCAATAATTGAATGTCTTGAGTTACAACATTTTTATTTTAATAGATATCCTACTCACATCTTCCTAAGTGACAAAATAGGTCTTAAAGGAAAAGACCTAAGCTTTTTTTTGAGCAAAAAAAAATTTTTAAAAAAAAGTCCCATATTGGAAAAAAATTTCGATTTTGCAAAAAAAAATTAAAAAATTGTTACAAAATATTTATTTTGATAGATATCCCACTCGCATCCCACTAAGGGACTAAAAATATCTTAAAGGAATGGACCTAGGCTTTCTTTTGAGCAAAAAAAAAAAATTACAAAAGGGCCCATATTGGAAAAAAATTTTGATTTTGCAAAAAAAAATTAAAAAATTGTATGTCTTGCGTTACAAAATATTTATTTTGATAGATATCCCACTCGCATCCCACTAAGGGACTAAAAATATCTTAAAGGAATGGACCTAAGCTTTCTTTTGACTACAAAAAAAAGGGCCCATTTGGAAAAAAAATCGTATTTGCAAAAAAAAAGTCAAAAATTGTAAGTCTTGAGTTAAAAAATATTGATTTTGATAGATATCCCACTCGCATCCCACTAAGCGACCAAAAGGGTCTTCAAGGATAATATCTAAGCTTTTGTTTGACCTAAAAAAAAAGATTAAAAAAGGGTCCATTTTGAAAAAAAAAAGTCAACAAAGTTTTTGATTTTGCAAAAAAAGTCAAAAATTTTATGTTTTGAGTTAAAAAATATTTATTTTGATAGATATCCCACTCGCATCCCACTAAGCGACCAAGTAGGTGTTCAAGGAAAATATCTAAACTTTATTTTAAGAAAAAAAAAAAAAAAAAAAAAAAAGGGCGTATTTTAAAAAAAAGTCAAAAAAGTTTTTGATTTCGGAAAAAAAATATTAAAAATTTTTTATTTTTTTTTTAAATATTTTTTTTCGAAAGATCGAAGAAATAGCTATCTATACTATTTGGGTCACATTTTGCTAAGAACAATAGGTAATAAGTTACATGGATAAGAACAAACCCCTGTTTGACCAAATTGTCAAAATTTTACCCCCTATAACTCAGAGAGTTCTCGACCGATGTTGTTGAAAAATTGTGTCTGAGTTACTATCCAATAGAGCTAACCTTGGTGCAAATTTCATCCCGATCGGAAGACATCGATTTCAAAAGTTGGTTCACTTGACATGAAATGCCCCATATATATATATATGTATATATATATATATATATATATATATATATATATATATATATATATATATATATATATATATATATATGTGTATATATATATATATATATATATATATATATGTATATATATATGGGGCATTTCATGTCAAGTGAACCAACTTTTGAAATCGATGTCTTCCGATCGGGACATCTGAGGTTAGTTCTATTGGATAGTAATTCAGGCACAATTTTTCAACAACATCGGTCGAGAACTCTCTGAGTTATAGGGGGTAAAATTTTGACAATTTGGTCAAACAGGGGTTTTTTCTTATCCATGTAACTTATTACCTATTGTTCTTAGCAAAATGTGTCCCAAATAGTATAGATAGCTATTTCTTCGATCTTTCGAAAAAAAATATTTAAAAAAAAAAATAAAAAATTTTTAATATTTTTTTTCCGAAATCAAAAACTTTTTTTTTTTTTTTTTTAAATTTTTTTTTTTTTTTTTTTTTTTTTTTTTTTCTTAAAATAAAGTTTAGATATTTTCCTTGAACACCTACTTGGTCGCTTAGTGGGATATCTATCAAAATAAATATTTTGTAACTCAAAACATAAAATTTTTGACTTTTTTTTGCAAAATCAAAAACTTTGTTGACTTTTTTTTTTTTTTCAAAATGGACCCTTTTTTAATCTTTTTTTTTAGGTCAAACAAAAGCTTAGATATTATCCTTGAAGACCCTTTTGGTCGCTTAGTGGGATGCGAGTGGGATATCTATCAAAATAAATATTTTTTAACTCAAGACTTACAATTTTTGACTTTTTTTTTGCAAATACGATTTTTTTTTCCAAATTTACAAATTTTTTACAAATTAAAAAATTGAAACAAAATATTTATTTTGATAGATATCCCACTCGCATCCCACTAAGGGACTAAAAATATCTTAAAGGAATGGACCTAGGCTTTCTTTTGAGCAAAAAAAAAAATTAAAAAAGGGCCCATATTGGAAAAAAATTTTGATTTTGCAAAAAAAAAATAAAAAATTGTATGTCTTGCGTTACAAAATATTTATTTTGATAGATATCCCACTCGCATCCCACTAAGGGGCTAAAAATATCTTAAAGGAATGGACCTAAGCTTTCTTTTGACTACAAAAAAATTTTAAAAAAAGGGCCCATTTGGAAAAAAATCGTATTTCCAAAAAA
The DNA here is from genome assembly GCF_958450345.1 of Calliphora vicina. Classification (NCBI taxonomy): domain Eukaryota; kingdom Metazoa; phylum Arthropoda; class Insecta; order Diptera; family Calliphoridae; genus Calliphora; species Calliphora vicina. The sequence goes on along the minus strand of NC_088781.1, from coordinate 82,134,233 downwards.
AAATTAAAAAATTGTAAGTCTTGAGTTAAAAAATATTTATATTGATAGATATCCCACTCGCATCCCACTAAGCGACCAAAAGGGTCTTCAAGGATAATATCTAGGCTTTTGTTTGACCTAAAAAAAAAGATTAAAAAAGGGTCCATTTTGAAAAAAAAAAGTCAACAAAGTTTTTGATTTTGCAAAAAAAGTCAAAAATTTTATGTTTTGAGTTACAAAATATTTATTTTGATAGATATCCCACTCGCATCCCACTAAGCGACCAAGTAGGTGTTCAAGGAAAATATCTAAACTTTATTTTAAGAAAAAAAAAAAAAAAAAAGGACCCATTTTAAAAAAAAGTCAAAAAAGTTTTTGATTTCGGAAAAAAATATTAAAAATTTTTTATTTTTTTTTTTAAATATTTTTTTTCGAAAGATCGAAGAAATAGCTATCTATACTATTTGGGACACATTTTGCTAAGAACAATAGGTAATAAGTTACATGGATAAGAAAAAACCCCTGTTTGACCAAATTGTCAAAATTTTACCCCCTATAACTCAGAGAGTTCTCGACCGATGTTGTTGAAAAATTGTGTCTGAGTTACTATCCAATTGAGCTAACCTTGGTGCAAATTTCATCCCGATCGGAAGACATCGATTTCAAAAGTTGGTTCACTTGACATGAAATGCCCCATATATATATTCTACTCAAAAATAAATAGGTAATTAAATCTACTATGTAAATTGGGGGACAAAAAAAAATCAAAAAAATACTATATACAATAGAAGTTAATACAAATTAAATATTGATATGAAAAATAAAAAAAAATATGAGATCAAATACTAAATACATATTGTTACGAAATTGTACTTGAATTCAAATATAACGATTTTAAGGGCTGATTTAAAAGTAGCATAATGCTTTCAAATAACAGTGCTGTAATAGCAAACTGTAACATATCTGTGGGCATTATTAAGTGAAGGCTTTCAGTTGACCATTGATCGTAAGTTGGCAACGCTGTTTGAATTCGAATATTCAGTTAAGGAACATTGTAGAAATAGAGCTTTCTATATGGTAATGCAGTGTTATAAATAGTGGCAGAGGTTGCAGTCGTGAGTGAGTTTATCAGAGACGCTTTTCGAATAAACATCAACTGAGTGCCTTAAAGTGTGTTGTGTTTTTCAAGTAAATTCGTGTACATTATAAAGTGTGTCTTTATTTCTGCGAATTTATAAACGTGTATAAAAAACACTGAGTGACTATTTAATTCTGTTGTTGTACATTTTAAATAAATAAAGAGTATCCGGTTTATTTAAAGGAAATAAACCAAACGTTTTGAAAAGGTTAAAACGTAACAATATATAAATTAAGTTGGCAAATAATTAATTAGAAAAATTTATTGGAGAAAAAGAGCATTCATTAAATTCACCAAGCATATCCGCACATTGGTCATAACAGAGCAACCTCACAGAACCATCCATCATTGTAATAAGGGCTTTGGGAACATCATAATTCCTGAACTTATATTTCTGAATTTTATTATCATTTCTTAGTTTACGACAAACAGAAATAAGATTTCTCGCCACATCCGTTAGGTGATCATTTAAAAAAATGTCCGATTCAGCTGAAGATGGAATTACATCTTTTAACTTTATTCTACGGAATTTATTGTAATTTATCATTACTGCATCTCGAACTTGGACCGAATTAAATTTTACCAACACAGCTTTGCCGCCTCCAAAATATGTGCAATGTTGAAGATCAGCATCAGAAATATTTACATTGCAAATTGAACAAATTTAAATAATAGGCGTATGAAGATCTCTTTTTTTTGGGAGGCCCCTAATAATTATATTAGCTCTGTTCAATCTTCTATGCATTACACTGGATTGGATTTCTAGCTTCTTCAATTTGTCATTGGCAGCATTATCAACGACTTTAATTACGTCAAAGCACTGCTTCAAATCCGATTTTAATAATTCTACGTCATTCGAATTCAATATAGGCTGACAATTAGCCAATGCTGCAAATTTGTCTTCAATTGATTTGAGACCAGATTCCAGATGTTCATTAAGAAGTTGCTTGCTCGCTTGTAATTTCTCCTCTAACTCCATTTGCAAAGATGATTTAAGTGACGCAAATCCCAGTCGTAATTCTTCTTGAACATTGCAGAGTTTAGGCATATTAGAACATTTATTGCAAATATATTTCAAAACTTTATTTTTTAATAAAAAATTATATTGCTCGACAGAAATGTGGGCACATTGTATATGATAATATTCTCCACAATAAGCACATCCAACACTTCTTTGGGGTTTAGTCACATTTTTGCTGCATTCAGGGCACTTAAAATTTTCATTGTGAGGAGCCATGTCAGAAGTAGTAATATACAGCAAATCCCAGCTCTGATATTAATTAACAGCTGCCGGCAATGCAAGTGTCTCAAAACAAAACAATTTTTAATTCTTTGTACTCACAGAATCGGAAGAGCCAAGTTATAGATGAATAGTAACTCCAAAAAAAATCTAAACAGATGACCGCAGCATAAACAGATAAGCTTTGCTTATATATCGAGCCCTAACCGCAAAAATAACGTAAGCTACATTTTTTTCAAAATTGACTTTTTAATGAAAATCGATAGAAAACTTTCGTGCGCGTCAACACCCGAAGTAATGAAAATTAAGTGTTTATAATACAGAGATATCGCAATTTCAATTATATCGTAAGCGACACTCACCTTTTTGCTTTACCGCAAAAATAACGTAAGCGACATAAAAGCAAAAAGGGGCAGCAAATGAAAGTAAGAGTAGCCGAAGAACTAGAGGGAAAATACAAAAGGATAGATGTACTAAATGTGATCAAGGAAAAAATTCAGACAGCAGTCACATCCAAACAGAAGAATTTAAGTTTAAGAATTTTTTTGAAGGAACAAAAACCAAGCAGGGAAAATGTTTTGTTTTTATGTGCTAGTTTCGACCTTCAAAAAGTTTGGAATATGCCTCATAGTAAAACAAGTAAGAAAGTATGGTTGGTCAAGCCCGACCATAAAATACCCTACACTAAGAAAAAGAGCAAAATCATTTTTCTTTTAAAATTTCAATAATTTATATTTTTGAGTGATTTTCGAAATGGGCCTTATATGGGAGCTATGATCAATTATGAACCGAAATTAGGTCGTGTGATTTATGTTTACATGAAAGTTATTTATGTTGAATTTTATGTGTATACCAAAATTTTTAAGAGATTTATGCACGATACAGTGATTTTTGGAAGCGAGTCTTATATGGGAGCTATAACTAATTATGGGCCGATCACAATAATATTTGGTGACATGAATTCCGTATATATAAAACTTATGTGAAGCAAAATTTGTGGATATATCCATTTAAATTAAACATTTATGACCGATAAAGTCCAATTTCTCTGATTTTCAAAACTGGAAAATGTTTTCTGATCTTCTTCCAAAGAAAATAAAATTAAGCCCGATGTGGTCTGCAATTTTTGATACAACCGTGATTACAATGAAATACAGCTATTTAGACAAAAGCGAGGAAGAGACTATTAACATTGATTTAAATACTTGTACGTTCCGTGGACCTCCTCCGCTATGCAACACAGAATTAAAAATTTCGTCACATAAATTCAATGATATAAAAGCTCTTTGCTATAAAAATAGTATTCCTCAATGTTTTCATAACGAATATATTGGCCTAAAACATTCCCAAAATATTAATGACGCCTTAAACGAAACATATGAAGAAGATGTGCCTTAATTTCCTAAGCACCTACTATATTATGTTAAATCTTTACTATGATTTATAACAAATGTTTAATTTACTGCATACTTTAAGAAAATATATTTTTTCGAAACTTAAGAAAATATTTTTTCTTTGTAAAGCATTTACCGTATGCGCCACAATTTAGTCTCAGCTGCCTGTAATAGAGACGGTAAAAATAACGTAAGCTCCAAAACAAATTTGTTGCTCACAAAATTAACTTAAAAATGCACTTATCGCATGTATGATACCATTAATAGACTACATTTTAATTTTCAAAGAAATCCTTCTCACAACTTAAAAAATAAACTCTCCTATAAAATTTTTTTTTGGCGCTTACGTTATTTTCGCGGTTAGGGCTCGATATGATGTAATTAAATTGAAGATCACCCAGTCTATTTACGAACAGCAAGAAATAAACAACGCTATCAATCACAACTTGTTATTGTTATGTTGTATAAATTCCAATGTATATTTTAATTTCGCACAAATTAAATTTAATTTTCATTTATTGGTAAAAAAAATGCTACTTTATTCAATTAAATTTTTAATTAATTTTTTTAGCACAAAAATTTCATGGCAGTGTTGCCGAGTGATAAAAAACCTTATTGTAGATTTAAAACACAATTTTGTTAACGAACACTTTTGCTTTAAAACCCATTTATAAAATTATTGTATGCAAAAACGTTTGTTAAAGGCATAACAACTAATGTACTGATTTTTGTCTAAGCTGGCAATGCTTCTCATTTATTTCCCCTTTTTCGTTGTTAGTGTTGCTTTCAATTAGGATAAAATATTCGTTAATTTTCTTTTTTTCATTGATTGTTTTTAGTAATAATACATTTATGAAGATAACTAATTTTTAGAGGACAAAATGTATATCTGATTCTAGTAAATTTATATTAAGCTAAAATCTATTAATGTACAAACTTTTTTATATAGTTTATTTCAATTATTATTAAAAGTATTCGAATGACGAATATTCTGCGATAAAATAAACATCACTGTTTTATAATTTATTTTATTAATTTATTTTTATTGACATTTTGTTAAATTTTAAAAAAATTTAATGAATTTCTATGTGGAAACACACAGTTATAATTCCGGAGTGGGTATATTAGATTGTGTGGACCTTCTTCCACAATGTTTACACATTTTATTACTATATAGCAGGGGTACATTTAAAGAAAAGCTACTTTTTATTCAATATTTGTTGTTGCTAAAACCAATTCATACAAAGAAAAAAGAAAAAAAAACTCACTTTCAACACACACATTTTTAAAATATCATACGATAAACAAAAACAAAATCTACATGGATGATCGCAGTCGTTAATGTTTACCAGCAAAGCATACGAAAGTGTTGACATACGAAAGATAAGACAAAGTTGTTTGTGTATTTTGTATTGCTAGTGCTAAGTGCTCTAGTGAGTATACAAAACACAGCCTATAGCTAAGAGCAATTACAAAAACAAAAGAGTACCAAGAGTATGGGGCTTGGGCATGACTGCATTAGAGACTACAGTTCTAGTGCATTTTTGGTGACATTGTCGACGATCGAGTCAATAGTTTGGTTTTATACCCTTCAAAATGAGTGGCAAGTGTATATATAACTTTGTCATTCCGTTTGTAATTTCTAAATTTTTCATTTGCGACCCCATATATTCTGGATCGTTATAGATAGCGGAGTCGATATAGCCATGTCCGTCTGTGTGTTGAAATCAACTTTCTAAATCCCCTAAATAACTTACAAACATAATTGATACATCAAAATCTCCGGAATTCTTCCGGCTCGGTTGCTTTGAAATCGAGAAAATTGGTCCACAAATGACCGAGATATAAGCAAAAAACTCAAAAACCCATGTATTTTGTTAGTGTTTCATGAAATCATGTACATATATAATAGCATAATAAAAAGAAAACAAAAGTTTAGTTGTGTGTATATATGTAGATGTGTAATACACATTGAGTATATTCACCAATTCTATTTTGTTTCGTTGTAAATCTTATTCTCTAACAAAATAGAGAGAGTTTTTTATAATGAGTTCTCATATGAGCAAATCTATCATACGTAAATTACACAAACACCCAACAACAACATTCTACAATGTGGAATGAAATGAAATGAGAATTACAAATCGAACACACGCGTGCATAATTTGTCACCCCTATCGGCAATAACATGTGAAATTTTGTTCCCATGAAATATTTATTTCCCTCGAAGGGAAAATTGCTATCGGGAATATCATGATGAACTTTACATTCACAATAGTTGATTTTGTTCGTAACAGTTGTTTATTGTTTACAAAATTCCATCTACAAATTTCACAACAAGGGGAATTTTTTTCACGTGAACAAAGTTGATGAACGAAAAAAGGAAAAGGGAAAATATTTCATGTGAAATGTTGATTCGCGATAGGGGTGTGTATGTATTTGAGTGCGTTTGGTTTATTTTTATACCCTACACCACCATAGTGGGGAGGGTATTATGCGTTTGTGCAGATGTTTGTAACGCCCAAAAATATTAGTCTAACACCCACCTTAAAGTATACCGATCGACTTAGAATCACTTTCTGAGTAGATTAAGCGATGTCCGTCCGTCCGTCTGGTTGGCTGGCTGGCTGTCCATGTAAACCTTGTGCGCAGAGTACAGGTCGCAATTTTGAAGATATTTCGATGAAATTTGATACATATTATTTCGGCTCAAGGACCAAGCCTATTGAAACTGGCTGAAATCGGTCCATTATTTCACCTAGCCCCCATACAAATGTCCTAAATGTTTAATTTATATATGTATCTCCACAAATTCCGCTCCAAATAAGTTTTATATACACAAAATTCATGTCACCAAATTTTGTTACGATCGGTCCATAATTAGTCATAGCTCCCATATGGACCCGCTTCCGAAAATCACTTTAACGTACATAAATCGCTTATGTTGGTAAACACACAAAATTCAACATAGTTAACTTTAATATACACATAAATCACACGACCTAATTTCATGGTGATCGGTCCATAATTGGTCATAGCCCCCATATAAGGCCCACTTCCGAAAATCACTCAAAAATATAAATTATTTAAATTTTAAAAGAAAAATTTTTTTTGCTCTTTTACTTAGTGTAGGGTATTATATGGTCGGGCTTGACCGACCATACTTTCTTACTTGTTTTTATTTTTGTTGTTATTTTTTTCAACAAGCAAGTCTTATTTTGTTTTCACTGAGCAGTCGTAGCACAAAGTATACAGAGGCGACACGGCAAAAAAAAATATATTTGTCTCTTTCGCTCGAAACAATTTCAACTGGTTTGGTTTTGTGCTTATTTATATAGTTGTTTGTTTTAACGCACTGTCTGTATTAAACCGCAAATTTGTTTTCTCTTTCTATCGAAACAATTTCAAAAAAAGCTGATTTTAGTGTTTTTGAACTGTCAAATTTGACGCCTCTGTATACTTTGTGGTCGTAGTGTAAATACATATGATTGTCCGGTTTCTTCATGTTATTGATATATGAAGTGTTTTGCATGAGTAAAGACGTACTTATATATTTATAAATACATTTGTTTGTTGTTTTTTTTCAATACACAAACCTTCATCACTGTAGGTCTTGTATTTAGTATTTATATTAAGGTATATATTGGTGAAGGGTATATAAGATTCGGCACAGCCGAATATAGCTCTGTTACTTGTTTTTATTATGCTGTGTAGTCAATAGGTATAGAAAGTAATAACTACCTAGTCAATAGTGATACAGTCTACTGGTGGATTTTCAATGACAAGCTAATGTTAAATGTCAATAGAAGATTTCATTGGATGGGGTACATATGGTAGTAGTGCTACTGACAATGTCACTAGTAAATCACTACAAATTTACTATTGGCATTCCCTGCTGGGATAATTTTCATCACTACTATCGTCTATATCGCTTTTATCTGAAATTGATGTATCGCAGGTTGGCACGAAAAATTACGATGCCTCCTATGGAAGCTCGTTTATATTTTTTTTGGACTTTTTCGGAGTCGTGTTATTACAGAATCTGAATTTATGAGAAGAAAGTTACGTTTTTCAAATTTTGCCGATATAAAAGTTGGTAACTGTTTTTAGTGTTAGTTTAAAAGTTAAACTAATGCTAAAAATAGTTTAAAAATTTTCAAAATCTTATTTGCTAATAAAAAATTTATTGCTATATATTATTTAAAACCATTTATCAAAGATTTATAAAATAAATTTTCATACAAAATTTGTACTTAAGAATTTTGATAAACGTTTTTGAATAAAGGCCTAAAATTTTAAAAATTTAATAAAATCGAAAACCGCAAAAATCCGCTATATGTTAAAATAGAATATAATTCTATACATTCCCTTCTTTAATCAACATAAAATAGTTATGGGCATTTATGCAACTTTTTTACTTCCAAAGAACTTTTTCATGTAAAAAAAATTATAATAATAGTTTGTTCGGAATTTACAAAAACTTTAAGTACGTGCATTCATAATTTCTTTAAAAAAAAGATCACAAATCAGTTCCCAACAACATATGTCAATATTATTAATACAAAGAAACTATTTTATTCAATAATGAATAAGATATTTTAATAATGAAATATACACCTTAATATTCCATTTTTAATAGATATTAAATGTAGTATTTTTTTTTTATTACGTTTGGCCTGCTGCTACTCTTAAACCAAAGCTTTGAAAAAAAATGTTCTGAACAAACTATATGTAGAAAAGTGCCCTCTTTCCAATGACATATCATTTGTTTTGTAAAACGCATTTTTCATTTATCGCCACAAGTCACCATATAGCTGCCCCTATGTGCGCTGTCGTGGTGTTATGAAATTCCCTGAAGTCATGTTGGTGGGTGGCAAGCGAGAAATGCTCTTTCAGGGATAGTAGTAATAGCGATTCTAAAACCTTTGCTACTGGTGGTAATAGAGAAATCGGGCGGTATGATTCTCCAATTGTAGCGGATTTATCAGGTTTTAGAATGGGAATAATTCGCTCAACTTTCAAAATATCAGGAATCACCATCTGGCGAATCGATAGTTCGAGAAGCTGTGAGAAAAACCGGTTTTTGTAAGACGGTTAACCGGTTTTAATGAAATATATTTTCTAAAGCTCATTCAAACATATTTATGAAAAACTTTGATACCATTTTTAAAAATATTAATTTATTTTATAGAAAAAATTGGTGCATTTGACAACATTTCGTAAAAGATATAAAAGAATTGCATAAAGAATTCAAAAATGCTAAATTTCCATTAAATAAAAATTTAATATAAACCGGTAACCGGTTTTTTGAAGACAAAAACTGAAACCGCTTAATAACCGGTTTTCTTATCAAAAACACACTTTTTCGGTTAAACCGGAAACCGATTTTTTAAATTTGCCGGTTTTTTGGACACTCTAATTAACATATAGAGTTAATTTTGTTTTTTTTTAATAAAGTTCCAGAAATTTAAATTAAACTGTGGTTGTTACTAGTATAATGTAGGTACATAATGTAATAAAAATTTAATATTTTACATATATTTAATAAATCTATTTAAAAATAATATATGTATAAGACTTTGATTATTTTATAAGGAAAATTTGCTTAGGTTTCGAACAATACTTTACTATTAAAGTGAAATTTATTCCCCGGCGGTGTTAAAATTATGTTTAGCAATTGCAATAGTATCGTCTATTATAGCAAATTTATAAGCAATTATCTTTAAAATTCCATTTTTCCCAGATAAAATGTAAAAAGAATACCTTAAAGCAGGTTTAAAGTAGTGTTGAACCTACACTAAATATTTCAAATTTATAAATGGTTTATAACATACTTATAAGACTATTAAACGTTTATAAATACTGGGCCGAATTACCACATTCGATATCGAGTTAAAAAATACTGGGCCGAATTACCGCATTCGATATCGAGTAAAATCGATCGTAATTTTCTTATTTGAGACTACGGCATTCGATATTGAGCATAAAATTTAGTACATTTTGTTGTAATTACGATATCGAAATTATATTTCGATACGATAGTTCATTCGATGACGAATGCGGTAATTCGGCCCCTGTTTTTTTTTAATTTTTTCTTATTAAGGACTTATAAAGCTGTTTTAATTTATTATGAATTAGACCGTTAATGTTTAATGAATTTGTACAATATTTGAATTTTTGAGAATTTTTATATTGAACGGTTTTATTTAACTTAATGCTTAATAATATGTTTTTATTTGACACACTCTTTATATGAGAAAATAATATTAAAAAATAGTGGGTCGGACTGCATGTTATACTTTGGTTTTAAATATGAGTCTGTTTTGTAAATATTGTTACGAAATTGCACTATCAATATGAATTTAACGGTCTTGTAATATCTCAAATATTTTGTTTTCAGTCAATAATTTATTTTTGTATTCATTAACAAAAGTTATCACATTCTTCAAATTAGTACGTTTTATTGTTGGTACTTTTACCTACCGTACATGTTAACAACTTCTATTTACACAACACTGTTGAATTCTCGCACATTCATATATGATCTTATGTTATTATCACTTATTTCTATTTCCTTACTGAGATCATGAATTGTTCTGATATCATGTAAGTTAATCTACATGATAGACATACATAATGTAGAGATGGGTAACTGAACATACCCTTTTATTACGTTTACTCTTTTTAAAGCTTTTGAGTTTTTTTTATGAGTTAAAGTGATCAATAATTAATACGCAAAAAGGGGGATAATAAAAGAATGCTGATCCCCAAATCAAGTCTTTTGCATATAGACTTTAAACCGTCAACTTGAGTAAAGAAAAGTAGAAGTTATTAAAGAAATAAAATGTATGGTAAAACTGTAAAAGTATAAAGAATCGTACCACGTTTACATTTAAATTTCTTTTATAACATTAAAAATTAAACATCAACTCAGAAAAAGTTTATAGTGTAATTGATTTATACAACAAATTTTAAATTTTTTATAAGTGACATATTAAACCCTTTGCTATCAATAACAAGGTAAATAGAAAGTGTGTTAAAATATTAGATTAAAATTTAATAAGTGTATTTTGTACTTAGGATTTCAAACACTCTCGAGGAGGCTTCCAGGAATACAAGTGGTCAAACCACATGTACATTCCACAACCCTCGAGAGATATAACATGAGTTATAACCTGTGGGAACACTCCAAAATTTTTGATAACCATCATCGTACTTTCCATCACAAGCTATTACATAACGATTTCGCACATGGTTTTGAGACGAGTGTGTGGGAGGGATAAGGGGCAGCAGCATTTTCATATAGCTGCTTGAAAAAGGCAACAAGGTAATGTTTAGTAAAGAATATTGTGTATTTTATTTCTTGTGTTTATTTGATAACCATCATCGTACTTTCCATCACAAGCTATTACATAACGATTTCGCACATGGTTTTGAGACGAGTGTGTGGGAGGGATAAGGGGCAGCAGCATTTTCATATAGCTGCTTGAAAAAGGCAACAAGGTAATGTTTAGTAAAGAATATTGTGTATTTTATTTCTTGTGTTTATTCAAGGGCAATCAAACGCACATATTTTTTTTGTAATTCGGTACATATGCGGAACAAAGAACCTCGCCCACAACTCCCGAACTGGCTAGTCTGCAAGACGTGCGTGAAGTTCCAATTATTTTTTTTGTAATTCGGTACATATGCGGAACAAAGAACCTCGCCCACAACTCCCGAACTGGCTAGTCTGCAAGACGTGCGTGAAGTACAAATCTTTTTGAACACTTTTTCTATTCCGTAGAACCTCGTTCTATTTAAGTATATTTAGGAAACAGAAACTTGTTATACCAGTCGAACAAATAGTCAATTACAGTCTGTAACAGCTGCTTGCAACATATATCATGTTTATAAAGATTTCCAGTGCTCGAACTTATCAACAACGTTGATAACACGATTTTATTAACATTGTTTATAAGTATAACTGTTACAGCTGCTAACATTAACATTAAAGCTGCTCTAGGAATAGAACATTATAGTTTTTTCCGTTAGATAATTCATGAAACTACTGGAAGATGGCACTGTGTATGTAAATAGTAACAGCAAGTTGCAGATTAGTGAGTATATCGTTAGACTTGTGTTAGAGAGTTACTATTTAAATTGTTGTGTTAATTTAAATAAATAAAGATTTTAAACTACTGATCGCTTTAATTAGCAATTGAAAGAATTCGGTTTATTTAAAGTAAATAAACCACTGTTTTTTAAAGGTAAAAACGTAACAATATTATTTTTGTAGATAGATTATGTTATGATAATGGGTTAATGTTTACAATCATTTATAACTCTGTTATTAACACGTTGACGTAAATGACGTCTATAGACGTCGTGTCCGAGTGCAAATATATGCAAACGACGTCTATAACCGTTATAAATATTTAAAGTTATAAAACAATATTTTAATTATAAATCTGTGTGATTTAGCTTTCTACCAATTCCTTCAATACTATTTTAAAAGGAAAATATTACAGTTATATTATTTCATTTATTTTTAGATTTATGATTTTGTTGCTATAAGAGTACTTGTAGATTTTAATGACGTGCATAGACGTCAATAATTTATTTATTATTTTTAGCCTCTCTTTGAGTCTGACTTACTTTTGGACAATGTAAATGTTTGTTTATGGTTTTGTTGATAATTCTAACTGTATTTTTTTAAATATCAGTGAAGGTTTTAGTTATTACCTATTTGTGACGATATACATATTTGGGCATTGATAGATGCGATCGAATTATCTCGTATTATTCTTCTCCAAAAAAGAGTATCCGTTGGTAATAATTTTTCACATTTTAGACTTATGTGTTTGAAATTCGTATTACTTGTATAAAAAATTTCATAAAAATGTAAAGTTCCTTGAGTTTAGGGAATCTCTTGTAAAATCCCTTATAAGATTACCAAAACATATTTTAGATGGTAACCAGCTGATGTGTCATATGGCAGACCACAAAGGACATCCAACACATCTTTTTTAAAATTATCTGAACAACATTACATTGAGAAGATTCTGACACCAGAAAACTATAAAAGAACTAACACATTTTGCCGTTGCAGGAACTGCACAAAAAACAAATTCCGAAAAGAGACAAAATACAGGTGTAAAACATGTCCTGAAAAACCAGCTTTATGTCCCGAAAGCTTTGAGCCGTATCACTTACTTTATTGTTAGTAAACACATATCTGTATAAAATATACATAAATACTATCATAATCATATTAAACTTGTTAGTTTATTAAATTTAAATATGAATAGAAAGATATAGAACTGAACTTTTTATTTTTTATGTAAAGATGAAATAACTTTAATTAAAATTAATAAAAATCATGAATTTTTTCAGTTATTTCAAAAAAATATTTTTGAATACCAGGACGTCTAAAGCCGTAATTTGTATATCAGAGAAATGGTTATTATGAAAAACAAATGACGGCTATAGACGTCTAACTTTTTTTATAAAAAAATTTTAGAAAATGCAAAATTTTATCATAAAATTATGAAATCTTCATCTAACACCTTTAAAATTAAATAATAACCAAAAAAAGTTAAGTGTGTTTTTGGGTGGATTCGTCAATTTTGAGGTGAGCGTCAACGTGTTAAATGAACTAAACATAGCTTAAGTGTTATAGCATTTTCCAACACTATACATTAAGTTTAGTACATAAAATACATACTTCAATTATATGATACACACACATAAAGGATCATTAATAAAGAGACATTGAAATTAACACATGGTGTCAGGTTTTAAAGGTTAGAAACCCTCGTGTTTAATATTGATTAAAAATCAATTAAACAAAAAAAAATATATAAGTCAGTGTTTTTATAATGACAAATGAGGCAGATAAAAAAGCTGCAGAAATAAATGAAAAAATGTCAATAGTTACATCAATATCGCCGCTGAACATCAATGCTCCAAATTTAAGCATAGAGTGGAAAAATTGGAGCCAGAATTTCAAGATATTTATGAGAGCATCAGCACTGGATACACAGCCGGACGCACGCAAAGTAGCGTTGCTGTTACATCATTTAGGACCATCAATCATGCAAATTGTAAGTTCTTTTAATGTGGATATAGACGTTATATTGTACAGTGCGTTGTGGGACAAGTTGGACACCTATTTTGTTCCAAAGAAAAACACTGCCATGGAGCGCCACATGTTTTTCACAAGAAAACAGTTGCTTGGAGAAACCATCTTGCAATATGCCACACAATTGCAAAATATGAGCATGACATGCGAATTTGAGTCACTGCGAGAAGGCTTAGTCAAAGATATTTTTATCTGTGGCTTATCACAAAATTATCTTAAAATAAAAGAAAAATTGTTGACCGATGGAAATATTAACTTGGAAAAAGCTCTTCAAATTGCACAGAGCATGGAAGCTGCCAGAGAAAATGCTACTGCGATAGAGCAAGTATCTAATACCAACAACAATAATGCAAAAGTTTGCGCATTAAAAAAATACAACAATAAATCTTCCAAATACAAAAAATCTAACAACAAGATTCAACAACAACAAAAATGTGGAAAATGTGGACAAATACATCAAAATAAATGTCCAGCTGAAGGAATGAAGTGCCATTTGTGCGGCAAGATCAATCACTTTGCTAAAATGTGCTTTAGCAAAAATCACCACCACCACTACAACAACAAAAAGAACAACAAATATGTAAAGGCCGTTGAAAATAATGAGGAGGAAGAAAATCTTTTTATTGGTACTGTTAGAAACATCACAGGCGCTACACCTCGTGATTGGAATGTTGAAGCCGAAATTAACAAGAAGATGGTGATGTTCCAGGTTGACACCGGGGCGCAAGCCAATCTGCTATCGGAGAGAACATTAAGTATTTTGAAAATTAACAAAATTAATAATAATAGTTGTAATAATATACTAACCTTTAGTGGAGAAAAACTTCCAGTTATAGGAAAAGTTGATTTAAATATTAATTGTAACGAAACAAATTGTTTAACAACTTTTTACATATTGAATATGGAATGTAGAAACGTAATTGGTTTAGATTTAGCTATATAATTAAATTTAATCAAAACGGTTAATGCTATAAATATAGAAGAGGTTTTTGAAAAGTACGACGAAGTTTTTAATGGTCTTGGTAAATTGAAAAAAGAATGTAGTTTAAAAATAATAGAAAATAGAGAACCTATAGTGGAAGCACCTCGCCGAGTCCCATTGGGTCTTTTAGAGCCTTTAAAAAGGGAATTAACTAGAATGGAAGAATTAAAAGTTATTGTGAAAGAAAATGAACCTACTGAATGGGTAAATTCCATAGTTTTGGTAACTAAGCCCAATGGTAGTCTACGTCTGTGCCTTGATCCAAGGAACTTGAATAAAGTTATAGTTAGACCGAGGTTCAGTTTTCCTAATATTGATGAGTGTAGGTCTCGATTAACAGACTCAAAAATTTTTAGTAGCCTTGATGCTAATTCAGGATTTTGGATGATTCCATTAGATGAAGCATCATCAAAGCTGTGTACTTTTAATACCCATATGGGTCGATATAGGTTTTTGCGTTTACCATTCGGCATTAACGCTGCCCCAGAAATATTTCACTCGGAAATGGTGAGATTATTCGGAGATATAGATGGGTTAATCATCTATATGGACGATTTTCTCATTCATGCCGAAAACGTGGAAAAACATAACGAAATATTAGAAAGGGTTTTGGAACGAGCCAAAAATGTTGGTTTGAAATTCAATAAGTCAAAATCGAAAATTTTGAAAACGGAAATAAAGTTTATTGGACACATTTTTAATAGTGATGGTGTTAAACCAGATGTTGACAAAATCAAGGCAATCACAGAGTTGCCAGAACCATCGAATATAGGGGATCTTCAGAGGTTTTTAGGAATGGTTAACTACTTAGGTTCATTTATTCAAAATTTGTCCGCTAAAACTAAAAATTTAAGAGAACTTCTAAAGAAAAATGTTTTGTGGCAGTGGAATACTGAACAAAATAATGAATTTTTAAATTTGAAAAAAGAAATAACTGCTTCGCCAGTTTTAGTATATTTTGATCCTAGGAAACAGGTAAAACTGTCTGTGGACTCGTCAAAATTTGCTGTTGGAGCCACAATTATGCATGACAATAATCCGATTGCATATGCTTCAGCCTCTTTGACTGAATGTCAGTCTAATTATGCTCAAATTGAAAAAGAGCTTTTCGCGATTTTGTTTGGGTGTACTCGTTTTCACCAGTATGTTTATGGTTTACATGTTATAGTAGAAACTGATCATAAGCCGTTGGTAACTTTATTTGAAAGACCACTTTATAAGATTCCAGCTCGCTTGCAAAGATTTATGCTGCGTCTATTAACATACAACATAAAAATAATTTATAAGCCTGGAAAATACTCTATATTGCCGACACTCTTTCCAGAGCTCCACTTAAGGAACATACTCTATTAGATATGAATAAAGAAATTGATTTGCATTGTAACTTCATCATGTCTCAAAATAGTTTATCTGACATTGCGGTCGAGAAAGTAAGAAAGGCCACAGAAATGGATGAAGTTTTTCAAAGTTTAAAGGAATGTATAAAAACTGGATGGTCTACTGATAAGAAAAAAGTAAATCCAATTTTATTACCATATTTTCCTATAAGAAATGAAATATCACAATTAAATGGTATTTTACTAATGAATAATCGAATTCTAATACCTAAAAGTCTTAGAAAGGAAATGTTGTCATACTTGCATGAAGGGTATACAACGCTGTCAAAACTTGGCAAGAGAATCTATTTTCTGGCCAAATATAAATCATGATATAAAAGTAATGGTATTAAATTGTGAAATTTGTAAAAAATATCAAAAATCTAATTCAAAAGAGGAACTGTTACCTCATGAAATTGCAAAAATACCATGGTACAAAATAGGTTGTGATCTCTTTGAATTTAACAAAACTATGTATTTGTTAGTAGTAGATTATTATTCTAAATACGTAGAAATTGATATTTTAAGTTCTGGATATGATAGTAAAAAAGTTATAACTAAACTCAAATCTATTTATGCCAGGCATGGAATACCAGCGATTTTTATTTCCGATAATGGACCCCCTTTCAATTCGAAGGAATTTTCAGATTTTTGTAAAAATTGGGAAATAGAACACATTACTTCAAGACCCTATCTGTCTAGGTCGAATGGCTTAGCAGAGAGTACAGTCAAGAAAATGTTGTGCAAAAGCCTTGAAGATTCGTCTGATCCTTATACGGCTCTATTACAGTATAGAACAACTCGTAAAGGAGATTTCCCAAGTCCGTCAGAATTATTAATGGGTAGAGTACTGAGAACTAAATTACCATGCCTATTAGAAAACTTAAAACAAAAATTAATAAATACAAAAGACATCACCAGGCAAATAGATAATCGAAAGAAAATAATGATGAAAAATTACAACAAAACGACAAAGAATCTAAAACCGGTAGATGTTGGTCAAAAGGTAATGTTTCAAAGAACACCAACATCATCTATATGGTATAAGGGTACTGTAATACAGCATTGCAAAGAACCCAGATCATTTATAATTCAGGACCAAGAAGGTGCAACCTATAGAAGAAATAGACAACATATTAAAAATGAATTTGAAAATGTTAATGAAAATTTAATGAAAATATGTTTAGAAATCTAAATGAAAATGTTAATGAAAATTTAAACAAAAATGTTCATGAAAACTTAAATGAAAATGTTACTGAAAATTTAAATCATAATGTTACTAATAATTTAAATGAAAATGGAAATGAAAATATTGTAAACAAATATGTAACTAAAAGTGACAGAGTTAGCAAACTGCCAATAAGATATCAATAATAAATTAAACAAAGGGAGATGTTATGATAATGGGTTAATGTTTACAATCATTTATAACTCTGTTATTAAATGAACTAAACATAGCTTAAGTGTTATAGCATTTTCCAACACTATACATTAAGTTTAGTACATAAAATACATACTTCAATTATATGATACACACACATAAAGGATCATTAATAAAGAGACATTGAAATTAACACAGATTAATAAAACATAAATTATTTACTAGACGATTGATGACTCTAAAACTGTATATTCCTAGAGGAGAGGAAAATTTATGGTAGAATAATCAAACTAGTCTTTATACCTATTATTGAAAAATAGAGAGCGAACTAATTGTTATATTTTTGCTTTAAATATAAGTCTGTTTTGTAAATATTTGCCAATTATCATAGTCAGAAATAAAGAATACTTTAAGAGAATTAAACTCGACTTTACTTAAGAGTGGACTTTAGGTCTATCATAGACAAGTTAAAGTACACTTCTGACGTTGAAGTCGACTCTAAATATAAAACTAGCTGTTCTTCTTCAAAAAGCTTGCAATTATTCAACAGTTATCAATAAAATTAGTACCAAACTATCCTAAATGTGATATTAATCTTATCTTTTTCATTTTTCCACTACAAACAACTTATTTTCTTTAGTTGTCCCCAAGGCGAATTCATACAAGGTGGTATAAGTTCTACAAATACAACAATTGGTCTTAACAAATGTCAAAAAACAGAAATGAAAAATTAAACAAATATGTATTAAATAATTGTATAGTGAGGGCTTTACTTATTTATGTAAAAAATAAATATTTTGTTAATGCGATAAGAATATGTAGATATTTAAATCAGATATCGAAAAAAAACTCGTCCATATACCAAAAAACTCAAATTGTGATTTATATTTTTGTGATAAAAATAAATCACTCAAAATAACAGTTATAAACTGATTTTTATTTAAATGGTTTGGTATGAAATTTATTCGCTTTTGTTGTTCTTTAATGGTTTGGTGTGAGATAAACAATTCATTTGTTGTTGTTTTTAATAACTGTTACTTTCTCTTTTATTTACATACAATAACATATTATTAGTAATTTTTAACAAATTATGGAAATAATCACCCTTATCGTGGTAAATGTCATACGCCTACGACAGTTTCGTACTAGATTAAAGAAACAGTTTGCATTTTATCTTTAATCTAGTACGAAACAGTCGTAGGCGTAAGACGTTTACGCCAACCACGATAAGGGTGAATATCATAAGTAGAGTTGGGTTGTTCATGAACGAACAAGTTCAATTGAATAATTCAGTCAAATGACCAATGTGAAGTTGTTCAATCATCTTGTTCTTTATTGTTCTTTTTATTCACTTTATTCCTTTTGGTATCTGTCATTACTGTATATGTTTGAAACTTATTGTCATAATTACATACAATATTGCATACCAAATACATATATACCAATACATTGTATTAGTTAATGTAAACTAAGTATGTAAATAGATAATAAGAAAGAATAAATAAAAGTCAGTCATAAGAAAGCAACCGACCGATTAACATCTAGTTATAACAGTTTTTGGCGACGAGGATGTTTTAAATTCACGTGTAAAATTTTTTTTAGAAAAACTTTGTACAGTATAAGAATTTGAAAAAAAAAAAATGCAAAACGAGAATAATTCAGTCCATGTGAAGGAAATGGTTTCCTTTTTTAGTTTTGAGCCGTTCCATGCTACAAAGACAACTTGGTCACGTTGGGTAAAACGCTTTAAAACAGCACTAGAACTTTATGAGTGTCAATCTACAAAATACCAGCGGTTACTGCTACATTTCGTGGGAACAGAAACTTATAATATATTGTGTGATAAAGTGCTTCCTAAAACTCCGGAAGACATGCTGTTCGGCGAAATTTTTTCAATATTGGAGGAGCATTATGACCCTAAACCTAACGAGTTGTTAGAAAATTTTCGTTTCAATTTGCGTAAGCAAAAGTCTGAAGAAACTTGTGCTGAATTTGCGGTGGCGCTTCGTAGACTCGCAGTTGGGTGTAATTTTGGTGCACATTTGGATGTGGCATTGAGGAACCAATTTGTGTTTGGGCTCCTGGACAAAAAAATACAGCACCGATTGTTAGAAAGAAAATCATTGAAAGTGGAGGAGGCGATAAGCATGGCAACAGCCTACGAATTAGCAGAAAAAGGAGGTGAGGAGTTACAGCAGAAAAGTGCGGAGAGAGTAACGGTCAACAGAATGTTCGAGAAAAATAGAAGAGACCCAAAGAAAAAGAATGTCAATGAAACGAACAAAAGTAATCAAAAATGTTTCCGATGTGGCAACACTACACATTTGGCAGATCAATGTCAATATAAAGAGGCCAAATGTCATTTCTGTAATAAAAAAGGTCATCTTCGTAAAATGTGTTTTAAAAAAAAAAAACAATTACATCAAATTGAAGAAAAAAGTAGTACAGTGGAAGATCCCTTAAAAATAGAAGAAAGTGCTGAAGTAGCTAAAACTCGTACAAAGTTGTTATACGATTTTTTAATTGATGGTAAAAATATTGTCTTTGAAATAGACACAGGATCGCCAGTGTCAATAATTAATGTTGATGACGCAAAAAAGTTAATGCCTAAATCAAAACTTTATGAACCAGAAATGGAATTAATAAGTTATTGTGGTACGCCTATAAAATGTGTCGGGTACGTCAATGCAAATGTAAAAGAATGGTGATGTCCGTATATGCGGTGATTATAAGATAACACTAAATCCCGTACTGCTCATTGATGAACACCCCCTGCCAACAATTGATGAGTTGTTCAGCAAAATGGCTTGTGGTGATAAATTTACTAAAATTAACCTGTCGAAGGCATATCTACAATTGGAGGTACATCCTAGTGACCAACATTTGCTAACCCTGAGCACCCATAAAGGTTTGTATCAACCTACTCGTTTAATGTTTGGTGTGGCTAGTGCGCCCGCTAAGTGGCAACGTTTAATGGACCAACTACTATGCGACATACCGGGAGTTTCAGTCTTTTTAGATGATATAAAAATAACAGCGTCCGATGATGCCAGTCACATGCAACGAATTAATGAGGTTTTGGAGCGACTTGAGAAATATAACATGAGAGTAAATTTAGAAAAGTCGGAGTTTATGAAGGACTCGATAACATACTGCGGATATGTAATAAACAAACATGGTATCCAACGTATGCAAACCAAAATTGATGCAATTCAAAAAATGAAAGCACCCGAATGTAAAGATGATGTGAGAGCGTTCATGGGACTTATAAATTATTATGGTCGTTTCGTTAAAAATTTAAGCGATATAGTTTATCCATTGAACCGCTTATTACAAAATGATGTGCCATTTATATTTGACAAAAAGTGTGTCAACGCGTTTAATGAAATAAAAAAGCAAATGCAGTCGGATACAATCCTCGCACATTATGACCCTAAAAGACCCGTGGTCAGAGACCTGCGCCGAGCATTTAAGCCGCCGCCGCCGATTAAATTGCTCGGCGCAGGTCTCTGACCACGGGTCTTTTAGGGTCATAATGTGCGAGGATTGTATCCGACTGCATTTGCTTTTTTCATCGGCGGCGGCTCAAAATCGGCGGCCAGCCGGCTGAAAATACCAAACATGACTATTTGATTCATTTACGACAAATTTTAACTAAAATGTTAATTTTGTCATATGTACATGTAAATAATAGTTGCAAATCTATTAAAATGTCTTTAATATAAGTTTTCCAAATAAACAATTTAGACAAAAGTTATAAAGAATAATAAAATAAGACATTTTATTTAAAAAAATCATATTTTATTAAAAATGTTTTTTTATTATTGTGTTTAACAAAAAAAAAAATAACATAAAACAATAACTTTTCAAAATTAATAATATTCAACAAGATAGATATAGTTATACAAAACAATATAAAATGTATTTCAGTTTAAATGAAGAAAATAAATATAGACACAAAAAAGTATGAATTGAATTCAAAATATTTTGAAATAAATTTGAATTTTCATATAAAATAAATTAATTTAAATTTTTATGTTGTTAAAGGTATTTATAGACGGCAATACTGAGTATTAACACTTTTCAAATTTAAAATATTATTGAAATCATTCGGTATTTCAAAAAAACATTTATTGTTTACACGATAGTATTACAAATATTTTATTTATTTGTTGATTGATATTTTTCTGCAAACTTTATTTTTATTTTATATTTTCTTGACATTTTTGTTTGCCTTATTTGTATTTATAAATACACA
This sequence comes from Calliphora vicina, assembly GCF_958450345.1. NCBI lineage: Eukaryota > Metazoa > Arthropoda > Insecta > Diptera > Calliphoridae > Calliphora > Calliphora vicina. The sequence goes on along the minus strand of NC_088781.1, from coordinate 82,112,362 downwards.
CCCGATACATAAGAAAATAAAAAGTTTTTGAAAAAAATCATTTGTATTTTATGAAAATCTAATACAAATTTTGTTTAGACCATGGCAGAACAAGCAAGGTACAATTATTAGAAAGTATGTTATCAATTATACATTCCCTATAACGTCAAACAAAATAAAATTAGAATAAAACAAAAGGAAATGTCTAAAACAAAAATAAATTTATTTGTGGTTTTTTAAACAAATTTTACTTTTTTTCGTGAAATATTTAATTGAAATTAAAATTTTTCCAAATAAATGTGTGTTGGTTTTAATATAACGTGCAAAATATCGCGAAAACAAAATAAAATGTGATGAGAGTAAATGCTTTATTTGACGTTGTAGGGGTAAATATTGAAAACTCTCCCTAATAATTGTACCTGGTTAATTCTGCCATGGTTTAGACGATGAAATTGTATTATGATATTTGAGTTTTTGACAAATATTAATACTCAGTATTGCCGTCTATAAATACATTAATTGAGATCAATGAATCCAGTTCATTTTATTTATGCTGAATCTATTTTCTAAGTAACAAAATGTATTAGTATACAACAAGGCAGATTCTTGGATATTAAAAAAAGGTCAAAATGTATTAGAAATAAATAAATATAAATATAAAAGTAAATAAATGAGAAAATTTTATATATCATAATACATATTATTATATTATAATTACGTAAATCGAGAGCATTTACAACAGTGATGGGATTTAAACATTTAGTGGATGTATAAATTGTGCCAAAATGGATTCAATAGTGCCAAAACTACTTTTCACAAAATAAACCGAATTTGGATCCCTTTTGACACAATTTTTTATACAATTTGTTAAAAAGTAGTATAAAGTAGAAAACATACAAAAATTGGATCATTCCAGTGATAAGGAAGATTAAAGAGACTTGAAAATATATTATTAAATTTTTTTTATTTTTTGTCTAAATAAACGTTTTAGATTGTTTCCAATATATTTTCTTCTTTTTCTTGATTTTCTGACGTTATGTATGGCTATATTAAACTATAACAAAAAAAAATCAAAGTTAATCCACGTTAGATTATTTTTAGATAAACAAATCTGATTACTAGGGGGCGGATTTATATGCAAATACATGTTTTTTCTCGAACGTCCAAATACAATGTAGACTAATTATCTATCCGAATCGCACATTTTACTGCAAAATGGCATCGATTTGTTAGTGCATATTTTTGCATATTTTATTGATAATGCATATTTTGTTATATTTTACTTCAAAATGCATATTTATATGCATATTATGCCAATTTTTAATAAAAATATAATTTTTTGTCGTTAATGGGTAATACATTGTTTCGACAAACATTTTTTTGTCGAATTTGTTATAGAAATAGCAGTAAATTTTATCGACTAACTTCTTTTGACATCGAGAAACTGGCATTAAGTTCTTCATTTCTCTATCAGTAATTGAAATTTATTATTTCAAAACATTTTTCTTCAAAAAAGTTTAATTTTAGTATCAAAAATTCATTAAATGTGTCGAAAACATTCATATTTGTTTTCATTGCACATTCGATTTATAAGAGATTTCGTTATCGAAAGATTTTGTAACTTCACCTACACAGTAACCGCTCCTGACAGTCATTTCCAAGTAGTTCTACGATACTGTCGTAAACTAGTAATTTTGGATAACTGAGAGACAAATGCACTACACAATTAACGTTTAAAGTCCCTACACTATAGATTACATAACATGGCTTTACCAAGATATTACAATTAATATAAATATCCATCGTTTTTTAGATGAAAAGTTATGTTAAAAATAGTTCTAGAACTTTAATTGTTTAATTCCTAGTATAATTTAAAGAGTTCTAACTGCTGGCAACAGTGTTGTGTATTTTTAAGACATTTCGAAATCCATACTTAATTATTTTATGTTTCTGCACAAAAATATAAGTGCATATTTTTTTTAATTTTTAGGTCATATTTTTATTTTTTTTAAGCATTTTTTAGGCGCATATTTTCCAATAATAAATGCATGAAAATCCGCCCCCTACTGATTACTATTTGGCATTTGATCTTCATGTCAAAACCCCGCCCTAATTGGAAAAATTTCCATTTTAAGTGAATTCCACTCAAATCGTCTTAAAATTAATTAGGTAATAACAACAAACTTTAACCAAAATTATGAATTCAAAAAGTACAACCTTTTTTGTATATTTTATGACAATCGGAGATTTTTACAGAATATCTAACATGTCTAACTATACAAAGCTTCGTTATTTTTAAAGTAAGAAACAAGTTGATCATTTTTAATATCCATTTCCGAAATTATTACTTAAAACTATTTGTATTTATATATGTACTATCAAGTGAGCCATTGTGACACTCAAAACGTAATAGTGCCAAAAATGGCACAATTGTGCCACAAATCCCATCACTGATTTACATTTTATTGTTTCAGTAGTAATTGTTACAATAAACGAAATGTTTCCAATAGGTTATATTCACTATGAATAATTTTGTGGATATAACAATAATCTTTTTTCATAAAAAATAATAAAAATTTAAATTAGAAGCAATATTTTTTTTTGGTATAAAACAAAAAATTATGCACGGCGGCTGCATTTAAGCCGACTGCACGCCGAAAATTGTTCGGCGGCGGCGGGTGTTGAATATCTTCGGCGGCTCAGCTCAGCCGGCTTGCAGCCGACACGGCGCAGGTCTCTGCCCGTGGTACTAGCGGTTGATGCTAGCCCTATAGGTGTAGGAGCTGTTTTGAGTCATATCTATGATGATGGTTCCGAGAGGCCGATACAGTTTTCATCGCAAACTCTTAACAAAACACAGCAACGCTACTCCCAAATTGATAAAGAGGCCTATGCAGTCATTTTTGGTATCCGTAAGTTCTATCAATATTTATACGGTAGAAGTTTTACTCTCGTTACAGATAATCGGGCTATATCCCAAATATTTGCTCCAAATAAGGCATTATCAACTTTGTCGTCCACACGTATGCAACACTATGCTTTATTTTTAGAACAGTTTGATTATACAATAAAATGTAAAAGGTCTAAGGAAAATGCAAACGCAGATGCATTGTCACGATTACCTAATGCTGAAACGTACTCATTCACAGAAGAGGTTTACGCAATCGAAGAAGAAATAATCGAAAATTTACCAATAACAGCGCATAACCTGAAGGCAGAAACTAAGTCCGACCAAGAAATCAAAACGTTAGTCGAGTGTGTAAAGTATGGTCGAGAATGTGATAGTAAAAATAGATTTGGTATCTCGCAAAATTAATTCACCCTACACGATGGTTGTTTACTAAGAGGTATGCGTGTTTATATAACAAAGGCTTTGCGAGAAAATGTCCTGGAAGAACTACATACAGCACATTTTGGTATTTCACGAATGAAAAGTCTCGCAAGAGCATATGTATGGTGGAATAATATGGATAAAGACATAGAAAACGTAGTAAACAATTGTTTTGCCTGTCAATCAACACGACCTGACCCAAACAAAGTTTTGCCAATACGTGGATGGGGAACTCCAAGCAAACCATTTGAAAGAATCCACGTAGATTATGCCGGTCCGGTTATGGGAAAATATTTATTTGTTTTAGTCGATGCTTACAGCAAGTGGCCTGAAGTACACATAGTTTCTAATATGACCACAGACACTACTATTCAAAAATGCCGGGAAATATTTGCAACATTTGGTATACCAAAGATCTTTGTCAGTGATCATGGAAGACAGTTTGATTCTGCTGAATTTCAACATTTTCTCAAAGCAAATGGAATTTTGCATAAACAAGGAGCTCCGTATCATCCTGCTACTAACGGCCAAGCCGAGCGTTATGTACAAACTATAAAAAACAAATTGCTAGCGGCAAGATGTACTCCAAGCACCCTACATTTGGAATTAAGTAAAATTTTATTAGCCTATAGACGTTCAATTCATCCAGCAACAGAAAAATCTCCTGCAATGGCGATGTTTGGTCGCCAGATTAACTCTCGTTTAGATCTACTGTTACCCCAAAACTCTAATTCCAGTTATATGCCAACTACAAAAACATTTTTCGTGGGTGAAAAAGTGGCTGTACGTGATTATTTACACAAACAAAAGTGGTGTTTTGGTGTAATAGATGCACAGTTAGGCGAATTACACTATAATGTGAAACTAGATGATGGTAGAATATGGAAAAGGCATGTAGACCAGATGCGTAAAGTCGGCGAAAAGATGGTCGAACCGTCTGTCAAAGAACGTGGAAACAAGGTGGAAAATGCAACAAATGTTCAACGTTGTCCTTTGGTGGACATTAATCATCCGCATCAAAACTGCAACGCACCACGAGTAAGACGACAGTCAGCAGAAATTACTACAACACCAACTCCAGAGGTAATTGAAATGGAACCCAATATACCAACCGTTATAGAGGAAGCGGACGAATGCAATCCTGCAACTTCTAAAGATTTAGAGGTAGAGCCGAATTTACGTCGTTCAAATAGAATACGAAAAAAACCTTTGAAATTGTTAAATTAAATCATAATTTTATTAAATAATGGATCTCAATATATTTTATATTTGATTATGATATATCTCGTACCCCAATAATTAAATTGAATTGTATTAAAAATAAATGAACTATGTATATTAACAAAAGTAGAGGGGAGAGAAATGTCATAATTACATACAATATTGCATACCAAATACATATATAAACTAAGTATGTAAATAGATAATAAGAAAGAATAAATAAAAGTCAGTCATAAGAAAGCAACCGACCGATTAACATCTAGTTATAACACTTATATTTTGAAAATGCTTTTAAATGGGATTTATGTTGTTTGAATTTTATATAATTCCTTCATCTTTTCTTTATTATTAAAATCAAATTCTTTTTCCAAAAGCAGAAGTGACCTTTCGTTTTGTTCACTGGAAAAATATTAGGAGAGCAATTGTTCATTCACGTAGTTCAAAAAAAATTACTCAAAATAATCACACTTACGAATGTGGTTTTTTCTCCGTATACATTCTCACCACTTAGGTTTCTGACAACTGAGTTAGGTCTTTGACAGGAGAGTTTCCGCTCTATGACTAAAGCTTTATATTCCGTAGAACAAAAACATAGAAATTTAATCAAAATTATTTTTTTTCACACATGTATTATACATTAACAAAATACTTAGCAATACATTCTCACGAATTAGATTTTTAGCTCTCAATTGCCTATATACATAGTTGTCATCTATGTTAAATTATTCAATAAAACAATTATTTCAACACTAATATTTTTGATTTTCATTTAGATGGATGGCATTTCTTGTGCGGAGGCAACTATGGTTCCATCTCATATATTGGAACGTTTTGAATTACTAGAAGATGAAAACGCAAAATTAAAAAAAACAATTTCAAGTCTAAATGACCTCTGCTTGGACTCCCAAAAACGTATTTCTGCATTGGAAACATTAATAAAACGTGATCCTGTAGCAGAAGTTGCAGTGGAAGATGATGATGGAGTTGACTTATTTGCATCAGATAGTGATGAAGAGTCGGAAGAAGCTGCTCGAGTAAGAGAAGAACGCCTGGCTGCATACGCTGCAAAAAAGTCGAAAAAACCAACTTTAATAGCTAAATCCAGTTTGGTGCTTGATGTAAAACCTTGGGACGATGAAACAGATTTAAAAGAAATGGAAAATTTAATTAGAAAAATTTCATCAGATGGATTATTGTGGGGAGCATCTAAGTTAGTTCCTGTAGCTTTTGGAATAAACAAAGTGAGCATAAGTTGCGTTGTAGAAGATGATAAAGTTTCAATTGATTGGCTGACAGAAGAAATTGAGAAAAATGAAGAATTTGTTCAAAGTGTTGATGTTGCTGCTTTTAATAAAATTTAAAAAAAAAAACAATTTATATATTCTTATCAAATAAAAATAATAAAAGAAAAGTCTTTACGATTTAATCGAAAATTAGTTTTGAAATATTTAACTCTATTTTGTATGTGACAACACAATGTCACGGATGGTGCCAAAATGGTATTTGTGTAGTCGTTATAGATAATGTTTGGTAAATGTTGACAGCAATGTTGAGTTTAAACGTGTCTTTTCTGTCGACACGATATTTAGGTTAGGTTTCCAGGCAGCCACAAAATGTTACCTGAAAGTATAAAAAAACAAAGAAGACGGACAGATAGAAGTGAAAAGAGAGAAGGAGAAGATTGAAAAAGTTAAGAAGGAAATGTCAGAGGAAAGAGAACGGGAGGAGATTTTTTTTTAAAAAAAGTTGCGTGCCAATGAGTCGGAGGTTAATTGGGTTACTCTAAAGAGATCCCCATGTCTGGTCTTTTTAACCAATTACTTCTCCTTATGTTAATGTTTGGTAAATGTTGACAGCAATGTTGAGTTTAAACGTGTCTTTTCTGTCGACACGATATTTAGGTTAGGTTTCGAGGCAGCCACGAAATGTTACCTGAAAGTAGAAAAAAAACAAAGAAGACGGACAGATAGAAGTGAAAAGAGAGAAGGAGAAGATGAAAAAGTTAAGAAGGAAATGTCAGAGGAAAGAGAACGGGAGGAGATTTTTTTTTAAAAAAAGTTGCGTGCCAATAAGTCGGAGGTTAATTGGGTTACTCTAAAGAGATCCCCATGTCTGGTCTTTTTAACCAATTACTTCTCCTTATAAAGGTATTAATGCCCTCAAGCCTCATATTCGAGAGCTCAGAAAGATTATTTCGGTGTCCCAGAATCCTTAGACGTAGATCTCCTAATGGCGGACAGTGACAAAGAAGATGAAAAATAGTCTCATCCTCCTCCTCGTTTTTACAACTTCAGAACTTCAACAGCAGAAGTCGTGGAATGGCAAGCCAAGTCTCCTAGCGTGGTTACCAAAGGTGCAGTGTCCGGTTATGACCGCCACTACACCACTCAATTGTGAGCGTGTAAAGCCAAGAAAATATGATGTTCGTCCCCGATTCAGTCGGGGCCATATCGTTCTGGTTATAGTGCATGTGGGTTCACATCCCCATCTTGTCTGAGCCAGTTCATTGTAGAAGTTACTAATTTGTAGCTTGCATTTGGATAACGGAATACCACATAGGAAATCTATGTCTCCATCAGGTAACATGGCGCCTTTTTTCGCCAAATCATCAGCAACACAGTTGCACGTAGTATCTCCATGCCCCCGTACCCACTTGAGTACGACTGTTGAATGTCTCACCATCCTGTTTAAGGATGCCCGGCATTCCTGGGCTAATTTAGATGTTGTGTATACACCTGTTAGAGATTTTATTGCAGCCTGACCGTCAGTATATATACGAATATCCCTGCCTGATATATTGTTATAACTGAGCCAGCTAACCGTCCGTTTGATGACCGATATTTCAGCCTGAATATTGCTACATTAATTTGAAAGTCTAAAAGATAACCTAATATCGAATTCCCGAATGTAGACACCTACGCCAACTCGATCTCCCTTCATAGAACCGTCCGTATAGACTGAGAGACCCGTTGTGTCATGTAAAGGTCCGTCCATTGCATCTGTATGCAGTAATCGATATTATCCGGAAGAGTCTGAATACTATCTATTATGCTGGCGTGAACGTATGGAGAATGCTTCCAGGCCCCAATCACGTTTAGCCTAAAGGCAGAAGTAAATGCCATTTTCTTGCCATTAGATCCACGGGGATCCAGTTCAATATAGTAAAGATCGACTTTGTTGCTGTCGTTCTTAGAGCACCTGTTATCAGGATTGCCATTCTTCTTAAAATTCTCTCGAATAGCATGCAAATTGAGCCATTGTCTAATGCCTTCCACCAGACAGAAACTCCATAGAATAGTGTCGGCTTAATGACCGTATCACATAGCCAGTTAACGAACTGGGGTCTAATACCCCACTACGTACCTATCGTCTTCTTACAAACATACATAGCCGTCAAGGCTTTTGACGTCCTTGAAAGGGTATTTGGTTTCCAGGATAGTTTACTATCCAGAATAACTCCTAAGTATTTTGCATTGTCCGTTAGGTAAGGTTAGGTTCCATGGGTAGCCACTCTTCAAGCAGCTCACTTGGGTCCATTCAAAACTGATCCCATTGTGATACCCAGGGGGTAAACATCTTGGTATTAATTATACGTCCGTTGTTTCCAGGCTAAACCAACCAGATTCTCTGATGAAAGAGTAGATTCGTCTAGGACTTATCCTTGATAGCTCATCTAAGCATGATAGGAATGGTGTTCCGAAGATACGTTCCCTCAGATTTATCAGAGCCGGGCATTGACAGAATAGGTGTGACACCGTCTCATCCTCTTCTTCATTATGGCAGCTCCTACAGTAGTCATTATACCGTAGGCCCAATCTCCTAGAATGTGTCCCAATTATACAGTGTCCTGTAATGAAGGAGACAATTAGCCTTATTTGCTCACGACGAAATTCCATAAGTAGATTCGTCCTGCTGGCATCATATACGGGCCAAGTAGACCTCGTTGTAACACAGGAAGTCTCATTGGTCCACCTGCTTTGTGCAGATTCATATAGTGTCCGCTGAACAGCCATCTTGCATATAGCAAGGGAAATACCAGAAAAGGGGTCGATCTCATCATCATCCATCATCGCCCCCATTTTGGCCAGTTCGTCAGCTATACAATTACCCTGATTACCATCGTGGCCAGGGACCCATATAAGCGTTATCCTAGAATGTCTCGCTATCTCATTAAGGGATACCCGGCATTCCTCGGTTAACCTAGATGTCGTAAAGACACCCGCTATTCCGTTAACGGCAGCCTTGCTATCGGTAAATATACATATATCACCAGATATTTGATAAAACCTCAGCCAGTTGGATGCACGTTTAATGGCCGTAATTTCCGCCTGAAGAGCCGTACAGAAGTTAGGTAGCCTGAAATAGGATTTAATCCCATAGTTCTCAATAAAGAAACCTCCACCGACCCTATTGCCCCTCTTTGAGCCATCAGTAAATACCCTTATGACATCATCAGGGGGTAAGAGTCCGCGCTGCCATGAATCCCTATTCGGGATCTTAATATGGAAATACATATCGAAAAATGGTTTTGCGATGCAGTAATCGACATTACTATGTAAGTACCCATAGTAGTTCAGTATCTTAGAGTGCCCATGATCTTTACCATACCACGAACATCCAGCATTTAGTCACACAGCAGAGTTGAGAGCCATTTGTATCACCATCAAATCAACTGGTAACCAGTTCAGGATAGTAAAAAGTGCCTTAGAGGGGGTAGTCCTTATAGCGCCTGTAATCAGTATCGCAATAGTCCTGAGAGGCGTGCCACCACACCAACACTCCATAGAACAAGATGGGTTTAACAACTGCTTTGAAGATCCAACTGATACCCTTCGGCATAATACCCCAGTTTGTACCAATTGCCTTCTTACAGGAGTAGATGGCTACATAAGCCTTGTTAATCCTGTTTTGAATATTCAAATTCCAGGACAATCTTTTATCAAGAACTAGCATGCAACCCGCTACTTCGTTAGCGAAAAAATGTGGAAATAACAAAACAACTACGTAAATTATTTTAAAATGTTTATTATAGAAATTTTAATTATTGCGTAAAGTAAATACACCTTACAATTGTTTGTAGTCCATGATATTTTGAAGTATTAAAGCATCTCAAAACTGCTTGCGTAATTGAAAATTCATAATAATAATTGCAAATATTAATAGTAGATAGATAAAGATATACTAATTTAATAATGTGTGTGAAGTTAAATTTCGAAATTTATAACCCTAGACACAAACCAGTTGAGTTAACAGAGTTATGTTTAAAAGTTTACATGACACCGTTAAACATTGTAAATCAAGGAAAGTGTATTCAAAATGGAATAATAACCACACGGTTGAACCTAATGTACCACTAATGATTGAAACGGGAACTAATCTCCCGTTTTTTCCAAAAACTAAGTCAAATCATAAATGTCAAACATAGTTTTATACTTTTGCGGAATTTTTAAAATTTAATTATTATGGATGGACGAATCTAAATTCATGGAAAACGGGAGAAGATGGGCAGATGGAACTTGCTGGAATTTATAGCCAAGGTGTTTTTCTATCATAACCCATGGTCATAACCCTTAACAGTGCGAGTTTTGATAGAGAAATTAAAATTTTTCGGAAATTTAAATTTCTTGGGAGGATGATCTAAATTTCTTGGAAATGGGAGAAGATGGGCGGAGGAATCTTGCTGGAATATTTAGGTAGGGTGTTGGTATATCATGGTCCGTGGTCATAACCTTTAACAGTGCGAGTTCTGCTAGAGAAATTTAAATTTTTCGAAAATTTAAATTTTTTTGAGGATGATTCTAAATTCTTTTATAACGGGAGAAGATGGGCAGAAGGAACTTGCTTGAATTTATAGCCAAGGTGTTTTTCTATCATAACCCATGGTCATAACCCTTAACAGTGCAAGTTTTGGGAGGAAGAATTTAAATTTTTTGGAAATGGTAGAAGATGGGCGGATGAATCTTGCTGGAATATTTAGGTAGGGTGTTGGTTTATCATGGTCCGTGGCATAACCGTTAACAGTGCGAGTTCTGATAAAGAAATTTAAATTTTTCGAAAATTTAAATTTTGTTTGAGGATGAATCTAAATTTCTTGGAAATGGGAGAAGATGGTCTATCATGGTCCGTGGTCATAACCTTTAACAGTGCGAGTTCTGATAGAGAAATTTAAATGTTTCGAAAATTTAAATTTTTGGAGGATGAATCTAAAATCCTGTATAACGGGAGAAGATGGGAAAATTAAATTTTTCGAAAATTAAAATGTTTTTGGAGGATGAATCTAAATTTGTTGGAAATGGGAGAAGATAGGTGGAATGAACTTGCTGGTATTTATAGATAAACTGTCCCACTATGATAATCTGTGGTCATAATATTTAACAGAGCGAGTTTTGATAATAATTTTTTAATTTTGACCAAAATCAAAATTTAATATACTTGGGAGGCTGAATCCGAATTCTAGGAAAACGGGAAAAGATGGGCGGATGGAACATGATGGAATTTATAGATAGGCTGTTAGTCTACCATCGTCCATGGTCATAACTTTTAACAGTGCGAGTTCAGAGAAATTAAATTTTTACGAAAATTTAATTTGGAGAATGAATCTAAATTTCTTGGAAATGGGAGAAGATTGGCAGATGAATCTTGTGTGATTCTGCATTTATTCTATAATTCAAAAATATATTTGAAAAAGCACAAAATATTTTTCTGATCTTCTTAGGAAAATTAATTTCAACTAACAGTCGTACATACACTCAGATGGACAAATAAGTGTTCACCAATTACCAATAAATATTCTTACTTTAATCATATATGTATATTTACAACTGTCTCAATTTACATCCATTGTTTAAGCCAAAATAAAAATTACAGCCAGAAGATAGATAATAAATAGTAGTAGTAATTGGTTTTTAAGTCTCATAGAAACTCACATTCTAACTTTTAGAATTTTCTATGTTTATGAAAATCAAAAATACTATTAAATAACTGTTAGTTCAAACGTCATTTCGGAAATGCTAAATCGCTTTTCAAGGTATCTCGTCTTCGATTCGTATGGTACCCAATTTGCCTTTTTTTTTGACAAATCCTGCTGCTTGCAAACGTTTTGCTTCTTGAGTATCTCCCTATGATATTGCAAGCTCATGTTGAGTTTGACAACAACATTCACGGATTAATGCCTCCAAATCTTGGTCTTCAAATTGTTTGGTTGTCCTGGGCCTTCCGTTTCAAAATCATCACTTCTGAACATGCACCATCTCTTGCACGTTGAAACCGATGGAACACGTTCACCATAAGCTTTGGTGATCTATGTGTACTTCTGCGGCACGTTTTTCAAATGAAAGAAGTAAAGCAAAACTTTCCACATATGACGCTTTGTTGGCACAAAATTCGACAAAAAAAACTTTGTTGTTTACACATAATGTTCAATAACTAAGTGAGGATGAATGACAGATATATACCCTTTAGAGTGATATAAAAGTTATTAAAAATTAAAAAAGGGGTTCAAAAGATACGCCACCTATAGCAAATCCCACATTTTTGAGTCATATACCCAATAGTTGAAATCAAATTTCAGTAAAAATATTTTTTTAAACACACTTTCAACATATTTGGGGTATTCAAACGGTCTGATTGTCCTAATATATTATGATAGTTTAAACAAATTGTTGTTGTGCTTCAAAAAAAGTGTTATTTTATGACAAAACAATGAACATAGTTCAAAAAGTCTTATTAGTTTAGAACATTATTGTTTGAAACACAACAAAAATTGTTTAAACTATCATAATATATTAGGACATTATGACAATAAGGACATTATGACAATATGACCTAATAGCATATCATTTTTTAAAATTTTAAAAATTGTGGTGTGAATGTATACATACATATACATTTTATTTACACGATAAAAACGTAATAAAACTTAATGAAGATTAATATATATATATGGAATATGAAATTAAAAAACTTACATTTCTAAGTAACGTAGAATTTTTTCTTTTAATTGAATTTATAAAATTTGAGCACTTATTATTACACAACTATTTTTTTTCAAATGAGTTGACGGTTATATGTAAATAGTGTTGTCTATTCATCGAAATAAAAATATTTAAATAAATGTTTGTGTAAACGATTTTATTTAAGCGAAAATTTATTTGTTATTATCTAAAAAAATGTTTTTTTTTATAAAGCGTGCAATTTGTATGAAGAATACTGGTAATAAGGTTTTAAACTTGAATTTTTTTCATACAAAATTTGTTCAACGTTTGGAAGCGTAAGCAATTTGTATGAAGAATACTGGGAAAAAAGTTTAAAACTTATTTCCATAGAATTTTATTTTAACGTTTGTCGTTGCGTTTTATAAAATGAGGCCCTAAATTTGTTTTATAATCTTTTGATAAATTGAATATGAATAAGGTTTTAATCATAGAGACACATATTGCGTAAATTCTGTTTTTTAAATTTATAAAAAGTTTCTAATACTACATTTGAGTGAGATATAAGTTGATTTTATAAACTTGATAAATAGAGTATAAATAATGATTTACTCATAGATACACATAGTGCTTTACATTTTAATTTTTTTAGGGTCTAATTTTATAAAACGAAACGACAAACGTTAAAATAAAATTCTATGGAAATAAGTTTTAAACTTTTTTCCCAGTATTCTTCATACAAATTGCTTACGCTTCCAAACGTTTTGTTTTATAAAATGTGGACCTTAATTTATGAAATTGTTATTAAATTTTGCGAGAACAAAATTCTTATTTTAGCGAATAGGAATAAACACGTGATTTTTTTTTGAGAAATGCTTTAATGAATATATTTTTATGAATATTTTTTGTTTTGTTTCACATTTCAACAAAATAATTTGTTTTGTAGTTTTTTATCAAATAAAACTATAACATTTCAAATAGCATTAAACCAACTATATTTACAACACTGTTATTAATATTTTCCCTCATAAATTCCCATATACATTTCATATAACTGTATGTTGAATAAATTTTAAATTTATTGAATAAGGTGAAAATAATAATTTTTACAAAAAAGGTTAAGGTTTGTGTCTGTACTATTGGAATTTTCAACACCATTAGAATTCAACTAATGGTGAATAGGGTGAAAAACTATATATTTTAAAATAAAATTAGTATTCTAAACATGAAAATAAACATTCTGGTGTAGGCTAAGGGTTTAGACTACTGAACTGTAGCCGAACTACATCGGTTCGAATCTCAGTGGTGGCAAAACAATTTTATTGAAAAAAAAAAATAAAACTACTTGAATAGAATAGTAGAAATGAATTTCAAAAAAGTACCAATATAAGTGTACTGAAATTTGGCCCTTTTTACCCATTTGTATTTGACTTCCGAATAGCATGTTCTGGATTCTTTTTTGTGTGGTTGGAAGAATATTTTATCTTTTTTTATTTTTAAATTGAATAAATAATATCAAATCTCCGTTTTTATCCCGTTTTTTGTCCCCCGTGAAGAAATAATTTTCAAAAAAGTACCTAGTAATACGTACTATTTGAAAATAATAGTTCATGGAATTGTTAGTGAGAAAATACATTTTGATAAAAAAGTACCAAAAAAGAAAACAATTTTGAGGCCTTAGGAATTCGAATTTCAAAAAAGTACCAAAAAGATTTCTAGTTTTTATTGATCTGAGCCAGATACATTCAATATAATATTTCTATGTTTATTTATGTAGGAGATATACATGTTAACAGAGGGTTCTACGGGGACTATTTTTACCCCATATGGCCACTTGAATTTTGAATTTCAAAAAAGTACCAAACACCTGTCGGCTCTTTTTTTGATTACAGGCGGACGCATTTAAAATATTATTTCTAAGTTTATTTGTTTTGGAGATATAGAGGTACAGGTTTTACCCGTTTTTGCCCCATTTGTCCCCCTTAACGACCGAATTTCCAAAAATCCCTTCTTAGTGGATCTACATATTGTAAAAGGAACCCATTACCCGAATTTCAAGTTTCTAGCTTTAGCGGTTTGGGCTGTGCGATGATGAATGAATCAGTCAGTCAGTCAGTCACGTTACTCTTTTATATATATAGATGATGCCAAGATACTTCGCATTATCTCTAATCTCAAGACTGATTCCATTCAGTCTAGGTGGTCTGAAGTCATCGATCTTATACCTCCTAGTGAAGAGAACCAGTTCCGTTTTTTGTGGGTTCACACTAAGTCCACTTGAAATACTCCACTCACTCAGTGTACTTAATGCTGATTCCATACAACTAGATATTGTATCCAGAAATTTACCAGATATAAAAACTGCAACATCGTCAGCATATGCGACTGTCTTGATCCTTCTGTTGTCCATCCTGATCAACAGGGAGTTCATAGCCAAATTCCACAGAAGTGGTGATAAAACACCACCCTGCGGGGTTCCACGATTGGCCACTTTTAAAACACTTACACCACCTAAAGTAGCACAAATGACTCTATAACCGAGTATCTTTTCGACTAGTCGGCGAACACATAGATCAATTCCCAGTTCATCCATCGCAGATAGGATGGCATCGGGCCTGACATTATTAAAAGCTCCTTCAATATCGAGAAAGGCAACAAGTGAATACTCCTTATGTATTAGCGACTCCTCAATGGAGCCAACTAGCGAATGTAGAGCTGTTTCCACAGATCTGCCTTTGGTGTAGGCATGTTGGGATTTAGAGATGAGTTCCGACGGAATGGTCATTCTCAGATATACGTCAATCACCCTTTCTAGGGTTTTCAGCAGGAAGGATGCAAGGCTAATTGGCCTATAATCCTTTGGTTTAGTGTGAGTCGCCTTACCACCTTTAGCAATGAAGACTACTCTGCATCTCGTCCACCATGTGGGGATATAGGTCCATCTAATACACGCTGTGTATATGCTAATGAGCCATGGTATAACTATTTCTTCGTTCTTTTGAAGATCAGCAGGAATAATGCCATCCGGCCCAGGAGATTTAAACGGGTCGAAGCTTTTGATTGCCCATTGGATTCTATCCCTGTTTATCGGAACAGAGTTATCACCCGGAGCAACAGAATCGGCAGCCCCATTCATAGTCTCATCATCGACTGGAAGGCAACCTGGAAAATGAGTATCTAATAGGACCTCAAGTGTTTCCTTACTATTCAGAGTCCATCTACCACAGGGTTTCTGGATATAGCTTGGTACAACCGGTGAAGTTGATAGAATTTTACGTAATCGGTTAGTCTCAGAGGATCCTTCCACGCCGCTACAGAAGTCCCTCCAGGCTTTCCTTTTCGCATTCCTCGTAAGGTTCTTAAAGTGGTTCACTGAGGACTTATATTCCGGCCAGTTACCCAGCCTCTTTGTCTCGTTGAACAATTTACGACACGCCCTTCTTGCGTGTGCAATCTCAGGGTTCCACCAGGGTGGCTTATTCCTACCCCTGCAGATATTCGGCTTACAGGCCAAATTAGTAGCTGATTGGAACGCTTCTGTAAGTGCCTCAACTGCTACCTCAATATCGTCCCTATTTTCAATAGTGGGCGGGTTTGGTAGAGACCGGGAGAGTACATCACTCTGCAACTCCCAATTGGTCTTCCTCCTATTTAGAATGGTATTATCACTCCTAGAAAAAGAGCAGTCGTCGGAGACAGCCCAATTGTTAATCATACTGTGGTGCTCAGCACTCACAAGTGTTAAGTCTAGTACCTCACTTCTGTTTGAAACAATGAAGGTAGGTTCTGAACCTCTATTAACTACTTCCAAACTACTATTAAGTATGAAACTGAAAAGACTCTCACCTCTTGTGTTGGTGTCGCTGCTACCCCATACAATGTGGTGCGAGTTAGCGTCAGCACAGATAACCAAAGGTATCCTGGACTCATTCGCCTTTTTCACAGCACTACGGATATCATCGTTTGGTGGATGCTCCCCGTGGTCATGCGCCATGTAGCTGGATATCAGCCATAACAAACAGCCTTCATTAGTTTCCCATGAGACTGCTACTGTATCTTCATTACTGTAATCAGACAGAATGAAGATTTTCAAAGAGCTTTTAGCCATTATACAGGATCTAATTTTACCTGCACCTTTAGCGAAGTAGAGCTTATAGCCCTTCAGACATAGTCCACAGATACGGTCCTGATGGACCCAAGGTTCCTGGACCATGACTAGCTCCTCCCTGTTCTGAGCAATTCGGAGGAGCAGTGCAGCTGATGCTGCTTTAGAGTGGTGAAGGTTTATCTGTGTCACCCTCACCATGCTCCATTTTTACAATAGTGACGTCGGCGTCCTCCTGGTCAGAATTCAGGAGGGCGTCCTCGTCCACCACCTCATCCATCCGTTCAAAGAATGTACCAACTAGTTCGGAGACTGAGTTGGTATCTTCAGTGTCGGCTGGATCAGTGGCGTCATTGCAATCCATGCCCTCTTCCGAGAGCATGGGCTTTACATCACCTGAGGATGTATCGTCGTTGTCGCTACGATAGACACGCAGGATGATCGTACCAAATCCATAGTAGACCTTCCCTTGTGCCTTCCTTAGCGGCCCCAAAGAGTCCTTATTCAGGACAACGATCGCTTTCCTTGAAGAGCCCTCAGCGTCCGTAACCTTGACAACTTTCCAGTCTTGAGTTGGAAGCTGTGGGTTACAGCACTGAAGGATCTCCAAGATCTCCTCCGGGCTAGATGGCTCAGCTGGTATTTTAGCTATGGATCTAGGCTTTCGGGGTATCTCACTCACAGATACCACCTCAAGCCTAGACCCCGGCCAAACCTCACCCAGTGATGCGACGGCAGTCTTTAGTAGCAACGCTGAGCGTTCATCTACACAAGACATAAGTTTTACGTGACCCTGGTACCAACCAGCGTCATCGCATTGTGGAGGAGTGCCTGGGTTCTCTTTGAGAACTTTCCAAAACACCCCTACCAGTTTTTGCTTCACCATATCCCAATTCAATTGAGATATGGATCCGTCATTCGCACTCCGGTCGATAACCGCCCTGACAAGACTGTCTTTGACAATCTCGCTAAAGGACTTAGCTAACGACCTTTGTGCCGCTTTGGGACGTTTAGGTCCCGGTTGCTGGCTCTTGGTCGCTGTATCCTCCTCTGAACGTTGCCGTTTAGGCCCCGCTGGTAATTCAGCAGAAGGAGGAGCGGTCTTGAGACCAGCAATATAGGCTTTCGCCCAGGAAAGCGAAGCTTGTTGCTCCTTAGTGAGATCCTCGACTTTTTTTGAGCCAAGTGCCTCAACAAAGCGGTAAGCGGAACGCCTGGTGGTAGCAGCCCTTATAGCAGGGTTTTTATGCCTGGGGTTAATTTCAGAGCCGGGATTGGCCAGGGGTGATGCGTCTTCAGGACAGGAGGATTCCTTCACAAGACCTGAGCGCACAGTTGGCATATGGGAAGCATCCGTGAGGGGCGACTTAGTCGCTTCCCCCTTAGAGGCACCCGAAACAGGGGGTTTAGCCGCCTTGACGACTTGGGCTTTCGCGGCTTTGGAGGTACTTGGAGAGAAGTCCAGAGGTACCTCGCCGCTTAGGTCACTACCACCTATTGCCTTGGATTTTTTACAATCAGCCAATCTGGGTATGCCAGATTGACCTCTTGCGACACCAGTAGCATGCAGACTAGTCTGGCCCGGTGTGATCACCTGACTAGCCTGAGTTGCAGTAGCATTCGACTCACCACAGCCCGAAACCATCGCTGTGGGAGTAGGGTCCCCGGAGATTATGAAGCCCCCGACCGGGTACATGGGGCATGACTTATCCAGCCGCCCAATATGGGAAACAGACGCTGGTGGATTTCGGACGGACATTAAAGAGTCCTTACGGACCAGCCGGACTATCCACCTTAACCACCCCTCTCAATGAGGGGAAAATGGTTCGATGGAAATAGCATCTGATAGCCGCCCCAGAGGAGAACAGACGCTATCAGACAAAGGGAGGGTAGTTCTTAGTATCATGCTCAACGCGTGCCCTTCTGGAATGGGAGACCCTGCCAGAGACAGCCAACTCAAGTTAAACTGTCCCCTCCAGCATGGCCAACGCGAATCATCGCACTTAAGCCTCTACATCGCGTCAAGATGACTACCCATCGTAGAGGTGACTACCCATCGTAGAGGATAGTGTTAGTTCAACACAATTTAATCGGGGAAGCGAGAAAAGAGGAATCTTGTACTTCCTTGTGAACAGTACAAGTTCAGTTTTGCTCGGGTTAACACTCATTCCACTGTCTGTACTCCACCGACTGAGTGCGTGTTCCAGGCGTACGATATTTAACTCATAAAAAAATTAAAAATAGTATTTTTGAAGATGATTTTTTCAAGAATTTTAGTTTGTATTAAAATGGGATGAATTTGTGAGAGAAAATTTAGTTTTGAGTAAGCACAGTGTCATTTCATATTTTTGAATAAATATAAAATATTCGTGTTTAAATATGATCAAGTGAACCAACTTTTGAAATCCATGTCTTCCGATCATGATGAAATTTGCACCAAGGTTAGTCCTATAAAACTCAATTTTTCAACAAGATCGAGAACTCTCTATAATATACAGTCAGAGACTAAAGTTTAAATACAGCTGCCAAATTTTGAGTTTGAAGAAAAGTAATTACTTAAGAGAAATTTATGTAGTTTTATTTATCACCATGTGAGATGAAAAACAAAACCAATTTTTTTTGTACATTGCAAACATAACGGTAAATCTTATTAAAATAAAAATAAGCATGAGACAAAAGTTTAAATACATGTTGAAATATTATGACATTCTCTCTATTACTTCAAGAATTTAGCACCGTTACATTTGATGTTTTGATCACAATCAGTGATGCCAAGTGTAGGGAATTTTCCCTTTTTGTAGAGCTTGTGTTCCAAAATTTCGCATGTAGGGAAAAAGGGAAAGATTTCTTACTTTTGTCGTATTGTAGGGACTTTTTGCAATGGCAATTTAAAACAATATATTTTCCAATTAAAAAATATAAAATTTGTTTAAGAGTATCATTAGAAAGTTTCTAATAGAAAATCGTAAATCTGGTATAGAAGTAATGACATCTTTAATATGATCACCGCCTTCAAACTATATAGTGATTACCCTTTTTACGGTATTTGACATTTCCTTAAAGAGTTAGCTGCGCTGATAATTTTGACAACTACTAGAGTAGTTTCTACAATAAATTTTCTTTTGAAGTAAACACCTGTTTGGTTTTGTGCATTTTTTACATACGTACGCCATCTTTGCAGGTCTCTTTGATTTTAATAAGTAAGCTTTTAAGTAATAAATAACATTAAAGCATAACTAATTTTAGAAAAAATGCCCGATTCGTCTTCTGATAATTATAAAAACAAAGCAAAGAAATATAGCTCAAGTTGGTTGAGAGAAGAGAAGCTAATGGGATGGCTGGGCCGGTTAAAGATGACGTCATAAAATGCAGATGCAAGGCTGGTGGCAAAATAATAAATTGGTAAATCAAATCTAATACCCAAATGCAAAAATTTTTCAAAAACAAAAACCCAAACAATGGTAATCCATTTTTTGACAAACAAGTCTCTGAAAAAAAAATGATGTGGCCAAATTCGAAATCCGCTTAAGCCTGGGGCCAAATTACCGCACTCGTGAACTATCATATCGAAAAATAATTTCGATATCGTAATTATAACAAAATGTAATAAATTTCATGCTCGGTATCGGTACCGTAATCTCAAATAAGAAAATTATGATAGATTTTACTCGATGTCGAATACGGTAGTTCGGCCCCTCTTCTTTGCTGAACACAACTTAGCTGTTCAAAATTGAAAAAAATAGTGTAGGGAAAATAAAAATTGGGTGTAGGGAAAAAAAGGGATTTTTTTTAATAAGCGTAGGGATTTTTAAAAAAATCCCCTGGCATCACTGATCACAATTGATATTAGGTGTGTTCGCGTACTTTCCAGTAAAAAATATCCAGTAACTTTATTTTAGAGAGTAAAAATGAATTACTCTCAATCTGAAAAATTACCAAAAAAGTACGCGAACAACAATTTGTAAAAATAAGTTGTATTTTATTATAAATTAATTTAAAACGTTTGTTTTGTGTTATTTTACTTCTTTTCTGTGCAAGACTTGTAAATTGTGTTAATTTTCAACTTTTTTGTTTTGTTTACATTAGCAACAATTTGTTTTAAACATATTTTTCATATTGATAGTTTTACTGGAGAAAAAATGTTCAGTAAAAAATATTATGTTCTCTATCTATGAACTGTCACTTTTAACACTCTCTTGCTCTCTCGTTTTTGAAAGTAAACCAAGGCGAATTTACTACACGTGACGTTAATAAGCCAGCTGACTATTTTTTGCTCGATATGTTTTTTCACTTCTATCTGTCAAAGTTTGTTTACATTTCGTTATTAATTTAAATTAACGTTTTTGTTTCTTTTAATAAAAAATATAAAATAGTAGAAAAGTGAATAATTGATAATATAAAAGTGAATGGAGTACTTATTGAAAGTAAATGTCACGTATTTATTTATTTTCACGCCTGTTTTTGATTTTTTCAGTCTACTGTTGTTTAGCTATTTGACAGTTAGCAAATAATTTTACAAAAACAAAGTACATGTTGTTTTTGGTAAAGTTGTATTTGTTGTAGAATTGGGTATACCTGTAAGTAAATTTGCCTTGAAGTAAAAGCACGGAATCCAGAGACCTGCGCCGACTAAATTTCACGGCAGCGGCGGCTGACTCCAAAAAAGGTGGCGGCGGCTAGCCGGCTGTCAGCTGACTAAAGAATAACTACTCAAATTCTAAATAATTAAAAATTTGAAATTTAAAAAAAGTGAAATTCTGAAAATTTTATGAAATTACTAAGGAACTTTGTTCAAAAAACGGCGGCTATTTTCAAACCGACTTAAGCCGAAAAATAATGCGGCGGCGGCGCTGAAAATTTATCGGCGGCTCGGCTCAGCCGGCTTACAGCCGTTCGGCGCAGGTCTCTGACGGAATCCCGTAACTTCCAGTGATAATTTGTACAAATTATCAAGTACGCGAACACAACTATTGTTTAGCAGCCAGAACTTGTTCTTAACCCCATGTCTCCACGTAGCAATATTTATTGCTAAACTCAAGCAATAACGTCGGCAGAACAACAGCAGAGTGATTGCTGATTGCTTTAAGTGGAGAAAACGTTCGTCACAAATATTTCTATGAAAAACTTTGGTGTATTTTGTTTATATTTTGTATTGCATGATTTTTTTCACTAATTTCTTTGTTTTTTTTACTTTTGGTACTTAAATAAATTAAATATGTATGAATTAATCGCACCGAATCATAGAAAGAAGAAATTTTACATTAATAACAACTGATCTGACAGCTTGCGCAATGGATTGCTACATATGGCAATTTGCGGTCTACACTCGCAAATTTCATTGACGCAATCAAATTTGACAATTGCAGCAATAAATATTGCTACGTGGAGACCTAGGGTAAGGGCACCATACACTATCAAAATGCTTGATGTCACTTTCGTGTACGTGTAATTTGATGCACACTTGATTGATGACTCGTCAATCTGCATTTTATTTTCGATTTTGTGGTGTTAACACCAATAGCGGGAATTATATTTAATTTTTATTTGCACTAAAATGTATTTAAAAATGTCAATATCGTATGCAACTTTAATTGCAATAACGAGAACATGTTGAGAATAAAGAAAAAAACCAAAATAATAAGCGAAATATGTAATATAAAAAATTATTCTCTTCATCCGACACGCTCATCAACCTCACGCCTTGAAATATTTTTGTAAATGACTTCGTGATTGATGAGAAAACACCATACACTATCAAAAAGTGACATCAAGCGTGCTAAAAATCAAAATGTTTTTGATTTTCCATCAAGCGTTGTCGGTGTCACACATACAAACACATTTTCACTAATACTACCATAGTGCTTGATGAGTATTTTGATAGTGTATGGTGCGCTTTAGTTAAGTTTTTATTGCTGCTGCTGAAAGTTGTTTTGAAAATTATGGGCAAAGGAAAAGAAATTGAAAGATCACCAAAAAAAATTACGAGGTCCGACCAATAAATTTTAATAGAGGAGACAAAAAAAAAGACACGTGTATCGGCGTTTTGAAAGTTTACATCTGAATTCCATTTGAGGGCGGGTTAACGTTTCCCAACTCTGGCACATTCTTATTATTAATCTTCATAAGAAACCATATGATTCTTACATTTTAGGTATAAAATGTGTTCAGCAAAGCGATGTAAAATGTTACGGAGAATATTTTTATAGAATATGTTAACCCTCTAAATCCTCAAGGCATGGGTCTTTTTTGTCCTTCTATTAAAAATGTGCATAAACCACCATTAAAACAGGGATTTAAAGGGTTAAACTGTTCTGCAAAAAAATTATACGTGAAATTTTACTATAAGTCCCTGAATACATCAAAACGGAAAATTCGACCAGATAGTTAGAAAAAAGACATAACAAAGGAGAGCATAGGGTTAAGTTCGCATTTATTAAGAATTTTATTTTAAAGAACATTTCAGCAAATTTATGTAAAATGTTACGAAGAAAATTTTTGTATAATATGTTAACCCTCTAAATCCTCAAGGCATGGGTCTTTTTTGTCCTTCTTTTAAAAAGGGCAACAAACACACTTAAAACATGGATTTAAGGGGTTAAAATGTTCCGCAAAAATATTGTCCGTGAAATTTTACTATAAGTCCCTGAATACACCAAAACGGAAAATTCAACCAGAAAGTCAGAAATAAGACACAACAAAAGAGAGCTTAGGGTTAATTTCACATTTATTAAGAATTTTATTTTAAAGTACCCCAAAAATTTAACATGCGCACTAGGGATATAACTGTTGACAATTTTTGCAAATATGAAAATTGGCATAGCATAGTCGAATAGAGCATTAAAAAATATAAAAAAACCACGGTGTTATTTTTTCGCGGTTGTTAAAAAAGTTCACGCACCAAACGCAATAAAGTTTTTCATGAAATATTTTCAATTATTTTTAAATGCAATTATATTTTATTATAATAATAACTGCGGACATACTTCAAAAGATAATTTTTAAATAAGGGAAGTATCCCACACACTTGCAAAAAAAATTATGAAATTATTTATATAATTTTTCAGAGAAAAAAAAGTTTAGTTTATTTAAGAAATTGGTGTTGGTGCGTGATGTTTTTGATTCCAAATTACCTAAGAAAATGATTTTTATTACTTATTAGGGTATTCAATTAATCGGGTTTCTGGTTTAATCGGTTAATCGAGCAAATAATTAATCGAGGTTTAGATTTAATCGGTTAATAATCGGTTAATTTAAAATTATTCGATTAACCGAATAATTTATATTTTCATTTCAAATTGAAAATACAACAACGAATTTTGTATACAAAAACATAAAAAATGGCAAATAAGGTATTTGAGATCATTTTTGTAAACATATCGCATATTGCATCATTACTCAAAATCCGTGTTTATTGAACTGAGTAATACAAAATATGCGCTGTTCTATAATCTTTCATATAGTTTTATCAGTTTTCAAAAAAATAAATTATTTTTTGTGTGAGGGTGTTTTTTTGTAGTAAACATTGTAAAAATTCATGTTTTCTCGTATATTTGATAAGTAAAAATTTGGGTTAAATACAGATTAGAAAAATATTAAAATCTCCTATTTAAATTTCTGAAATCGCATGACTTGTTGAACATTTATTTAAGAAATAGTAAAATGTCATAAAATATTCAAAGATGTTTTTCTCGAAACGACTTTTTTTGAATTATGACGTTGTTGCAGCAAATGAGCGAAGTGTGAGTTTTTTATAGTTTTAGTGAGATCTTCTGAAATAATCTTTTATAAAAAGAATATAATTTAAACGATTTTTTTCTTTAGATTTAATAAAACTTTTCTTGGAAAAAACTTTCTCGCTGATTGTATATTTTGGAGAAATCAAGAATATTCCTTTTTGGATTGTTTTAGATATTGATTAATTTAATAGTTTCGTTCAGTTATGATAAAAGACTCATTTCAAAAAAAAAGTTTCGTCTATACACGTAAATACAAACAAAGTTGCAAAGACATGTAAATTAAATATGTCAGTTTTATACATACTCACTAAACATGTTTATTGGATGTTCAAAAAATATCTAATTTTAATTTGAAATTTGTATTTGAATTGAACTGGAAAAATAAATACAAAAAAAAAAATTAAAGTGCAAAAAAGGGAATTTCGGTTAATGGGTTAATCGACACCAATTAATAGGTTTATTTGTTATTTGAAAATCGGCAATTTCAAATTATTCGAACAGTTAACCGTCCAAAACTAATCGGTTAACCGATTAACGGTTAATCGATTGAATACCCTATTACTTATACTACATTGGTCATCACGTGGTGGTATGCCAAAAATTTCGACAAAATTAGTTATATGCCTAATGCGCACCTATTGAAGAACGCTTATATCTGAAATATGCGTATGGTAATGAAGTGGAATTGCCTAGAGCTAAAAAAATTTAATTAATGAAGATTCCTACACAGAAAAAACTATTTTTTAAACCGTTTCAATTCAAATATTTGTCACATATTGAACTGGTTTCAATTATTTCATAATTAAATCAAGTATTCATTTGTTCAAAAACTAAATTTCTTGATATTTTCAATTGAATTTGATTATTTTGACAATTGAATATACAATTTTCGTTATTGGTTGAATTTCAAATACAAAAATTATTGAATAAATAATTTTCGTAATTGAAATCACATTTTTGTTATTTTTTGTGTTTCAATTACGAAAATAATCTATTCAATAATTTTTATGTTATCCCAATCTAGAAAGGCACGATTCATGAAACTAAAATACAGGTCAATAGTGAAAACGATTATAGAAAGGTTGTAACATATTTTGAAACTCAAAAGAAAAGTTTTTAAACTTATCAGCTGAAAGGAAGCAAGGGTCTACAAGTTGTAATAAAGGGTATTGACTGTAATGTTGAACCACTCGAAATAAAGCTTAGAAGATAAAGGCTTTAAGACAAAAAATGTGATAAATATTAGAAATCGCGAAAAAAACCCCAACCACTCTTCCATGTTGAACTTGAACCCGGTGACATAAACCTGAAAAAAAAAATGAAACACATCCCATATATAACCTGAAGTACTTATTACATCGTAAAATTACGGTAGAAGAACCACACTAACGATTTGGCCCCGTCCAATGTATGAATTGGCAAGAATATGGACAGACCAAGGCATATTGCAAATTGCCACCAGTATGTGTTATTTGCGGGGAGTTGCATAACACATCCCAATGTAACAAATTCAAAGATGATCCTAAAATAAAAAAATGCAGCAATTGCGGAGGTAACCACACAGCAAACTACAGGGGTTGTCCTGTCTACTCAATTTTTAAAAAATCACAAAGCCAGAAAACAAAGATTTTCCCCGCTCAACCATTAAATAACAACAATTTTAACTACCCCCCGTTGCAACAGACATATGACAACAAAGTAACATATGCAAATGTACTTAGAAACAACCAAACTCAGGCGCAAGTCTGTCAACTCCAAAACGAAAATGTGAACCCAGAGGTAAGAGAGCAAACGCCAATTTTAAATTTTACCCGACTAGAATCTATAATAGAAACTCTTGTGCAATCGGTAAATAACTTTACAAACTCAATGAGTAACATGATGCAAGAAATGCTTAAGAAGCAATCAATGTTATTGCAGGATGTGCTTAACAGACCATGAACTGCCTAAGAATATGTTTTTGGAATGCAAACGGCATACGCCAACACAAAAACGAACTCGAATATTTTTTAAGAAACCAACAAATTGATGTAATGCTGGTTTCTGAAACTCATTTGACGTCCAGAAGTTCATTTCAAATAAATGGATATGTAATATATAACACCAAAGATCCCAGAAGTAGAGCATGCGGAGGCTCGGCAATTTTAATAAAAGCTCGAATCAAACACTACTTAATGTGTGATTTTTGCGAAGATTATCTTCAAGCTACTACAATCTGTCTTGAAGATTTTCATCGAAACTTAGTGTTTTCATCGATATACTCACCCCCTAGATTTTCAATTACAGAAAGTCAATATAATAGATTTTTTAAATCACTAGGCCCCCGTTTCCTGGCTGCTGGCGATTATAATGCTAAACTCACATTCAGGGGATCACGACTGATTACCCCTAAAGGTTCGATACAATTTCTAAAATGGATTTGAATGTGCTTTCGAGCGGCCAACCTACTTACTGGCCTACTGACCCACGAAAAATACCGGATGTTATTGATTTTAGCGTGATGAAAAATATCCCTAGAGAAATGATTCCAATCCTCGCTGGAACTATCTTCAGATCACTCACCCACTATTGTTACTTTACAAACTGACTGCTCAACATGCTACCCAAACCCCCCGACAAATCAGATATAATATAATTAATTCTGCAGATGTCGAACGGCTCTTAAATGAAAAAAGAAGATTTCGCAGAGAGTGGCAATTGCACAGATCCCCCCAACTAAAATCGAAGCTTAAAGATTGTATAAAAAGACTTAAAAGCTCTTACAATTTCGAAAAATTGAATCACTGAATAAATATTTAGAAAGCCTAGACGCAACCCCGCAATCGGATTACTCATTATGGCGAGCAACAAAAAGTCTTAAAAGACCCGTTATATGTAAGTCCCCCTTGCGAAATTCAAGTGGCAAGAAATGATACTGAAAAATGGAATCTGTTTGTTAATCATTTAAAAAAAGTATTTACACCGAACACATCAAACGAAGCAATTGAGTTGCCACCTGTTGCACCCCATTTTGGAGCAGCCGTACCCCTACGTTTTGAGATTCGAGAGATCGAAAATGCTATTGTTGATTTAAATCCCAAAAAAGCGCCTGGTATGGACAAGATCAGCAACAAGATGCTTATGGAGCTACCCCGGATAGCAATAAAAATAATTCTTTTTATTTTTAATGCTATATTACGACTTGAATATTATCCTCCAGAATGTAAGGTTTCAGTGGTTACCATGATACCCAAGCCGGGAAAAGATCACATAAAAGTAGAATCATACAGACCCATTTGCCTATTGTCTAATATATCAATGCTATTTGAGAAGATTCTTATGAACAAGTTGTACCCGATGTTAACTGAAAACAATTGTATTCCGAATCATCAATTTGGATTTAGAAGAAAACAAAGCACTATCGAACAAACCCATAGACTTGTAAATATGGTGAGAAAAGCGTTTGAAGAAAAGAAATACTGTTCCGCACTCTTCATCGACATCTCTCAAGCGTTTGATAAGGTATGGCATGCTGGATTAATATACAAACTGAGTCAAAATTTACCCGCAAACACACAGTATCGTGGGACCTTTTTTATATTTGATATATTCGTCTGATATGCCAACTAACAATCGCACTCATACATCAACATTTGCTGATGATACTGCTATTCTAAGCATTCATGAAAACCCTCAAGAAGCGTCTCGTTACTTACAAAACCACATATTTGAATTAGAAAAATGGTTAAAACAATGGAAAATTAAAGTCAACGAGCAAAAATGTACACACATAACATTTACATTGCGTAGAGAATCATGCCCCCCTATTCATATCAATAACCAAACAATAATTCAGCAATCGGAAGTGAAATACTTCGGAATACATCTCGATCGTCGCCTTACATGGAAAAGTCATATAGATGCAAAGTTGACTCAAATGAAATTGAAATCAATTCAAATTTATTGGTTTATTGGCAGAAACTCTACGCTTAGTTTAGATTGTAAACTTCTACTTTATAACATGATCATAAAACCGATATGGTGTTATGGCATACAGTTATGGGACACGGCCTCAGCGTCAAATGTAGAAAAGATCCAAAGACGCCAAAACAAGTTTCTAAGAATAATCACAGTTGCCCCCTGGTATATCAAAAACGCGAATATACACAAAGATCTAAACGTGTCCATTGTAAAAACTGAAATCTTGAAAAATGTACAAAAATATTTAAAAAAAAACTTGAAGTTTACCCAAACCCGCTGGCCCGCAACATATTAGATAACCGTGGCCACACTCGATTAAGAAGGAGGGACACTGCAGACCTAATCTAGAAGGAAGAATGCCAATTTAAACAAAACAACCATGAATACAAAATTTTTTCGTCCGGCACTGGCTGGACTAATTAAATAATAATTATTAGATATAAGATTTGAACCACTTATTGTTAGTTAATTAAATAATGAAGATACAATAAATAAATGATGAAAAAAAAATAATTTTTGTATTTGAAATTCAACCAATAACGAAAATTGTATATTCAATTGTCAAAATAATCAAACTCAAAATTCAATAGAAAATATCAAGAATTTTTGTTTTTGAGCAAATGAATACTTGATTTAATTATGAAATAATTGAAACCAGTACAATATGGGATAAATGTTTGAATTGAAATATAATTTTTTCTGTGTATCCAAATTCGTAATAAATACAAAATTAACCGTAATCTCTCATTTGTTGTGTCTTATTTCTGACTTTCTGGTTGAATTTTCTGTTTTGGTGTATTTAATGACTTATAGTAAAATTTCACGGATAATATTTTTGCGGAACATTTTAACCCCTAAATCCATGTTTTAATGGTGTTTGTTGCTCTTTTTTAAAAGAAGGACAAAAAAGACCCATGCCTTGGGGATTTAGAGGGTTAACATATTATACAAAAATGTTCTTCGTAACATTTTACATAAATTTGCAGAATACATTTTATACCTAAAATGTTCTTTAAAATAAAATTCTTAATAAATGCGAAATTAACCCTATGCTCTCTTTTGTTATGCATTTTTTTCTGACTTTCTGGTTGAATTTTCCGTTTTGATGTATTCAGGGACTTATAGTAATATTTCACGTATAATTTTTTTGCAGAACAGTTTAACCCTTTAAATCCCTGTTTTAATGGTGGTTTTTGCACTTTAAAAGTAGGACAAAAAAGACCCATGCCTTGAGGATTTAGAGGGTTAACATATTCTACAAAAATATTCTCCGTAACATTTTACATAACTTTGCTGAACACATTTTATACCTAAAATGTAAGAATCATATTGTTTCTTATGAAGATTAACAATAAGAATGTGCAAGAGTTGGGAAACTTTAACCCGCCCTCAAATGAAATTCAGATGTAAACTTTCAAAACGCCGATACACGTGTCTTTTTTTTTTGTCTCCTCTATCAAAATTTATTGGTCGGACCTTGTAATTTTGGAAAAAATTTGATTTTGTTGTATAGTGTAATTAAACATTTTAAAGAAAAAAAAATCATATCGACAAATAGGAAAATTATTGAATTTACCATTTTCAAGTGTTCAGAACATCATAAGAAAATATAAGAATAATAATTCTGTAGAAAATATGCCTAGAAGCGGAAGACCAAAAAAGCTTTCTAATCGAGATGTTAGCCACATCATCCGAGAAGTACGCAAAAACCCAAGGGTAAGCGCCCCAAAATTGGTACATTTTATCCAAAAACTGTACAAAGAGCATTACACAATCACGGGCACAAAAGCAGAGTTCCACGACAAAAACACTAATTAGTGAAAAAATAGACGACTGAGGTTAGAATTTGCAAATAAATACAAAAGCAAAGACGTGGAATTCTGGAAAACTCTTCTTTTCACAGACGAATCTACTTTAACTTGTTTGGAAGCGATGGTCGTGCAAAAGTTTGGCACAAACCTAAAACTGCCCTTCAACCAAATAATTTGGTACCATCTGTGAAGCATGAGGGATACAAGAAAATATTGCAGGATAATTTGCAGGCTTCTGTACATAAATTATGCCTTGGACCTCATTGGATCTTCCAACAGGATAAAGATCCAAAGCATACCGCAAACTCTGTTAAATAATGTCTGCTCTGCCATGCTCCGAGGCATCTCAATAGCCCTCCCCAGATTTGAACTTGGGATTTAATGAAGCGAAAAATAGGAAATTATACAATTACAAGCAGGGATTCACTAAGAGATCATCTTAAGAAAATCTGGTCAGAAATATCGGCGTCTGAAACGGAGACTTTGGTTCTTTCTATCAGTAGTGCGATTCACTAATTTTATAACGATAATCGTATCGTTAAAATAAATATAACGAAAATTTAACGAATTTGCTATTCAGTAACATTTTTAACGATATTCGCTGTCGGTTAA
Source organism: Calliphora vicina (assembly GCF_958450345.1). Taxonomy (NCBI): domain Eukaryota; kingdom Metazoa; phylum Arthropoda; class Insecta; order Diptera; family Calliphoridae; genus Calliphora; species Calliphora vicina. Next base: position 82,081,676 of record NC_088781.1, on the reverse strand, counting down.
AGTCAGCTGTTACTTTAAGCAGTTTTTCTTTCGTTATGTGAGCGACAATAATTTAAGTTGTGTTTATTTAATCGATAAAGTGTATTTGCAAATTTTTCTTCATCTTCACCTTTTGTAGCTGGAACTATCGTAAAATTAATGAAAACACAATTTAGTTTACTTAACTTATTAAAATTTACAAAAAAATATAAAAAAATAAGCCTACTTATTATTCTACTGGATAAAGTACTTATTTTTGTTCGCAATGTCCCAAAAGTAATCCTTTATATTTTTTGCCGGAAATAAGTTGTTTTGTTAGTAGTGTTATTTATAAACTTTTGTATTTACAAAAAAATAAAATAGAGTAAGTCGCAGCCACGAGTCGAACCAACAACCTTCCGACTGCTAGTCAACGTTGTACTCACTACACCACTGGTTAATTATTTCATTGTGTGTCAAATAATGGTTTTCTGCGTTTCGCTTATTTTAAATTATTTGAATGCAAAAATACAGCTGTAAACAATCGTTAGTCCCGGTCCACACTGTGAAATATTTGCTGCAAAACATTTTTAAATTCTCTTTAGAAACTGCATTCGTGTCCACACAGTGAAGTTTTGCTTTTCAGTTTTTGACATTTCTGTACAGTACGAATACGAACGAATATATGTGGATGACAAGTTAACGACACAAAAGTTGTTAACCTTTTTCTATTTGCAACGTCCGGTTATTTTGTTCCAAATATTAAAATTCAATTTATGCTGACACTATGTCTGCAATTAATTGAATTTTAAACAATAAAATAAAATTATTGATGATTAAGCAATTTTGATGACTATTGCATTTTTTCTTTAAATTTAGTTTAAGAATTAAGTTTAGTTGTATTTTAACAGTAAAAGACTACTGATGTAACTTAAAAAAGAAAATCTAAATAAATAAAAATTTAACTGGCGCCCGAGCGGATACCTTTTAACGAGCAAATTGTTCCAAGTTCAACACAAGACCTCAAGAAGCTCATCGTTGGACACATACAACTAGCAAGTTATTCCAGCCGACCTAAAGTAGCTCACCGCTGGACACATCACCGCTGAATTGATCAAAACAGCAATTGTTACACTGGGTTCAGCAGAGGACCACGAGTAGGCATCAAAAGGGAATAATCCAAAACTGACAGTAGCAAGATGTGGGGTATCATCATTTATGTAAGTTATTATTTAAGAATATCTACTATTTAAGAAAATATTAAAAATAATATTTAAGCAAAGGCTTTAATAAGTGAAAATAAAATAATTTGAAGAAATAAATAAAAAGTTACAAAAAGTGAATTAAATTAAGGAAAATTAAATACAAATAAATTATGGAAAAGTGGTGAAAAATAAAAATTATCAACAATATTGTGAAATAAATAATAATAAATAAGAAGTGAATGACTATAACTAAATTAAGGAAAATTAAATGCAAATAAGTTTTAGAAAAGTAGTAAAAAAATTATCAACAATATTACGAAACTAGTTTAAAAATTTAGAATACAGGAAAATTTATTTTTATAAATTTTTTTTTAAAGAAACTCTCTGTTTACTAACCAACACCTAATCCCATAATCCTAATCCCATAATTCTAATCATGGCAAATCCATCTAACCTAATAAGACCAGCCGTCCTTAACCAAGACCAAGCTCCTCAACAAATTAATCCACAAAATCAGCTTCAAATGAATGTTGCACTACAGCAACAAATATCCACTTTAGTCGCAGAACAAGTTAGAACAACAATTCAATTGTTAAATAATTCAGGTGACGATTTACCTAACGGATCAGACATAGTAATAGATGAAAGACATAGAATCTAGGTGAATTAGATCAAATTCCTGATATCGTCCGGTGTTTGAGAGAATTTTCAGGTAATCCTGCGGAATTCAATTCTTGGAGAAAAAGTGTAGAAAGAGTCCTAGAAATTTACAATAATTCTATAGGCACTGCAAAATATTTCGGAATACTAAGTGTTATCCGTAACAAAATCATAGGCAATGCAGACGCAGCCCTAGAATCGTACAATACTCCTCTTAATTGGAAGAGTATTGTTAAGTGCTTAACTCTTCACTATGGGGACAAACGTGATTTAGGTACACTAGAGTACCAAATGTCTTCGTTAATTCAAGGCAAAAACTCTATACAAGGCTTTTATCAAGAAGTCTTTAATACTTAATAAAATAGGATGCATGGATATAGGCAGGGAATCAGTTACATTACTAACACAAACATATCGCGATAAAGCCCTTGACACTTTCATAAGGTGTCTCAACGGAGACTTACCTAAATTATTGGGAATTCGCGAACCATCAGATTTACCACAAGCATTGCTCTTATGCTTGAAGTTAGAAAATCAAAACTATAGATCAGAATACGCCTTAAATCACCATAATATCAAACCACAAAAACAATTACCACCACCCCCACCAAGAAGAAATAGTAATTTAAATAGAGTACCATTTTACCCTGAACTTACCCTATCACAGCCTAATAACGCAAGGCAATGGAATACATTTCAATATCAGAATAATCAAAGGTCATATCAACCACCTTATTTTAACCAATATTTCCAATTACACAATCAGCCTCGACAACACTTCCAACACCCCCAACCACAAAATCCATATTTTCATCAAAATTTCATACCACCAAGACCTATAGCTCCAAAACCACAAAGATCCGAACCAATGGACATCGATAATTCTATTCAGTCCAAAAATATTAATTACCAAATAGACCTCGTCAAACGAACCAATTTTATGGCAAAAGGCCTACACCACCATCTCTAAACACCCCAATGCCACATAGTAAATTACAAAGAAACTTTCACATAGGAGTCAATGAAGAACTTCCTTCTAATGATAGTCACGAAAATGATTACCAACAAGTAATTCAAGAAGAAAGTCTTCAAGATTACATACAAGACTATTATCAACAAGAAAGCGAACAGGGAAATACCCACGCAGAAGATCTATCAGATATTCATTTTTTACGTTAGCCCACTCTTCACTTCCATATTTTAAATGTAAAACAGAGAATGGCCAAATATTGAAAATATTAATTGATACAGGCTCTAATAAAAATTACATTCAGCCTTCTCTGGTAACCAAAACAATTCTAAATGAAAAACCCTTTTTTGCGAATTCTATATCCGGCAACATAAAAATTACACACCACACATTAGTAAATCTCTTTAACATTCCAAACCATAAAATAAAATTTTATATTTTGCCGTCGTTGAAATCTTTCCATGGCATTCTTGGTCATGATAGCTTAGAAGAACTTAATGCAATAATCCATATAAAAGAACAGTACATGTTAATAGACAATGTGAAGAGAATTAAAATTTATCAGCACGCTTCCCAAGCAATAAATAAAATTGAACTTAGAACCAACCACTTAAGCAAAACCCAAATATCAAAACTAGAAGAAACAATTCACACGTATCCGAATTTTTTTACTGAACCTAACCATAAATTAACCTACACCTCTCGAGTTCAAGGAGAGATTAGAACAACTACTGATTCACCAGTTTATTCGAAATCTTATCCCTACCATATGGCACTAAAAAGTGAAATAGAAAAACAAATAACTGAGCTTCTGAATGATGGAATAATTCGACCATCAAAGTCACCATATAATGCACCCGTTTGGATCGTCCCAAAAAAAATGGATGCATCGGGAGAAAGAAAGTATAGAATGGTGATAGATTACAGAAAATTAAACTCAGTCACTGTGCCAGATCGTTATCCAATTCCAGAAATAAATGAAGTCTTATCAAACCTGGGAGAAAATAAATACTTTTCTGTTATAGATTTAAAAAGTGGTTTCCACCAGATCCCACTCAAAGAAAGTGATTTTGAAAAAACAACATTTTCCATTAATAATGGAAAATTTGAATTTGTCCGACTTCCTTTCGGATTAAGGAATTCGCCTTCGATTTTCCAACGCACTCTAGATGACGTTCTAAGAGAGCACATAGGACAAATTTGTTATGTCTATATAGATGACATAATTATATTTGGTAAGAATGAAGATCACTTTCAAAATTTAAATAAAATCTTCCAAACATTAGAGTCTACAAATTTCAAAGTTCAACTCGATAAATGTGAATTTGCAAAACAAGAAATAGAATTTTTAGGATTTATCGTAGGGATAAATGGTATCAAAACCAACCCAGATAAAGTAAAAGCTATAACTAACATACCTCCACCCAAGACCTTAAAGGATTTAAGGAGTTTCCTCGGTATGTCAGGCTATTACCGTCGTTTTATAAAAGACTATGCAAAACTAGCTAAACCCCTGACATCCCTTTTAAGAGGGGATGATGGACGCGTATCTAAGAACGCATCCAAAAATAAAAATATATTTCTAAATCAAGATGCAAAGAACTCATTTCAAAAAATAAAAAATTCATTGACCTCAGAGGATATTATTCTTTCACATCCGAACTTTGAAAAAGACTTCGATTTAACAACAGATGCTTCCGAATACGCAATTGGAGTAGTCTTATCACAAGATGGCAAAATAATAACATTTCTTTCAAGAACATTAAATAAGACAGAAGAACATTACGCCACAAATGAAAAAGAAATGTTGGCAATAATTTGGGCACTTACCACATTAAGAAACTATTTGTATGGGTCAAGGAAAATAAATATTTTCACAGACCATCAACCGCTGACTTTCGCTCTTAGCAGCAAAAATACAAACAGCAAAATGAAAAGATGGAAAGCCATCTTGGAAGAGTATAATTATGAATTAAAATACCAACCAGGCAAAACCAATGTAGTTGCTGATGCATTATCTAGACCCCCACAAATAAATTCCATGACAGCAACTCAACATAGTTCTGAAAGCTCTTCGCATAATTTAATACCAGCTATAAAATGTCCCATAAATGCTTTTAAAAATTTTAGCATTCGGTGTCCCTAATTCAATAGTAATAGATAATGAAAAATCCCTAAATTCTGCTACAATAAAATTCTTGCTTCAAAATCAATTCGGAATAAATATTTATACTACACCTCCTTATTGCAGTTCTGTTAATGGACAAGTAGAAAGGTTCCATTCTACTCTCTCGGTAATTATGAGATGTTTAAAAACAGAAAAAACTTCACACATCATTTCATGACTTACTTACAAAATCAATTTACGAATATAACTCCTCAATTCACTCTACTACTAGGAAAAAGCCAATAGAAATATTTTTTGGTAGGAAGTACAAAGATTCCAAAGAAATAGAAGATGAAAGAAAAGAAATTAGTAATAGATTAAAAGAAAAGCAAGAACAAGATTTAGAGCATCATAACAAAGATAGAGATAAAATTAAAAACTATTCTTTAGGTGAAAAGATCACGAAAAGATAACGAGGGGACAGTTTTGATTAGGATCAAAACTGTCCCCTCGTTACAGAGAAGAAATAGTAAAAGAAAATAGAGGTACTACGATTTTAACTAATTCAGGAAAAATAGTGCATAAAAGCAATATTAAAAGGTAAATTATTTTACAGGATCCAGCTAATCTGCATTCAGGCGGAGATCGAAATAGTTGACTATTCATCCTCCCATATAATTACTATCGATAAGGGAACAGCTAAAATACAACAAGGAACATTCACAATAATTCACGTAATAAAAATTAAAGAGTATGAAGAATTCATAAACAACGTGCAAACATTCATTGACCAAAACATCCCTAAAACCCATAACAAATATCCTCTCCTTATCCAAGAATTAACACAAACTGCAAACATCCTAGAAGACCTTACCCCTACCCCTAAAGACGGACAGAGAAGATCCATAGACGCCATTGGAACGGTATGGAAATACATAGCAGGAAGTCCTGATCATAACGACTTCCAAATATTAGCTAGTAATATTGTTGACCTAAATAAAAATAATAATAAGCAAGTATTCATTAATAAAGCATTTAATAAAAGATTTAATAGTTTATCTGACATTGTTAAAACAATGTCAAATCAAATAAAAAAAGATGTATATCTAGAAAAAGAAATTGTAATTAATTTACAAAATAAAATAAGATTAGTTAAGGAAGAATTAGTAAACATTGAACGCGCCATTCTATGGGCAAGAATAAATATTGTAAATCCACTTTTATTAAGTAAAAAAGAAATTAAAGTTGCAATGAAAACATTAATAGAAGAAAATATTAATTTTTCAAGCCCAGAAGAGGCATTAGAATTTTCAAAGGTATCAATAATAAATAATAATAAAAAAGTAATATTTTATTTAGTCAAAATTCCATTAACAAAAAATAAAAATTATAAAAACTTAATTTTAAGACCAATAAAAAAGAAAGATAAAATAATACATTTAGAGTCTAAGGAAATATTATTTAATAAAAACGAAATGTTTGGTATAAAAGAGAAATGTAAAAACTATAATAATTTAACTATTTGTGAAGAAAAAGAGATATTTAATATAACGGAAACTGATTGTATTCCTAAACTTATTAATAATTTGAATTCATCTTGTATCTTAAGTAATAGTCATCAAATTCCTTTAATCGAGGAAATAGATTCGGGAATAATTATTTTAAATGACTATAATGGGTCAATTTTTGAAAACGGAAAAGAATATAATATTTCGGGAACATTTTTAATTAAATTTCATAACACAACTATTAAAGTTGCAAATAGAACATTTAGCAACTGGCAAGCTTCACCCTTGCAAACCGTACCAGCTATGATGCAACCCACTCCTTTTGAAAAAAGTAGAATTAACCTTTTGTCCCTCGAGATACTTAGCCAACTCCAAATAAATAATACAGACATTATCACAACTGTGAGAAAACGTCTTATAATTGGAGAATGGACAATCTCTGGAATGTTTTTAATTATTGTTTTTTTTAATTATTTTCCTACGGATCTGTACCAAAACGGTAGAGAAAACTATTGTATGGGAACCTCAAGTGCCTACAGTAGATAAACCATTTGAAATGGATAACCTACCACAACCAACGCATATTACTTTTATTGCTCCAGAGAAACCTCCAAGGTTACACAAAATTCCACTTTTTTGAAAAATTAAAGAAACGATTGAGGACAATCGATTTAAAGGGGGAAGAGTTAACGACACAAAAGTTGTTAACCTTTTTGTATTTGCAACGTCCGGTTATTTTGTTCCAAATATTAAAATTCAATTTATGCTGACACTATGTCTGCAATTAATTGAATTTTAAACAATAAAATAAAATTATTGATGATTAAGCAATTTTGATGACTATTGCATTTTTTTTTTAAGTTTAGTTTAAGAATTAAGTTTAGTTGTATTTTACAGTAAAAGACTACTGATGTAACTTAAAAAAGAAAATCTAAATAAATAAAAATGTAACTGACATACTCAACAAAAACTTCATGTACATGAAACAAAGTTCCCTTTTTCATTCCTCTTTCCCTTTTCATCAACAAACTCAAATGTTTTGCAGTAAATGTTTCACAGTGTGGACCGGGACTTAAAAATAAATTACTGAATCACACTATCCAAGGCGAATTCATATAAGGTGTACCCTACAACAATACAAAAACAACATACATTTTGTTTTTGCTTTTTACCCAATTGTCAAAAAACACAAGTAAGGCGAATTCAATATTAAAGTGGAATTTAACAACAGACCAGTGTAATATTTATTGCTTCTTTTAATGTGGAGGATGATAAAATGTTCGATGATGAATTCAAACGCGTGGAGAAACAGAAGAAATTAAATATAAAACAACAGAAAAAAAGTGGACGCATTAAAAGCACAAACACACACATTACGATTGTCGGTTCATTAAAAGTTAGTGAATCTCACTACAAGCCTGTCACACATTTCGTTCGGAATGGTTTCAATTCCGTAGATACAATTCCGATCGATTTCGTTTTAAGTTCTTCAGATTCCGTGTAATTTATTAATTTCAACATTTTGCACAGAAACTGATTAAAATTTTTAGAAAAACAAATAATTACAAAGAAATATCACTGAAAGGGATTTCATTCCGAAAGAAATTTTCGTTTTACTTTTTTTGAATAAGCAAAAAACGGAATTAATTCCATTTTTCATCGGAATGGAATTCTGTGAGAGGACTGTATGCCTCAACGTCTACAAGAAGTCATAGACAGCCAGGGAGGCCCCAACAAATACTAAATTGCTTTTTGTTTTACTTTGCTTAAAAATGTTAATGTCTATTTTAAGGCGTGTTTAAACTTTTGTGCTGTACATTTTTTTTTATATTTTTAAGAATTACCGTTACGTTTGCGATGAAGTAAATATTTGTTGTTTTCGTTTTAAAATATTTATGAAGTTAAATAAAAATACGTACTTAAAATTTTGGTAAAACATTTACTTTTGTTTAATCTAAAAATGTTTGGGATGTATTTAAACTTTTGTCTCTGACTATATATATATATATATATATATATATATATATATATATATATATATATATATGGGGCATTTCATGTCAAGTGAACCAACTTTTGAAATCGATGTCTTCCGATCGGGATGAAATTTGCACCAAGGTTAGCTCTATTGGATAGTAACTCAGACACAATTTTTCAACAACATCGGTGGAGAACTCTCTGAGTTATAGGGGGTAAAATTTTGACAATTTGGTCAAACAGGGGTTTTTTCTTATCCATGTAACTTATTACCTATTGTTCTTAGCAAAATGTGTCCCAAATAGTATAGATAGCTATTTCTTCGATCTTTCGAAAAAAAATATTTAAAAAAAAAAATAAAAAATTTTTAATATTTTTTTTCCGAAATCAAAAACTTTTTTGACTTTTTCTTAAAACACGTCCTTTTTTTTTTTTTTTTTTTTTCTTAAAATAAAGTTTAGATATTTTCCTTGAACACCTACTTGGTCGCTTAGTGGGATGCGAGTGGGATATCTATCAAAATAAATATTTTGTAACTCAAAACATAAAATTTTTGACTTTTTTTGCAAAATCAAAAACTTTGTTGACTTTTTTTTTTCAAAATGGACCCTTTTTTAATTTTTTTTTTAGGTCAAACAAAAGCTTAGATATTATCCTTGAAGACCCTTTTGGTCGCTTAGTGGGATGCGAGTGGGATATCTATCAAAATAAATATTTTTTAACTCAAGACTTACAATTTTTGACTTTTTTTTTTGCAAATACGATTTTTTTTCCAAATGGGCCCTTTTTTAAAATTTTTTTTGTAGTCAAAAGAAAGCTTAGGTCCATTCCTTTAAGATATTTTTAGTCCCTTAGTGGGATGCGAGTGGGATATCTATCAAAATAAATATTTTGTAACGCAAGACATACAATTTTTTAATTTTTTTTTGCAAAATCAAAATTTTTTTCCAATATGGGCCCTTTTTTAATTTTTTTTTTTGCTCAAGAGAAAGCCTAGGTCCATTCCTTTAAGATATTTTTAGTCCCTTAGTGGGATGCGAGTGGGATATCTATCAAAATAAATGTTTTAACACAAAAATTGTATGTCTTGAGTTACAAAACATTTATTTTGATATATATCCCACTCGCATCCCACTAAGCGATCAAAACCATCTTAAAGGAATAGGCCTAAGCTTTCTTTATAGCAAAAAAAAAAATTTCAAAAAGGGCCCATTTTAAAAAAAAGTCAAAAAAGTTTTTGATTTTGCCAAAAAATCAAAAATTGTATATCTTGAGTTACAAAATATTTATTTTGATAGATATCCCACTCGTATCCCACTAAGGGACCTAAAATATCTTAAAGGAATGGACCTAAGCTTTCTTTTGACTAAAAAAAAATTTTTAAAAAAGGGCCCATTTTGAAAAAAAATTCGAATTTGCAAAAAAAAAGTCAATAATTGAATGTCTTGAGTTACAACATTTTTATTTTAATAGATATCCTAATCACATCTTCCTAAGTGACAAAATAGGTCTTAAAGGAAAAGACCTAAGCTTTCTTTTGAGCAAAAAAAAAGTTTTAAAAAAAAGTCCCATATTGGAAAAAAATTTCGATTTTGCAAAAAAAAATTAAAAAATTGTTACAAAATATTTATTTTGATAGATATGCCACTCGCATCCCACTAAGGGACTAAAAATATCTTAAAGGAATGGACCTAGGCTTTCTTTTGAGCAAAAAAAAAAAATAAAAAAGGGCCCATATTGGAAAAAAATTTTGATTTTGCAAAAAAAAATTAAAAAATTGTATGTCTTGCGTTACAAAATATTTATTTTGATAGATATCCCACTCGCATCCCACTAAGGGACTAAAAATATCTTAAAGGAATGGACCTAAGCTTTCTTTTGACTACAAAAAAAATTTTAAAAAAAGGGCCCATTTGGAAAAAAAATCGTATTTGCAAAAAAAAAAGTCAAAAATTGTAAGTCTTGAGTTAAAAAATATTTATTTTGATAGATATCCCACTCGCATCCCACTAAGCGACCAAAAGGGTCTTCAAGGATAATATCTAAGCTTTTGTTTGACCTAAAAAAAAAATTAAAAAAGGGTCCATTTTGAAAAAAAAAAGTCAACAAAGTTTTTGATTTTGCAAAAAAAGTCAAAAATTTTATGTTTTGAGTTACAAAATATTTATTTTGATAGATATCCCACTCGCATCCCACTAAGCGACCAAGTAGGTGTTCAAGGAAAATATCTAAACTTTATTTTAAGAAAAAAAAAAAAAAGGACGTGTTTTAAAAAAAAGTCAAAAAAGTTTTTGATTTCGGAAAAAAAATATTAAAATTTTTTTATTTTTTTTTTAAATATTTTTTTTCGAAAGATCGAAGAAATAGCTATCTATACTATTTGGGACACATTTTGCTAAGAACAATAGGTAATAAGTTACATGGATAAGAAAAAACCCCTGTTTGACCAAATTGTCAAAATTTTACCCCCTATAACTCAGAGAGTTCTCGACCGATGTTGTTGAAAAATTGTGTCTGAGTTACTATCCAATAGAGCTAACCTTGGTGCAAATTTCATCCCGATCGGAAGACATCGATTTCAAAAGTTGGTTCACTTGACATGAAATGCCCCATATATATATATATATATATATATATATATATATTAGAGTGACAATCAGTTGTATGGGAAACATTTTTTGTTAAAATTTTGAAGGGTGCCGGGTGGAATATTGTGACACAAGGCCTAAAAGTTAAATGTTGAAAAATTTGAACCAAATCGGACAACGATTTCTGGACCAAAAACTGTATTATTGCCAAAATTCGGAAAAAATGCAAATTTTTCAGTTTTTGTAAAAATTTTGCTATTAAATATATACCTTTGCAATTCAATGCAAAATAATCGTAATGTCCACGTAATTATCGTTGTAATGAGATATAAATGACAAAAATTGGTTAAAAAATGTTAAAGTTATTACAAAATCGCCAGACCATTAACGTGTTTCAGGCCACTTGAACAAAAAATTTACGAAAAAAAATTAACATATTTCGAGAAAAATTCAAATAAAAGCTAATTTTTATTTAAAATATATCCGTATTTACTTGTGTACGAGTTTTTGTCTTCTTAGGATACTGTTAACCTATTCGCAGGTATGGCAAAAAAAAAAAATTTAACGGCCGTTTCGAATCTCCATTTTCAAATTTTTAAAAATTTTGTTAAACAAATTTCAGAATTTTTTGATCATCACATTTGGATTTATTGAGATCATAATCATAATAACAATTTTTTTGGCCATATTTTGGCGAATGAGACCAATTTCCTTACTGTTAATAATTTTAAGTAAAATCTGTTCAGAATATTATAGTCCAGGTAATTTTAAATATAGTCTGAAAGTTTTCCTAAAATCGGAAAACGTTAACCTTAACATTTCCCAGTGTGATGATCAAAAAATTCTGAAAGTTGTTTAAAAAAAAATTTTTTTTTGGCCATACCTGCTTATAGGTTAACGGTATCCTACGAAGACAAAAACTCATACACAAGTAAATACGGATATATTTTGAATAAAAATTAGCTTTTATTTTAATTTTTTCGAAATATGTTAATTTTTTTTCCTAAATTTTTTGTTCATGTGGCTTGAAACACGTTAATGGTCTGGCGAATTTGTAATAACTTTAAAATTTTTTAACGAAATTTTGTCATTTATATCTCATTACAACGATAATTACGTACACATTTCGATTCTTTTGCATTCAATTGCAAAAATATTTATTTAGTTGTAAAATTTTTACAAAAACTGAAAATTTGCATTTTTCCCGAATTTTGGCGATAATACAGTTTTTGGGTCATTTTGACCCAAAGAAGATACAGGGTTAATTTCCAATTTTTTTGTTTTAATGTAATATTCATTAATATAAAGAAATCTACATATTTCTAGAAAACAATGCGGAAAGTTATATAAATAGTAAAATTTTGCATATATTTGAACTTTGACCTCGATGAACGTCCAGAAATCGTTGTCCGATTTGGCTAAAATTTTAAGCATTTAACTTTTAGGCCTAGTGTCACAATATTCCACCCGGCACTCTTTGAAATCTAAAAAAAAATCGGCTTTCACTCTAATATATATTGTTATATATATTAAGGTGGACCTTATTTTTTTATTTTCGATTTTCCAAAAACGAAGGGCAGTTTTGTGTGAGGTTAGGATAAAAAAAAATCTGAAAAAAATTTGAGCTCGATCGGTTAAAAATTGGCGTGTCGCACGAGGGTCAAAGTTCGTGAGAACGAAATTATGGGTAAATGGATAGAAAAAGGTGCATAACTACTCAGGAGTCACCCGTAGGTAGGTAAAATGTATGAGCAACCCCCATTATTTTCGTACCCTCAATATTTTTCTAGAACAAACATACCCCCTATCTCCAACCGTTCAGGGGGTCCCCATACAAAACAACTGAATTTTCACGAAAATTTTCCAATATAGAAAAAAAATATATACAATTACTTTTACAATAAAATAAATTAGTTTATTGATGTTATTTATGAGTAATTATGTTATGCTATATTAAATTTCTTTTTTCAAAACTAGGATATTTTTTGCGATAATCACCGACAACTTGAATCAAATATTGCTTTTCCTCTTCGTTCCTGCACAATATTTTATTGTAGTCCTCCATCATTTTCACGCCTCTTTCAGCGGTATCGTTTACTACGTGAATTTTGCAACAATTTTTAGTGCTTGCTGATAATCTTCGCGCTGTAGCCACGTTTCCGGCGGATATCGTATAAATTCATGCGGCAAGTTGAAGCGTAGAAAAAAGTTTATAGTTTTCACAGTTACGAAAGCGCTCAAGTCATTCGACAAAAATTGCTCAGTTACTTCTGCAAAATTAACCGCAATTTTTTTCATGCTTCGGATAGGTCCTTCATCATCTTCATCCCAATCATCATCTTCTTCTCCAGTTTCTTCATCAGTTTCTTCATCTTTTTCAAGTTGAACTTCCTTGTCTTTTTCTTCAAGGATTTCTTTTCCATCATATATGCACATAATTGCCAACATTTTTCGTTTTATGCCACACGAAACATCTGAATCAAAGTAGACGAGAGCTATAGCATCCTCCGCCAGATACCACAAATGTCTGATAAACTTTGTTACCATTACTTTTGACAAATTCTTATCCAAGTCTGCATATGAGTGAAGTGCTTTCAAAAAGTTGAAGTCCTGATTGGGCGCTTTGACAGCTTCAGTACAGCGATACCAGACTTTCACGTACAGACGAACAATAAACACACAGACATCTCGAATTCCATCCAATTGTGACTTTGTCAGTTTAAATTGGTCTCTGAACATAAATATTTTCAGTGAATAAATTGCTTTAGACATCCATCGTGCGTGGTGAATAGGTATGAGTTCTTTAAACTTATATTCGCCAAAATCGCCTCCAAGGAATAAAACAACCAGTTCTAATAGTTCCTTATAGTCGTTACGACGTTGTCTTTTCTGTAGTTGGACCATGCAAAAAGTAATGATGTCATCTGGAGCAGTAATTAATTTCGAAGCAACGATCTCATCGCTCACTCCAGTTTCGAATGCATTCTGATTGATTTTTTCCCAATTCTGCTGAAAACGGCGAAACAGAGAAACATCTGGAGCAAAAGTTTTTCCAATTTTTTCTTCGAACACTGCTCTTAGCACCAATTCATATATGTGATGTCTACATGGAAGATACATCAAATCTCTCTCTAATAACTGTTCAAGTAAAACTGCAGCTCCTGCAAATTCACCGGTGTTTGATGATGTCGTGTCAAAAGACATGGCTTGAACTCGTTTCGAAAGGTTCCATTCTACCAGTAGTTGATAAACGGCCGCTGCAATATTTTTGCCTTTTCCACAATCTAGTTTTGGAACGACTAATATTTGTTCGATTTCGCCATTAGTTACAATAACCGGAAGGCGATCAATCTTATTCATTCCTGTAATGTCTTCCAGTATTTTGCCATCCCAGTGCACTACAAAAAATGCTGTTGCCTTCAACTCTAATGGAATAAAATATTTATATTAGTATTGAAATTAAATTGGTATAAGAAAAGTAACTTTACATGTAAGTTCTCCTTTACAAAATCAGCGATTTTTTGTCGATTTGCAGTACGGTATCTTCGAATTGACGAGCGATTTAATACCAAATTTGATACGTTGTGACCAAGTCCTTCAGCTACAGCAGCCATTAAATGCATTGCATTTCGGTCAGATATCATGCATTTATCCAAAGCAGAAACGATCCGTTCATTGATAAATAACTGTGTTCCTCTTTTAACAACTTCCGAAGCCGACGGTAGAGCGTCCACTTCCAATTCCATTCCACCAGCGCCAACATTGTCTGACGATTCGGTAGATGATGTGAATTGCACTGTACCCATTGCTAAGGTATTCATTTTAGTAGTTGCTCGTAATCGCCGTTCATCTGCCTCTTCTCGTTCCAATTTTCGTTTTTCAATGCCTACAAGAGCCATGTCAATGCCAATCATGCTGCCTGGGCGGCCTTTTTTTCCTCTGTGCAAGCAAAAACTTTTTATCCTCCTCTATTTTAATCGTGGTGAGTGCATTAACATGAGCAATATCGAAGAGATCGTCTAATTCTTCGACAAACTTATCCTCTTTTACTTTATGCGACGTTCCTCCTCTTGTTGAGCTCTTGTTCAATTTCCTCCACTTCTGGTACAGCTTCTCAATTTGCTTTATGACCGAAGACTTGTCTCGGGTCGGAATTCGTGCTTTATTCCAGAAAAGGAGCACTTCGTTTGCAGCCATTGTTGTACTTTTTCGCACTTCCAATTTTAGTGTACGAGTGTGAAAAAAAAATACACCAAGAACTTCTTTTTTAGACGGCAATTTTGATCCCAACAGCTGCGGAATAACATATTCAATCAAATAAATGTTATGCTGTTGCGATCTCAAATTAATTTTTGTCGTTGATGATGTCATTGCAATTCAAATGCGAACCTGTTCTATTGAAAAATTTAGTTTTTAGGTTTTAGTTTTAATTGTTTTATTTCTTTGTACTCACTTTTTCCAGAACTACTGTTTTAATTTAAATGAAGAATTATTCACTTTCACAGCTCATAAATTTACTTTAAAATTACAGTTATTTTTTCATTTTTTGTCACAGTTTGTATGTTTTATTTATAAAAGTCATAGAACAACTAAAAGGTCAGTACTTTTATGTACATAAAATAAGGTGTATATTTTAAAAAATGTTATGCAAATGTTTCTCAATGAATTTAGGTAAGTTTTTAAAATTCATTGAATATATTTTTACCTATATAATCTTCGTAAAAAACCAATAAAAATATAACTGAAATTTAGATTTATATATCAGGTCGAAATAAAAAACACGAAAGTACATCAATGGGGTTTTCAATGTTGTTTGGAAAATTTGACAATATTTAGTAATATTACCTGTTATATTATTACTTAAAAATGAATACGTGTAATATAAGCCATAAAACAAAAATAATTTTCATGGAATTAAAAATGTAATGTTTTTAAAAATTTTAAATATTACCTGTCTTAGGTACAACCGCTCATTATTAAAGGGGCATTTTATGATTACATTGCTAAATAAAATAAAACTCAATGAACAAGCCAATTGGTCTATTCACTTTTTTGCGTTCTTTGACAATAGAAATGGGTGTTTAATTAATGTTAGTAAAATGTGAAGAGTAATTCACGAAATGAAGTTTAGAACATATTTATACTTTGTGTAATTCCATTAATTTTTAATTTGGAAAATTTTCGTGAAAATTCAGTTTTTTTGTATGGGGACCCCCTGAACGGTTGGAGATAGGGGGTATGTTTGTTCTAGAAAAATATTGGGGATACGAAAATAATGGGGGTTGCTCATACATTTTACCTATGTATGAGTAGTTATGCACATTTTTCTATCCATTTACCACCAATTTCGTTCTCACGAACTTTGACCCCCGTGCGGCACGCCAATTTTTAACCGATCGAGCTGAAATTTTTTTCAGATTTTTTTTTATCCTAACCTCACACAAAACTGCCCTTCGTTTTTGAAACAGATGAGTTTTAAATTTTTTCATACATTGGGGGTCCACCTTAATATATATATATTGTTACGTGTTAACCTTATCAAAACGTTGTGGGTTATACAGCAGTACAAGTTGGCCTTCATTAAATCCATCATAATTCGCTGCTTGATCGTATCTGGCTTTCATTTTGTCGCTGGTCATTTTTATTTTCTTTTTTTCATCATTTATTTATTGTATCTTCATTATTTAATGAAATAACAATAAGTGGTTCAAATCTTATATCTAATAATTATTATTTAATTAGTCCAGCCAGCGCCGGAAGAAAAAATTTTGTATTCATGGTTGTTTTGGGTAAATTGGCATTCTTCCTTCTAGATTAGGTCTGCTGCGTCCCTCCTTCTTAATCGAGTGTGGCCACGGTTAACCAATATGTTGCGGGCCAGCGGGTTTGGGTGAACTTCAAGTCTTTTTAAATATTTTTGTACATTTTTGAGATTTCAGTTTTTACAATGGGCACGTTAAGAACTTTGTGTATATTCGCGTTTTTGATGTACCAGGGGGCAACTGTAATCATTCTTAGAAACTTGTTTTGTAGTCTTTGAATCTTTTCTACATTTGACGCTGAGGCCGTGCCCCATAACTGTATGCCATAACACCATATATCCAAAGTAATGCTGTGATTAATCATGAAGTCTGCACCAATGATTACTTCGTCCACAATATCGGCAACAACAAAGACATGATTTACGCTAATACCACCAATAGTTAGTTTCACATTAACTTTACCATGGACAGCGGCAGGCTCTCCAGTAGCGGTACGTAGGCTTACATTGCAAATTGGTTTCATCGATTTCTTTACTAAATCTGTTCTGATGATAGACTGCGACGCTCCCTTGTCCATAGTAAGGATGTGCTTCCGACCGTTGATGTACCCACTAGCAGTAAGATTGTTATTTTCCTGCTGCAGTACTGATATGGAGATGGTAGGGCCATCAGGTGTGGGTGTCAGATCCTGTCCCTCAGTGCCAACTCGCTTTAAAGGTGGCTCCTGTAATACTTGATGATTCGCCAGCTGGTTATTTCTTCGCTTTCTTTGTGCTCTGCAGTTTCGCTGAGTGACCCATTTTTCCACAGTTATAACATTTAACATTGTCTTTAGTTTGTCTCTTAGTTAAAGCCTTTACAACTGCCTCTAATAATTACTTTAATTCGTTGACCATACTTCTATCATTTTCAGGGACAACCTCGATTTTCCGCACATTACACATCTGGGGCTTTGAAATTATCTTTGCTGTTTCTTGTACCAGCGCGAATGAGGCGGTTTCAATGAATGATGACTTTGGTGTGACACATACCGCATATTTTATCTCTGGATCGCGAATACCATTCACAAATGCCGCTATCTTCAAATGCTCCAAAATCGGATGGATCTCCCCTGGATAAATAAGCTGTAGCGTCTCATTGGCATTCTGCACTCTACCACGCAATTCCATTCGGTATAATTTTTTTATGTTCGCTACCGTACTTACGTTGTAGCGCCTCCATTATGTCATCATAACAATTTTTGTTGCTCGCTGGCACGCTTTCAAGAACTACCGCTGCATTCCCTTTTAAGGCCAAAATCAACTCGATAGCTTTTTCTTCGTCTCTCCACATGTATCTAATGGCAACCGTATCAAACTGGAACTTCAACACATTAAATGATGTGGTGCCATCAAAACTAAGGGCCTTAAATCTACTAGAGGATTCTGGAATAATTCGTACCGCTCCTTCTTGATACCGATGACTATTTACTTTTGTTACCAAGTCGGACACCTTTCTGTCAATTTCATCCATTCTGTTGTTAATAACTGCTCCTTCTTGACATTCAACATTATTCACTTTTGTTTCTAAGTCCGAGACCTTTTTATCAATGAAATCCATTTTCTGCAGTTAATAACCTCAGACATTTCCTGAATTTTCTCATCTGTGGCTCTAGAAGATTCTTGAAGTTTTGCTTCCATTTCTGCTAAGTGTTTAATAGTTTCTTTGACTTCAGCTTTAACCTCAGAACGAAGTTTCTCATTGTCGGCAAGAAGTTTCTCGTTGTTGACTCTAGAAGTGTCTTGAATGTCAGCTAGAAGTTTCTCGTTGTTTACTTTAGAAGTTTCTTGAACTTCGGCTTTAACTTCAGCTAACAGCTTCTCATTGTTGACTCTTGAATTTTCTTGAACTTCAGCAAATTTCTCATTTGTTTCTTTGAATTTTTCCATCATAGCAGCAAACATAGAGCTTAAATCCATGCTGCTTGTTGTTGCACGGGTAGAAACTTCCAATTCTTCTTTATACTCAAACTCGTAAGTTCCAATATCAATATCACGCCGCTTGAATTCATCTATGAGCTTTCTCTGCAATTCTGCCTTGTTACTTGCTGTTGGTAGCTCCAACTTACTCAATTCTTTCTTGAGTTGTTCAACTTTTAGTTCCTCAAACTTCATGCTTATTAATTTGCAATCCCATTTCTGACACCAATTGTTACGTTTTAACCTTTTCAAAACGTTGTGGGTTATACAGCAGTACAAGTTGGCCTTCATTAAATCCACCAGATGCTGGCTTTGATTTTGTTGTTGGTAATTTCTATTCGTCTGCGTACGAATTCGTGAAGTTCGTTAAGGCAATGTTGCTCTTGGGAAGTGTTTTCATTATTTGATGGGGGCTTCATACCGAATTCTAAACCACCAGGCAACTTGAGTTCTGTCCCGAAGACAATTTTTGAAGGTGTTCGAGAAGTCGAGTCATGAACAGCTGACCTGTATGCCAATAGAAATTTTGGTATGTGTTCATCCTAGTACTTCTGGTGTGCACTGACCACTTTTCTTAAATATTCCTCCAGGGTGCGATTGAATCTTTCGACCATGCCATCAGATTGAGGATGCAGTGGCGTTGTTCTGGTTTTTCTTATTCCGTATAAATCGCACATTTCCTTGAATACGGCGGATTCAAAATTTCTACCCTGATCCAAGTGCAACTCCAGTGGAACACCATAGCGACACACCCAGTTGTTCATAAATACGCTTATAACCGTTTTAGCTTCCTGATTGGGTATTGCCACTGACCATTTTTCTTAAATATTCCTCCAGGGTGCGATTGAATCTTTCGACCATGCCATCAGATTGAGGATGCAGTGGCGTTGTTCTGGTTTTTCTTATTCCGTATAAATCGCACATTTCCTTGAATACGGCGGGCACTGGGCACTTCGCTGCTATGCATTGTGGACAATTGGCTATCCAATCGGCTACTGCTTGCTGACAACCACCCAATAAAAACGTTGTTTTAGCTTTTCTAAAGTTTTTGTCACACCAAGATGACCACCACTAGTACCGTCATGAAACTCTTTCATTACTTCGTTTATTTTAAAGGATGGTACCATAATTAGATTTGTCACTCAATGTTTTTTATACACGTTTATAAATTCGAAGAAATACAGACACACTTTATAATGTACACGAATTCACTTGAAAAATACAGCACACTTTAAGGCACTTAGTTGATGTTTATTCGAATAGCGTCTCTGATAAACTAACTAACGCCTGAACCTCTGCCACTATTTATAACACTGCCATCTGCACTCTAGATTGCTCTTTAACTGTCAAAGTTCGTATATTCTAGAGCTCTCTAATACATACGTCATCTGTGGTTTACTTTCTACAATGTTCTTTAACTGAATATTCGAATTCGAATATACGGTCGCAGCAAACAGCTTTGCCATACTTACGATCAATGGTCAACTGAAAGCTTTTATTCAATGTTAGTAATGCCCACAGATATATTACAGCACTGCTATTTGAAAGCATTATGCTACTTTTAAATCAGCCATTTAAATCGTTATATTTGAATTCAAGTACACTTTCGTAACAATATATATTGTTACGTTTTAACCATTTCAAAACGCTGGTTTATTTCCTTTAAATAAACCGGATACTTTTGATTGCAAATAAAAGCCGTTTAGTAGTTTGAAAATTGTAACAACTCTTTATTTCTTTAAAATGTACAACAACAACAGAATTAAATAGCCACTCAATGTTGTTTATACACTTTTATAAATTCTCAGAATTACAGACACAATTTATAATGTACACGAATTTACTTGAAAAACACAACACACTTTAAGGCACTCAGATGATGTTTATTCGAAAAGCGTCTCTGATCAACTCACTCACGACTGCAACCTCTGCCACTATTTATAATACTGCATTACCATCTAGAAAGCTCTTTAACTGTCAAAGTTCGAATATTCTAGATCATACGCCGTCTGTGGTGTACTTTCTACAATGTTCATTCACTGAATACAGCGTTGCCAACTTACGATCAAATCAACTGAAAGCTTTTATTTAATAATGCCCACAGATATGTTACAGTTTTACAGCACTGTTATTTGAAAGCATTATGCTACTTTTAAATCAGCCGTTAAAATCGTTATATTTGAATTCAAGTACAATTTCGTAACACTGCCCCCCGCTTAAGCCTGTTCGTCCCAAATAGGCATAGATTCACTTCTCCCATAGGCAGCTAGTCGTTCTAGATGTACGACCTTCATTTTAGATCTCGGGCTCTTTTCTTTCTGTATTCTGTACACCACGTCGTTTAATTTCTTAATCGCCTTGTATGGTCCATCCCAATGGGTTTGTAGTTTGGGAGACAGTCCTTTCTTGCGTTGTGGGTTATACAGCAGTACAAGTTGGCCTTCATTAAATCCCTCAGAATTCGCTGCTCGATCGTATCTGGCTTTCATTTGTCGCTGGTCATTTTTATTCGTCTGCGTACGAATTCGTGAAGTTCGTTAAGGTCATCTTGCTCTTGGGAAGTGTTTTCATTAATTGATGAGGGCTTAATACCGAATTCTACATCACCAGGCAACTTGAGTTCTGTCCCGAAGACAATTTTTGCAGGTGTTCGAGAGGTCGAGTCATGAACAGCTGACCTGTATGCCAATAGAAATTTTGGTATGTGTTCATCCCAGTCCTTCTGGTGTGCACTGACCACTTTTCTTAAATATTCCTCCAGGGTGCGATTGAATCTTTCGACCATGCCATCAGATTGAGGATGCAGTGGCGTTGTTCTGGTTTTTCTTATTCCGTATAAATCGCACATTTCCTTGAATACGGCAGATTCAAAATTTCTACCCTGATCCGAGTGCAACTCCAGTGGAACACCATAGCGACACACCCAGTTGTTCACAAATACGCTTATAACCATTTTAGCTTCCTGATTGGGTATTGCATATACCTCTGGCCATTTGCTGAAATAATCCATAACCACTAGAACGTAACGGTTTCCAGCATCACTGACAGGGAAAGGGCCTGCTACATCCATCGCAATCCGCTCGAATGGCGCACCTGAGTTATACTGCTGAAGTTGTCCACGTCTTCTTCTTACTGGGCCCTTTGCTGCTATGCATTGTGGACAATTGGCTACCCAATCGGCTACTGCTTGCTGACAACCCACCTAATAAAAACGTTGTTTTAGTTTCTCTAAGGTTTTTGTCACACCAAGATGACCACCACTGGTACCGTCATGAAACTCTTTCATTACTTCGTTTATTTTAGAGGATGGTACAACAATTAGATTTGTCACTGTTTTACCGTCAGCACTTTCCCATATGCGGTATAAGCAGCTATTTAACAATTGTAGACTATTCCATAGGGCCCAATATGATTTCATCAGTGGACTTTGGGCCGATATATCATTGCGGGCTGGCCTTCTGCCTTCTTCTTTTGCCGATATTATTTTAGACAGTATGGGGTCATTTCTCTGCGATACAGACCAATCTGCACTGGACTCTATATGCATTAGTCGAACGTCAATGACACATTCCTTTCTCTCGGCTTTTCCGCAATGCTTGCATTCCACGTTGCAAGGCCGTCTTGAGAGCGCGTCCGCATTGCCGTGTTTCAAACCCTTCCGGTGCTCGATGCTAAAGTCATAGCTCTGAAGCCGCTCAATCCAACGAGCCAGTTGCCCTTCAGGTTGTTTAAATTGCAACAACCACCTGAGGGCAGAATGATCGGTTCTCAGTTGGAAGTGCTGACCATACAAATACTTGTGGAAATGCTTCACACACTCTAATACTGCCAAGAGTTCACGTCGCGTTACGCAGTAATTTCTCTCAGGCTTGGAAAGTATTCGGCTGTAGTAGCCTATGACCTTTTCCGTCCCGTTGATCACCTGCGAAAGCACACCGCCTATTCCGTATCCACTCGCTTCGCTGTCTAGCACAAACTTCGCCCCTGGGATGGGATATGCCAAAATTGGTGCTGTACACAACAATTCCTTTAACTGAAGGAATGCCTGTTCTTGAGATTCACTCTACAGGAACGCTCGCGACTTCTGCGTTAGCTCATGTAGGCTTGCGGCAACACTGGCAAAATTCGGTACAAATCGTCGGTAGTACGTGCAAAGGCCTAGAAAACTGCGCAATTCGTGAAGATTTCTCGGACGAGGCCAGTCCTTTACGGCTCGTATTTTATCCTCATCTGTAGATGTGCCGTCTGCTGTTACGCGATGCCCTAAATACTTAACTTCTTTCTGGAACAATGCACATTTCTTTACGCTAAGTTTTAGTCCAGCCGCTGCTATTCGTTTAAGGAATTCTTCAAGGTTTTTCAAGTGTTCATCGAAAGACTTCCCCATGACAATTATGTCATCGAGGTACACCAAGCATGTCTTCCAGTGAAGTCCTTTCAACACATGTGAGCATTGCAGAGTCCAAAGGGCATCACATTAAACTGCCATAATCCATCACTAGCACTAAACGCAGTTTTCTCTTTGTCTTTTTCTGCAATCTCCACCTGCCAATAACCACTTTGCAAGTCCAATGTGGAGAACAATTTTGTTCCAGCTAATGTGTCCAGGGTGTCGTCAATTCTTGGTAGCGGGTAGCTGTCTTTTTTGGTAACGTCATTCAGCTTTCTATAATCGACGCAAAACCTAGTGCTGCCGTCTTTCTTTTTAACTAACACAACAGGCGAGCTCCAAGGACTTGAAGATGGTTCGATTACTCCATCCCGCTCCATTTCGTTAACCAACTCCTTCACCTCACTTCCTTTTGCTAGAGGAATACTTCTGGGCGCCTGCTTTATGGGCCTCGCTTCGCCAGTATTTATTTGATGCTTTACAATTGCCGTTCTACCTTGGCTTTGACTTTTTAAGGCGAAGACAGAGGTATGTTTCTTCAGAAGCTGTTTGGCCTTATTTCTATCGGGCGGCGCTAATCCTCCTACCCATTTCCCCACATATTCCTCTAGTAGCTCGTGTTCCTTGGTGGATTTATTGGCATGTTCCGGGTTTTTCTCGCAATTGATTACTGCCTCTGCTGAAGTGCATCGACCTATTTCGGAATTTGGCTTAACGACTTTTTCAGAGCTGGACAGGTTAAGCACTCTTACAGGAACTATTTTGTTGTTGCAGGGTTTAACGAGGGCTTTTGCTGTTATAAGATCACTTTTTATTTCTGCTGGTTCTACCACCCACAAACTGTTGTCCTCACAATCTCCCTCCATACAGGCCCATACTAAAGTTTCTGACTGTGGTGGTAGTCTCTGATGCTCGACGGTAACTAGCTTTCTTACTTGAGTCCTATTTTCATATCCGACGTCAAGGGGTATTTCCACATTTTGCCAAATCATAACTTTTTGTCCCATATCCAAAGTAATGCCGTGAGTAATCATGAAATCAGCACCAATGATTACTTTGTCCACAATATCGGCAACAATAAATACATGATTGACGCTAACATTGGCAATGGTTACTTTCACATTTACTTTACCATAGACAGTGGCTGGCTCCCCAGTAGCTGTGCGCAGACTTACCCCACGTAATGGTTCAATTGTGTTTTTGACTAAATCGGGCTTGACTATGGACTGCGACGCTCCTGTGTCTATAGTAAAAATGTGCTTCTGACCGTTGATGTATCCACTAGCCGTAAGATTGCTATTTTTCTGCTGCATTACTGATATGGAGATTGTGGGGCCCTCAGATGTGGGAGCTAGCTCTTGCCCCATAGTGCTAGCTCGTTTTAGTTTAAAGGTGATTCTTGTGACGATTGATGATTTGACGGCTGGTTGTTTCTTGGAGGCGAAACAGATCTGCTTCGTTTTCTCGGTGCTTTGCAGTTTCGCTGAATATGACCAGATTTACCGCAATTATAACATTTTACTCTGGCTTTGCTATTCATCGACTATATTTCTCTCGTCTTCAGCAACAACCTCGATATTGCGCACCTTGCATATTTGCGGCTTTGAAATTATTTTCGCCGTTTCTTGCGCCAGTGCAAATGAGACTGTTTCAACAAATGATGGTTTAGGTGTAGCACAAACCGCATGTTTTATTTCAGGATCGCGAATGCCATTAACGAATGCCTCTATCTTGATATGGTCCAAAAATGGATTGTTTTCCCCTGGATAAGTGAGCTGTAGCAAACGCTCGATTTCCAACGCAAAATCTTGTAGTGTCTCATTAGCCTTCTGTACTCTGCCACGCAATTCCATTCGGTATAATTCTTTTTTATGTTCGCCACCGTACTTACGTTGTAGCGCATCCATTATGTCATCATAACAATTTCTGTTGCTTGCTGGCACGCTTTCAAGAACTACTGCTGCATTCCCTTTTAAGGCCAATATCAATTCTATAGCTTTTTCTTCATTGTTCCACATGTTTCTAATGGCAACTGTATCAAACTGGTACTTGAAAACATTAAATGGTGTGCTGCCATCAAAACTAGGGGCCTTTATTCTACTCGATGTTTCTGAAATAACTCGCACCGGTCCATCTTGGCATTGAAGATTATTAACCTTTGTTTCTAGGTCATGCAGTTTTTGATCAACACCATTTTCTAAATCTGACACCTTCTTGTCAATACCATCCACTCTGCTGTTAAAAGCATCAGATATTTCCTGAATTTTCTCATCTGTAGCTCTAGAGGATTCTTGAAGTTTCGCTTCCATTTCAGCTAAGTGTTTGATAGTTTCTTTGACTTCAGCTTTAACCTCAGCACGAAGTTTCTCATTGTCGGCAAGAAGTTTCTCGTTGTTGACTCTAGAAGTTTCTTGAAATTTCATTTCCATTATTTTATTTTCTTCTTTAACTTTAGCAAGAAGTTTCTCGTTGTTTAGTTTAGAATTTTCTTGAAATTCTTCTTTGACTTCTTTAAATTGTGCCATCATAGCAGCAAACATTGTGCTTAAATCCATGCTGCTTATTGTTGCACGGGTAGAAACTTCCATTTCTTCCTTATACTCGAATTCGTAAGCACCGATGTCAATATCACGGCGCTTAAATTCATCTATGAGCCTCTTCTGCAATTCCGCCTTATTACCTGCTGTTGGTAACTCCAACTTACTCAATTCTTTCTTGAGTTGTTCAACCTTCAGTTCTTCAAACTTCATGCTTATTAATTTGCAATCCCACTTCTGACACCAATTGTTACGTTTTCCTTTAAATAAACCGGATACTTTTGATTGCAAATAAAAGCCGTTTAGTAGTTTGAAAATTGTAACAACTCTTTATTTCTTTAAAATGTACAACAACAACAGAATTAAATAGCCACTCAATGTTGTTTATACACTTTTATAAATTCTCAGAATTACAGACACAATTTATAATGTACACGAATTTACTTGAAAAACACAACACACTTTAAGGCACTCAGATGATGTTTATTCGAAAAGCGTCTCTGATCAACTCACTCACGACTGCAACCTCTGCCACTATTTATAACACTGCATTACCATCTAGAAAGCTCTTTAACTGTCAAAGTTCGAATATTCTAGATCATACGCCATCTGTGGTGTACTTTCTACAATGTTCATTAACTGAATACAGCGTTGCCAACTTACGATCAAATCAACTGAAAGCTTTTATTTAATAATGCCCACAGATATGTTACAGTTTTACAGCACTGTTATTTGAAAGCATTATGCTACTTTTAAATCAGCCGTTAAAATCGTTATATTTGAATTCAAGTACAATTTCGTAACAATATATTTTTTTTTATTTTTTTTTAACTTTTTATTTATTTATTTAATCTGCTAATGTTATAACTAAAATTAAAAACTAATTTCTCTCTAAAGAGAGCATTGCTGATGAATGGACCTCATCTTAGCGAGGTGGTATCTACAAAGCCTTGATCTGGTTTGGCTCTGTGCGAGAAGCCGAGCAAGCGGATTTGGGTGGGATTGCAGTTTCAGTATATATTTATCGCGGACTTTCTTAAGTTCATCCTTCACTAGTGGCACTTCCAAGTCCCCGTGGATGTTTTCATTTCTTATGTACCATGGTGCACCCGTCATGGTCCTAAGAATTTTCGACTGGGCCCTCTGTATAAGCTCAATATTGGAATTACTGGCCGTTCCCTACAATTGGATTCAATATGTCCAAATTGGTTTTAAAATGATTTTATACAGGACTAGCATGCAACCCGCTACTTCGTTAGCGAAAAAATGTGGAAATAACAAAACAACTACGTAAATTATTTTAAAATGTTTATTATAGAAATTTTAATTATTGCGTAAAGTAAATACACCTTACAATTGTTTGTAGTTCATGATATTTTGAAGTATTAAAGCATCTCAAAACTGCTTGCGTAATTGAAAATTCATAATAATAATTGCAAATATTAATAGTAGATAGATAAAGATATACTAATTTAATAATGTGTGTGAAGTTAAATTTCGAAATTTATAACCCTAGACACAAACCAGTTGAGTTAACAGAGTTATGTTTAAAAGTTTACATGACACCGTTAAACATTGTAAATCAAGGAAAGTGTATTCAAAATGGAATAATAACCACACGGTTGAACCTAATGTACCACTAATGATTGAAACGGGAACTAATCTCCCGTTTTTTCCAAAAACTAAGTCAAATCATAAATATCAAACATAGTTTTATACTTTTGCGGAATTTTTAAAATTTAATTATTATGGATGGACGAATCTAAATTCATGGAAAACGGGAGAAGATGGGCAGATGGAACTTGCTGGAATTTATAGCCAAGGTGTTTTTCTATCATAACCCATGGTCATAACCCTTAACAGTGCGAGTTTTGATAGAGAAATTAAAATTTTTCGGAAATTTAAATTTCTTGGGAGGATGATCTAAATTTCTTGGAAATGGGAGAAGATGGGCGGATGAATCTTGCTGGAATATTTAGGTAGGGTGTTGGTCTATCATGGTCCGTGGTCATAACCTTTAACAGTGCGAGTTCTGCTAGAGAAATTTAAATTTTTCGAAAATTTAAATTTCGAAATTTAAATTTTTAACAGTGCGAGTTCTGATAGAGAAATTTAAATGTTTCGAAAATTTAAATTTTTTGGAGGATGAATCTAAAATCCTGTATAACGGGAGAAGATGGGAAAATTAAATTTTTCGAAAATTAAAATGTTTTTGGAGGATGAATCTAAATTTCTTGGAAATGGGAGAAGATAGGTGGAATGAACTTGCTGGAATTTATAGATAAACTGTCCCACTATGATAATCTGTGGTCATAATATTTAACAGAGCGAGTTTTGATAATAATTTTTTAATTTTGACCAAAATCAAAATTTAATATACTTGGGAGGCTGAATCCGAATTCTAGGAAAACGGGAAAAGATGGGCGGTTTTTAAGTCTCATAGAAACTCACATTCTAACTTTTAGAATTTTCTATGTTTATGAAAATCAAAAATACTATTAAATAACTGTTAGTTCAAACGTCATTTCGGAAATGCTAAATCGCTTTTCAAGGTATCTCGTCTTCGATTCGTATGGTACCCAATTTGACTTTTTTTTTGACAAATCCTGCTGCTTGCAAACGTTTTGCTTCTTGAGTATCTCCCTATGATATTGCAAGCTCATGTTGAGTTTGACAACAACATTCACGGATTAATGCCTCCAAATCTTGGTCTTCAAATTGTTTGGTTGTCCTGGGCCTTCCGTTTCAAAATCATCACTTCTGAACATGCACCATCTCTTGCACGTTGAAACCGATGGAACACGTTCACCATAAGCTTTGGTGATCTATGTGTACTTCTGCGGCACGTTTTTCAAATGAAAGAAGTAAAGCAAAACTTTCCACATATGACGCTTTGTTGGCACAAAATTCGACAAAAAAAACTTTGTTGTTTACACATAATGTTCAATAACTAAGTGAGGATGAATGACAGATATATACCCTTTAGAGTGATATAAAAGTTATTAAAAATTAAAAAAGGGGTTCAAAAGATACGCCACCTATAGCAAATCCCACATTTTTGAGTCATATACCCAATAGTTGAAATCAAATTTCAGTAAAAATATTTTTTTAAACACACTTTCAACATATTTGGGGTATTCAAACGGTCTGATTGTCCTAATATATTATGATAGTTTAAACAAATTGTTGTTGTGCTTCAAAAAAAGTGTTATTTTATGACAAAACAATGAACATAGTTCAAAAAGTCTTATTAGTTTAGAACATTATTGTTTGAAACACAACAAAAATTTTTTAAACTATCATAATATATTAGGACATTATGACAATAATGACAATATGACCTAATAGCATATCATTTTTTAAAATTTTAAAAATTGTGGTGTGAATGTATGTACATATACATTTTATTTACACGATAAAAACGTAATAAAACTTAATGAAGATTAATATATATATATGGAATATGAAATTAAAAAACTTACATTTCTAAGTAACGTAGAATTTTTTCTTTTAATTGAATTTATAAAATTTGAGCACTTATTATTACACAACTATTTTTTTTCAAATGAGTTGACGGTTATATGTAAATAGTGTTGTCTATTCATCGAAATAAAAATATTTAAATAAATGTTTGTGTAAACGATTTTATTTAAGCGAAAATTTATTTGTTATTATCTAAAAAATGTTTTTTTTTATAAAGCGTGCAATTTGTATGAAGAATACTGGTAATAAGGTTTTAAACTTGAATTTTTTTCATACACAATATGTTTAACGTTTGGAAGCGTAAGCAATTTGTATGAAGAATACTGGGAAAAAAGTTTAAAACTTATTTCCATAGAATTTTATTTTAACGTTTGTCGTTGCGTTTTATAAAATGAGGCCCTAAATTTGTTTTATAATCTTTTGATAAATTGAATATGAATAAGGTTTTAATCATAGAGACACATATTGCGTAAATTCTGTTTTTTAAATTTATAAAAAGTTTCTAATACTACATTTGAGTGAGATATAAGTTGATTTTATAAACTTGATAAATAGAGTATAAATAATGATTTACTCATAGATACACATAGTGCTTTACATTTTAATTTTTTTGTTTGGTTGTCCTGGGCCTTCCGTTTCAAAATCATCACTTCTGAACATGCACCATCTCTTGCACGTTGAAACCGATGGAACACGTTCACCATAAGCTTTGGTGATCTATGTGTACTTCTGCGGCACGTTTTTCAAATGAAAGAAGTAAAGCAAAACTTTCCACATATGACGCTTTGTTGGCACAAAATTCGACAAAAAAAACTTTGTTGTTTACACATAATGTTCAATAACTAAGTGAGGATGAATGACAGATATATACCCTTTAGAGTGATATAAAAGTTATTAAAAATTAAAAAAGGGGTTCAAAAGATACGCCACCTATAGCAAATCCCACATTTTTGAGTCATATACCCAATAGTTGAAATCAAATTTCAGTAAAAATATTTTTTTAAACACACTTTCAACATATTTGGGGTATTCAAACGGTCTGATTGTCCTAATATATTATGATAGTTTAAACAAATTGTTGTTGTGCTTCAAAAAAGTGTTATTTTATGACAAAACAATGAACATAGTTCAAAAAGTCTTATTAGTTTAGAACATTATTGTTTGAAACACAACAAAAATTGTTTAAACTATCATAATATATTAGGACATTATGACAATAAGGACATTATGACAATATGACCTAATAGCATATCATTTTTTAAAATTTTAAAAATTGTGGTGTGAATGTATGTACATATACATTTTATTTACACGATAAAAACGTAATAAAACTTAATGAAGATTAATATATATATATGGAATATGAAATTAAAAAACTTACATTTCTAAGTAACGTAGAATTTTTTCTTTTAATTGAATTTATAAAATTTGAGCACTTATTATTACACAACTATTTTTTTTCAAATGAGTTGACGGTTATATGTAAATAGTGTTGTCTATTCATCGAAATAAAAATATTTAAATAAATGTTTGTGTAAACGATTTTATTTAAGCGAAAATTTATTTGTTATTATCTAAAAAAATGTTTTTTTTTATAAAGCGTGCAATTTGTATGAAGAATACTGGTAATAAGGTTTTAAACTTGAATTTTTTTCATACAAAATTTGTTCAACGTTTGGAAGCGTAAGCAATTTGTATGAAGAATACTGGGAAAAAAGTTTAAAACTTATTTCCATAGAATTTTATTTTAACGTTTGTCGTTGCGTTTTATAAAATGAGGCCCTAAATTTGTTTTATAATCTTTTGATAAATTGAATATGAATAAGGTTTTAATCATAGAGACACATATTGCGTAAATTCTGTTTTTTAAATTTATAAAAAGTTTCTAATACTACATTTGAGTGAGATATAAGTTGATTTTATAAACTTGATAAATAGAGTATAAATAATGATTTACTCATAGATACACATAGTGCTTTACATTTTAATTTTTTTAGGGTCTAATTTTATAAAACGAAACGACAAACGTTAAAATAAAATTCTATGGAAATAAGTTTTAAACTTTTTTCCCAGTATTCTTCATACAAATTGCTTACGCTTCCAAACGTTTTGTTTTATAAAATGAGGACCTTAATTTACTGAAATTGTTATTAAATTTTGCGAGAACAAAATTCTTATTTTAGCGAATAGGAATAAACACGTGATTTTTTTTTGAGAAATGCTTTAATGAATATATTTTTATGAATATTTTTTGTTTTGTTTCACATTTCAACAAAATAATTTGTTTTGTAGTTTTTTATCAAATAAAACTATAACATTTCAAATAGCATTAAACCAACTATATTTACAACACTGTTATTAATATTTTCCCTCATAAATTCCCATATACATTTCATATAACTGTATGTTGAATAAATTTTAAATTTATTGAATAAGGTGAAAATAATAATTTTTACAAAAAAGGTTAAGGTTTGTGTCTGTACTATTGGAATTTTCAACACCATTAGAATTCAACTAATGGTGAATAGGGTGAAAAACTGTATATTTTAAAATAAAATTAGTATTCTAAACATGAAAATAAACATTCTGGTGTAGGCTAAGGGTTTAGGCTACTGAACTGTAGCCGAACTACATCGGTTCGAATCTCAGTGGAGGCAAAACAATTTTATTGAAAAAAAAAATAAAACTACTTGAATAGAATAGTAGAAATGAATTTCAAAAAAGTACCAATATAAGTGTACTGAAATTTGGCCCTTTTTACCCATTTGTATTTGACTTCCGAATAGCATGTTGTGGATTCTTTTTTGTGTGGTTGGAAGAATATTTTATCTTTTTTTTATTTTTAAATTGAATAAATAATATCAAATCTCCGTTTTTATCCCGTTTTTTGTCCCCTTTTTGTCCCCGTGAAGAAATAATTTTCAAAAAAGTACCTAGTAATACGTACTATTTGAAAATAATAGTTCATGGAATTGTTAGTGAGAAAATACATTTTGATAAAAAAGTACCAAAAAAGAAAACAATTTTGAGGCCTTAGGAATTCGAATTTCAAAAAAGTACCAAAAAGATTTCTAGTTTTTATTGATCTGAGCCAGATACATTCAATATAATATTTCTATGTTTATTTATGTAGGAGATATACATGTTAACAAAGGGTTCTACGGGGACTATTTTTACCCCATATGGCCACTTGAATTTCAAAAAAGTACCAAACACCTGTCGGCTCTTTTTTTGATTACAGGCGGACGCATTTAAAATATTATTTCTAAGTTTATTTGTTTTGGAGATATAGAGGTACAGGTTTTACCCGTTTTTGCCCCATTTGTCCCCCTTAACGACCGAATTTCCAAAAATCCCTTCTTAGTGGATCTACATATTGTAAAAGGAACCCATTACCCGAATTTCAAGTTTCTAGCTTTAGCGGTTTGGGCTGTACGATGATGAATGAATCAGTCAGTCAGTCAGTCAGTCAGTCACGTTACTCTTTTATATATATAGATGACTTTATAGTCCAGGCTTAACTTTGATTGGTCACTTATTAACCAGTGAAGGCTAGATGCTTTTAACTTCATGTGAAGTCTCTTGGTTTCTATATGACGGCACCAAGTAAGTCTTCTATCTAAGTGAATACCAAGGTATGTAACATAATCGGACTTAGGTATATTAACATTGTTAAGTGTGACAGGTGTACAGCATCCCCTCCTCAGTGTGAACGTAACATGTTTGCTTTTTAACTCATTTACACGTATTCTCCATTTGTTTTACCATGTTTCCACACATCTTAAGTAGCCATATAGTATATTAGTGCTATATATAGGTTTTCATGCGAGCTAATAATTGCGGTGTCATCAGCAAATGTAGAAATAGTCAATTCATCGCTAGTAGGCAAATCAGAGGTGTAAATCAAATAGAGGGTAGGTCCAAGAACACTTCCTTGCGGTACTCCAGCTCCAATCCTATATTCTCTTGTCACGTAATGGATAGATAAGATTCCAATAGTTTATGAGTAGATGGTGGCAGCAAACATTTTATTTTATATACCAGGCCTTTGTGTCATACTTTGTCGAAGGCGACATCCAAAAATATTGCTGAACAATATTTCTTTAATTCAAATGATTTTCTTATCTCTCTGGTTATACGATTAACTTGTTCGATTGTTCCGTGGCGTTCCCGGAAACCAAATTGATGAACTGGGATTATATTTTTCTCATTTAAAAATGGTATGATTTTCTTTTGGAACACTTTTTCGAATAGCTTCGATAAGCAAGCTTATTGGTCTATAGGAGGATGGTACGATCAAGTCTTTACCTGGCTTTGGTATCATTATTATTTGAGAAGTTTTCCAATTTGTCGGAAAAACTCCATGTTTAAAGATCGCATAAAATATTGTAGACAACACAATTATTGCCACACTCGGTAGGTTTTTAATCATAGTAGGTGTTACAGAATCATTTCCAGGTGATTTTTTTAATATTATATTATCCTTGATTACTTCATTAATGTCTTCTGAGCTTATAGCTAATATGGCAAATATTTTACCCTTTTCATCCGTGCTGCGAGCCCAGGTACCGTCAGCTTTTCTTAAGGGGCTTTGCCCCTCTACCGGTGGCTTGATATTTTTCATTGCCTTCCAAAGGGAAAAATTTGTATGTTTGGTGTTTGTCAAACTTTGAATATAATTTCTATTTCTACGATCCTCTTCTAATTGAAGGGCTTTTTCCGATTTATACTAACAGCAGACAGCCTCTGTTTTGCAGCAGGTGATCTATTTGGTTGCCATTCACTTCTGAGTTTTCTCTTTTCGAAAAGAAGGCTTTCAATATCTGAGTTCAGTTGGTTGGTTATCCAGGGGACAGAAAATCCAGGCCATTTTTGCGATCAACTAATGCTTTATAAAGCTGTATACCTCTGGGATTCATTAGTCGAGAGTCTGAGTAAGTGTGTTTGGCATTATAGTCGCCACATGCCAGAAAACGACCTCCTAGCTTGCTAAAGAATTCTTCAAACTTCTCCGTGGTCATTGAAAAGCGTGGTGGGCAATAGATCGCGCTTATATTTAAATCTCCAGCAAAGCTTTCCAGATGAATGGATGTTGCCTGCATATAGTCCTTTGAGAATTCATATAGGGGATTGTTTTAAACGATTTCTAATTAAAATACCAGTGCCACCATGTGCCTTACCATCAGGATGATTTGTACAGTAGAATGTATAACCCGAAATATAAAGGTTATACCTATTGGTAAGATGAGTTTCCGAACCAATAGCACGTCGATGTGGGATACCTCTGATTTGTGTTGGTTTAAACCGTTTGCATTCCAGAAACATAGGCCCATAATCATAGTCAAAAATAAAGAATACTTTAAGAGAATTAAACTCGACTTTACTTAAGAGTGGACTTTAGGTCTATCATAGACAAGTTAAAGTATACTTCTGACGTTGGAGTCGACTCTAAATATAAAACTAGCTGAAGCTGTTATTAACTCGTTTAACAACAGCAGCTATTCTTCACCAAGTAAAAAAGTTCGGCAAAAAGTAAAAAATGTAAGTTACAAGATATTGGTAGAGATTTTTCAATTATTGAACAGTTATCAATAAAATTAGTACCAAAATAGCCTAATTATGATATTAATCTTATCTTTTCCATTTTTCCACAACAAATAACTTTTTTTCTTTTGTTGTCCCGGTTTCTTTCATTTGTTTACCTTTTTTGTTTTTTTTTAATTTTGTATGTCAGCTGTTCAGCGTTGCCACTTTTGTTTTTTGTTGTATATTGTATGAAAACATTTTCTACATTTGCGGTGGCACCCAGTTAAAGTCGGTTCAATTTAAAACATACTTTAATTTTGACTACGGTTGCAAAGTAATAAAAAGCTGGTTTTTATTTTAAAGTTGTTTTTAAAAAGAACCGACTTTAGTGTTTGACTATGATTATGGGCCATAGTCTCAAATAACTCATTTTTTTGTTAAGATGATTTGTATCATTTGGTTCTGCGCTCTTAAAAGCTCTTGTATTGTGTTTTGCATGGATGACATAAAGTTTGCCATATTTTGATTAAGAGAGGTAATATTCTGGGTAAGCGCGTGCGTAAGTGCTTCCAACCCTCCCGTATTTTGAGGAACATCAGGTTGCTGGCAACCCGTTCTCAAAATATTGGCATAAGAACCTGCTACATTTTTATGCTGATCAATTTGAGTATTGTGAATTTAATTGAGTTGAGGCTGCTTGTTTTTCAATAGCGGAACTTCAGAATTGACTGGTGGATAGGTGTTTTCAAATTTGTAGGCTGGTACTTCAGATGTTTTCCCTCTTATTAGCTTTTGCCTCTCTCTTAATCTGTTCAATAACTCCTTATAAACTGGGCACCCGCGGTAGTTGGCTGAATGATCGCCACCACAGTTACTACATTTTCTTCTGAGACCATTCTTTTGACAATTGCCACATTGAACAGGATGATTTCTTTTAAGAGGCTCCTCAATAGTTATTCTACGATTTAACAGATATCGTGTTGAGTAAATTGGGTGAGTTTCATTTCCCTTCAATTTATTTTTTTCTGGCTCCAACTCGACTCTAAACATTGGCTGAGGAATTTTATCTTTATCGCGAATAAAATATACGTCTGTTTGTAGAGAAAACAAACAATGAATGCGAATATATATATAATGTGAAATTAGCTTTTCAAAAAGTATAAATTCTTAATACACCTTAGAATTTTTTTTAGATAACTTTAAAAGAAAAAAAAGCGAAAAATCGCTTTGTTTGACCCTGTAAGTGAAAGCTTGATAATGATGTTAATAATCTTAATTATGAAGTTATTTTGTCGCTTTTGGTTCTACTTTAAACAAGAATTTTTGGTTTTTATATATTTTTAGTTGCATATAATCAGTCTAATAAATATGTTTGAAAAAAATAAAGATTTTTATTTTATTTCAAATAACATAAATAAAACAAAAATCTTTATTTTTTTCCAAACTTATTTATTAGACTGATGATATTTTGTGTGCCTTTTTCATGCATTTTGACATTCTACATGACCGAATATCGCAAAGTGATGTTCAGCAAAATTGTTAAGCTCAACTCCTGCTACAATGTAGTTACTAAAGGAAAACGGTATTTTTGGTTTTCATTGAGTGGGGCTCTAGAAAATCAATTATTCACAAATCTCAATTTAAATCCTCTTCAAATGAAACTGATTTTATCTCAGATGAGGAGCTCGGACAAAATGAAAATATTTCGATTGATAAAAGGCTAAAAGATATCTTCTCTCTATCTCTATATAAATCAAAATCAAATGTTGTTCGTTGGTAATTGCATCAGTTGAGAACAGCTGGACCGATTTGGACAATTTTTTTTGTCAATTGTTCTTAGGTTTTTAAGGAAAGAAAAATTGACCATGCCCACTTTTACGCCCACTTTTTACGATTTATCTAAAATTGGAAATCGGATATACCGATATGTCTAATTTTTTGTTAAATGATCGTAGTCCAATTTATGTTTTTACTGAAATAAAAATGTACCACGCCCACTTTTTTTGAATTATCTAAAATCGGAATACGGCTGCACCAATTCCAATCCGATTAAGTTTTTAATAGAACAAAAATTTACCACGCCCACTTTTTTTGATATATCAAAATCGTAGAACACGAGGACCGATTTGGGTAATTTTTTTTTAAATGTTCTCAATAGTCCACAAATTATATAAGGATAGTGAACCGCTAGACTAAACAATGAAAATCGTTTTTCTATTCTGGAATGTGAAACAGATGAACCAGTAAATAAAATTACCTCTGCAAAACCACCCCCTATTTACATGAGAGAAAATAATTTTAATTCACTCGTTCAGAGCCTGATCTCATTAATAAGAGAGAACTCTTTTTAGGTTATCCCAATCAAGAAAGGCACGATTCATGAAACTAAAACACAGGTCAATAGTGAAAACTATTATAGAAAGGTTGTAATAGATTTTGAAACCCAAAAGAAAAGTTTTTACACTTATCAGCTGAAAGGAAGCAAGGGTCAACAAGTTGTAATAAAGGGTATTGACTGTAATGTTGAACCACTCGAAATAAAGCTTAGAAGATAAAGGCTTTAAGACAAAAAATGTGATAAATATTAGAAATCGCGAAAAAAAAACCCCAACCACTCTTCCATGTTGAACTTGAACCCGGTGACATAAACCTGAAAAAATGAAACACATCCCATATATAACCTGAAGTACTTATTACATCGTAAAATTAAGGTAGAAGAACCACACAAACGATTTGACCCCGTCCAATGTATGAATTGCCAAGAATATGGACAGACCAAGGCATATTGCAAATTGCCACCAGTATGTGTTATTTGCGGGGAGTTGCATAACACATCCCAATGTAACAAATCCAAAGATGATCCTAAAATAAAAAAATGCAGCAATTGCGGAGGTAACCACACAGCAAACTACAGGGGTTGTCCTGTCTACTCAATTTTTAAAAAATCACAAAGCCAGAAAACAAAGATTTTCCCCGCTCAACCATTAAATAACAACCATTTTAACTACCCCCCGTTGCAACAGACATATGACAACAAAGTAACATATGCAAATGTACTTAGAAACAACCAAACTCAGACGCAAGTCCGTCAACTCCAAAACGAAAATGTGAACCCAGAGGTAAGAGAGCAAACGCCAATTTTCAATTTTACCCGACTAGAATCTATAAGGGTCCTCATGTAAACGCTTATATGTCTCGCAAACTGTGCAATCAGTGCATTTTTACACTCTCGCAAATGAACTGTCAAAAAATGTATGGAAATTCGTTTGCACAACTCCGATAAGTTTGCCCGTCAATTTAGACTCGCAAACTTGAATTTATTGTGCATTTGATGAATCAGCTGCTTTTGTTTATTTTTATTTATAAAATAAAAATCAAAAAATATACAAATTTTGTGCATGTGAAAATTGTGTAACTTTGGAACAGAATGATTGGATTAAATGGCATTGTGTCTGAAAACATTAACCAACAGATAGAATATAAACAAAATCTTCCAAACTATGCATACCACCATTTGTTCCAAAGATATAACTTTCATTCAACATTTTTCAAATTAAAATGTATGCAATTTGAACAAATTTTTTTAAAAGCTTTTGTTGAATTTATTTTTATTTGACATTTTTATCAAATATAAATTTTCTGTATAAACTTGCACAAAATTGAAAAGGTGAGTTCATGAAACACGTCGCGCAAATTTTGCACAAATGGGAAACTTAAGCGTTTAAATGAGTACCCTTTATAATAGAAACTCTTGTGCAATCGGTAAATAACTTTACAAACTCAATGAGTAACATGATGCAAGAAATGCTTAAGATGCAATCAATGTTATTGCAGGATGTGCTTAACAGACCATGAACTGCCTAAGAATATGTTTTTGGAATGCAAACGGCATACGCCAACACAAAAACGAACTCGAATATTTTTTAAGAAACCAACAAATTGATGTAATGCTGGTTTCTGAAACTCATTTGACGCCCAGAAGTTCCTTTCGAATAAATGGATATGTAATATATGACACCAAAGATCCCAGAGGTAGAGCATGCGGAGGCTCGGCAATTTTAATAAAAGCTCGAATAAAACACTACTTAATGTGTGATTTTTGCGAAGATTATCTTCAAGCTACAACAATCTGTCTTGAAGATTTTCATCGAAACTTAGTGATTTCATCGATAAACTCACCCCCTAGATTCTCAATTACAGAAAGTCAATATAATAGATTTTTTAAATCACTAGGCCCCCGTTTCCTGGCTGCTGGCGATTATAATGCTAAGCACACATTCTGGGGATCACGACTGATTACCCCTAAAGGTCGTGTTTTGTTCGACTCAATTTCTAAAATGGGTTTGCATGTGCTTTCGAGCGGCCAACCTACTTACTGGCCTACTGACCCACGAAAAATACCGGATGTTATTGATTTTAGCGTGATGAAAAATATCCCTAGAGAAATGATTCAAATTGAATCCTCGCTGGAACTATCTTCAGATCACTCACCCACTATTATTACTTTATTGAGCCCCCTAGAAATTGTATCCCCGACTGGTAATTTAGCGATGGCAGGCACAAGAATAAATTGGCTCAAATATAAAAAATACCTCAGTACATATTGCTCGGAAAACATACCGCTAAGAACACCAGAAAACATCGATCACTCTCTTATCAATTTCGATAAAAATCTCAAACTTGCTACCCAAACCCCCCGACAAATCAGATATAATATAATTAATTCTGCAGATGTCGAACGGCTCTTAAATGAAAAAAGAAGATTTCGCAGAGAGTGGCAATTGCACAGATCCACCCAACTAAAATCGAAGCTTAAAGATTGTATAAAAAGACTTAAAAAGCTCTTGCAATTTCGAAAAATTTAATCACTGAATAAATATTTAGAAAGCCTAGACGCAACCCCGCAATCGGATTACTCATTATGGCGAGCAACAAAAAGTCTTAAAATACCCGTTATATGTAAGTCCCCCTTGCGAAATTCAAGTGGCAAGAAATGATACAGAAAAATGGAATCTGTTTGTTAATCATTTAAAAAAAGTATTTACACCGAACACATCAAACGAAGCAATTGAGTTGCCACCTGTTGCACCCCATTTTGGAGCAGCCGTACCCCTACGTTTTGAGATTCGAGAGATCGAAAATGCTATTGTTGATTTAAATCCCAAAAAAGCGCCTGGTATGGACAAGATCAGCAACAAATAATTATTTTTATTTTTAATGGTATATTACGACTTGAATATTGTCCTCCAGAATGGAAGGTTTCACTGGTTACCATGATACCCAAGCCGGGAAAAGATCGCACAAAAGTAGAATCATACAGACCCATCAGCCTATTGTCTAATATATCAAAGCTATTTGAGAAGATTCTTATGAACAAGTTGTACCCGATGTTAACTGAAAACAATTGTATTCCGAATCATCAATTTGGATTTAGAAGAAAACAAAGTACTATCGAACAAACCCATAGACTTGTAAATATGGTGAGAAAAGTGTTTGAAGAAAAGAAATACTGTTCCGCACTCTTCATCGACATCTCTCAAGCGTTTGATAAGGTATGGCATGCTGGATTAATATACAAACTGAGTCAAAATTTACCCGCAAACACACATAAGCTGTTGGAAAGCTATTTAACTGGTCGAAGATTTAAGGTTAAAGAGGAAAACTTTAAGTACTGCACAACCCATTAAAACTGGAGTCCCCCAAGGCAGTATCCTGGGACCTTTTTTATATTTGATATATTCGTCTGATATGCCAATTAACAATCGCACTCATACATCAACATTTGCTGATGATACTGCTATTCTAAGCATTCATGAAACCCTCAAGAAGCGTCTCGTTACTTACAAAACCACATATTTGAATTAGAAAAATGGTTAAAACAATGGAAAATTAAAGTCAACGAGCAAAAATGTACACACATAACATTTACATTGCGTAGAGAATCATGCCCCCCTATTCATATCAATAACCAAACAATAATTCAACAATCGGAAGTGAAATACTTCGGAATACATCTCGATCGTCGCCTTACATGGAAAAGTCATATAGATGCAAAGTTGACTCAAATGAAATTGAAATCAATTCAAATTAATTGGTTTATTGGCAGAAACTCTACGCTTAGTTTAGATTGTAAACTTCTACTTTATAACATGATCATAAAACCGATATGGTGTTATGGCATACAGTTATGGGGCACGGCCTCAGCGTCAAATGTAGAAAAGATCCAAAGACGCCAAAACAAGTTTCTAAGAATAATCACAGTTGCCCCCTGGTATATCAAAAACGCGAATATACACAAAGATCTAAACGTGCCCATTGTAGAAACTGAAATCTCGAAAAATGTACAAAAATATTTAAAAAAAACTTGAGGTTCACCCAAACCCGCTGGCCCGCAACATATTAGATAACCGTGACCACACTCGATTAAGAAGGAGGGACACAGCAGACCTAATCTAGAAGGAAGAATGATAATTTAACCAAACAACCATGAATACAAAATTTTTTCGTCCGGCACTGGCCTGACTAATTAAATAATAATTCTTAGATATAAGATTTGAACCACTTATTGTTAGTTCATTAAATAATGAAGATACAATAAATAAACGATGAAAAAAAATAATTTTAATGCTATATTACGCCTTGAATATTATCCACCAGAATGGAAGGATTCTTCAGTTACAATGATACCTAAGCCGGGAAAAGATCACAGTAAAGTAAAATCGTATAGACCCATTAGCCTATTGTCAAATATATCAAAGCTATTCGAAAAACTGTTAATGCACAAGTTAAAGCCGATTTCCAGAAAAACATAACACCATAGAACAAACTCACAGGTTGGTAGAAATCATATCCAAGACATTTGAAGAAAAAAATATTGTTCTGCGCTCTTCATCGGCGTTTCGCAAGCCTTCGACAAAGTATGGCATGAAGGATTATCGATAAAAATAAAACAATATTTACCGGTTAACACACATAAGCTTCTAGAATGTTATTTAAGTCATCGAAAGTTCGTTCTTAAAGTGAGAGACTTCATAAGTTCACCACAGCCTATTGAAGCAGGCGTACCCCAAGGAAGTACTGGGTCCCTTCCCATATTTGCTATATACTTGTGATATGCCTACAAACAGTCGAACCCACATATCAACTTTTTCTGATGCCACAGCTATACTAGCCATTCATGAAAACCCCCAAGAAGAATCTTTTACAAGAAGAAGCAGTACTTTTACAATACCATATACTCGACATAGAAAGGTGGTTAAAACAATGGAGAATAAAAGTAAACGAGCAAAAATGTATACATCTCACTTTCACACCCAATCCTAATAAATAATCATATAATACCTCAACAAACTGAAGTTAAATATCTAGGTCTGCATCTAGACCAACGTCTTACCTGGAAAAACTATATAGGTATGAAATTGACTCAAATTAAGTTAAAAGTACTACAAATTTACTGGCTAATTGGTAAAAACTCGAGATTGAGTTTAGATTGCAAATTTTTGCTGTACAGCTCAATAATAAAACCAATATGGTGCTATGGAATTCAATTATGGGGCACGGCCTCAGCTTATAATATTGAAAAATTCAAAGATTCCAAAATAAAATATTAAGAATGATAACAGCAGCGCACAGTGGGAGAAATGGCCAATCTAGTGGCGCTTTAAGGAAATTTTAAATTTTAGAATTCTGCTAATTTTTTTATTTTTTTGGTAACTAACCAACGGATTTTTGTTTTTTTTGTTTTGCTCTCGATATTCGCCCACCTGTGGGCTTTCAAACTTGTCATATGTTTTAGCAAGTGCATTAATACTTTTCGCGCTTTTTTAAAGTTAAAGTTTGTTTACACAACAAAATCATTACTTTATATATATTTTTTTGAATTAGTGTTTAAATTGAAATTATTAGGTATGTATTAAACAAAAAAAATGTGTTTGTGATTTGTGCTTATATGTTTTTGTTCTTAAATGTGGTAAACAAATGACCTATGTAAAATAGTGTTTTATTATATGTAACTTAAACTTCTGGGGAATAAAAGTTGGGAGTATTCGACGAATTCCGCTCCAATGTTTGCTTTATTTGTTTCTATGTCCATGTGAAAAATTAGCTGCAACTTTTTGCAATTTTATGAGTTTTTACGTTTTTTAGATGCAATGTCAGAGTCTAAACGCACCCTTTTTTTAATTTGGCTCTCTGAACCAGTACTAGCAAAAAAGTTTTTGGAGGTGGAAAATCATGTTTTTTCTAATGTTATTGATCCATCAAAATATAACGAAGAGCAATGTCAACAAATTCGTCAACAATTAAGAAATTTTGTTCATAATCTGCGGTACAAGTGGACAACTAGTCACAGAATCATGACAAAATTCGCAGATCGAAATAAAGAATGGTTAGTAAATATACAAATTAGAATGCTCAACT
Organism: Calliphora vicina; assembly: GCF_958450345.1. Taxonomy (NCBI): domain Eukaryota; kingdom Metazoa; phylum Arthropoda; class Insecta; order Diptera; family Calliphoridae; genus Calliphora; species Calliphora vicina. The sequence continues at coordinate 82,038,629 of NC_088781.1, read as the reverse complement.
AAAACTCAAATAAAAAAGGTTTCTTCTATTGTTGATAAGACGCCAACAGAAGAATTAATGTTAGCAACGCGCATTAGTCTTTTCAAATCTGGAAAAAGGAATGCTTCACAAGTTGTTTCGAAATTGAGCTCAGAACCTACAATAGCTTCAAAAATGATTAAAACTGTAAATGCTGAGCCAAAAGCACCTATTCCATATACACCTGAGGAAGCTTTGGCCCTATATATAGATGGAGACTACTCAAAAGATACATATAAATTAATGCAATACGATGTTTTAGCTAAAACTAAAAAAGAGTGTTACCCCAATGACATACGCGTAACTGAACGTTCAGCAGAAATAAATTTACAGTCTCTTATTAGCGATACTGTTGGACGTATATTACAGGGTTTTCCAGCAGCATTTGAGGACCTCGTAGTTGAATGCAATAACAACGATTGCATAAAAGCCATTCATAAATGGGGTTGTGATGAAAGCAGTGGTCACTCTACTTACAGGCAATGCTTTAATGTCCCGAAACTGGAACTATTGATCAGCATTTATTTGCTGTATGTATTGTACCTTTGCTAATAAAAAATGGATCGTCAATACTATGGGAAAATAATCGATCTTCTTCAACTAGGTTCTGCAGACCTATTAAACTAATTTTTGAAAAAGAGTCAGCAGACTTAGTTCGGGATGAGGTTGAAAATGTTAAAAGGCAAATTGCTCAAATTTTACCTACAACATTAAATCATTTGAAAATACAACACGAATTCCATTAGACAATGATTGACGGGAAAGTTTTCAACGCCATAGCGGAGTCATCATCACAGACTTGCGGAATTTGTGGAGCAACTCCAAAATTGTTTAACAATGAATATGATTCAGTTGAGACAACCACAAGAACATTTGTACGAGTATGGATTATCAACACTCCATGCGTGGATTCGCTGCTTTGAGTGTATAATTCATATCGCGTACAGACTACCAATAAAAACCTGGCAAGTTCGTGGACAAAATAAAGAAATTGTTCAACAAACAAAAATTCAACTAGAACTAAGAAAACAAATGGGCATCCTGGTGGACATTCCAATGACGGGCTCAGGGAACACAAACACGGGAAATACTACCAGAATATTTTTTAAGCAACCGATTTTGGCCTCTCAGTAACTGGCGTACAAATGGAATTAATTAAAAGATTTGGAATAATTTTGCGCGCAATGGCTTGTGGGTATACAGTAAACACAGAAGCTTTTCGCATATATGCTTTGGAAACTGCAAATATATTTGTAAGTGAATACCCCTGGTTCTACATGCCTCCATCCGTTCATAAAATATTATTGCATGGCGCAGATATTATTAAAAATGTTTCGTTACCAATAGGAATAATGTCAGAAGAAGCACTTGAGGCAAGAAATAAAGATTTCGGTAGCTATAGGTTTAACCACACACGAAAAACCTCAAGACCACACACTATGGAGGACTTAATACATGCATTGTTGGTTTCTTCAGACCCTTTCATTACATCTAAATCTAAAAGTACCTCAAGGTACTCAAAAAAACATATTGAAATTGATGGTGAGGTCAAGCAACTTCTTTTAAATGAGTATGAGTTACCAGACACCCACATTTCGGAAAGCTCTGACTCAGAATAATTTTCCAAATAGTTTCTTCTAGAACATGAGCAAATATAAAGTAGGATCTTATTATTTAAAAAATATTCCATAATTTACATCAAGAATTTGTTACTTTAATTTTTTTAATTAGAAAAATAAAAAAAAAAGTAAAAAAATAAAATTACAAAAATAAAACACAACTGCTTTATTTAAAAAAAATACTATACTTAAAATTAGCTATTTTTTTAAGTTACATATTAACAAAGCAATGCGAAATTAGCAATTTCTTGCACAGACCACAATAAATCAATAAAAAAAATTAAAAAAACGTTTTAAATGAAAAAATAAGAAATAATAATTACAAAAAAATCATCATAGTAGAATTTAGCATTGTCACATTATTCTTATTTTACTTCTCATAAATTTGCATGAATTTCTGATTTTAAGTACTATTATTGGTGCATGCTGAGTGTAGGGTAAAATTCCAAAAAATAAATATAATATATGTGGGATTCAGCTGTTATTGTAATGAATACACAGTCTTTTATTTTCAAGAGGTTTAATTCAATTTAGTTCACGGTTTATTTATTATTTACTTATTGTCTAGTTACTTAAATAATTACAAGAGTTCATGTTTTATTTCACTTTCGGTTGCTGCGCGCACTTCTTAACCTCTTTACTTCTTGACGGTCTATTCAATGTGCGTAAGTGATTTGTACATAATGTCCGTTATTCTGTCTGTACATACCAGTGAACATTAGGGTGGTACCCTACATTCGGCCCTCCTGACGGCAATTCGGCTCGGATTGCCAACGTTTCATAAATTCGGCCACGGTAGTTGTTCTGTTGGGACCATTATGACGGCCAACTCTTTCAACGTCGTATCTTCCATGGGATGATTTGTTTACAACCTTGTAGGGGCCAAAGTACTTGGGCTTTAACTTTAGTCCACTACCAAATTGCGTACGCTTGATGGCTACCAGCTCGTTAATGGCGTAATCGGTTTGTACCAGTTCTGAGGTGTTTCCGCACACAGTTTGGTTAACATCGGTATAATTATCTTGTGGACTCGTTCCACCTGACCGTTGCCCCGCGGAACTCCCGTCGTTATTAACAAATGCTGAATGTTGTCTTTAACGCAATAATCCTTAAAACCTTGCGAGGTAAACGCCGCTCCACGATCAGTAATGATTCTTCGGGGATTACCAAAAATAGAGGACTGCCTTCCTAAACATTCAATTACCGTCTTAGCGTCGGTCGACTTCGTTGGATATAGCCAAACGAATTTAGTAAAACCATCTACTACAACGAAAAGATGGTTATAAGCCTTCTTGGTGTTCTCCATTGGACGTACGTGGTCAACATGATAGGTATCCAAAGGTCGATCGTCCTTATCGATAGGGTTAAGGTAGCCTTCTTTCTTGCCCGCTTTTGCCTCGGTGATGATGCACTCGACGCAGCTTCTTACGACTTTAGGTACTTTGGATGCTAACCTTGTGATATAATACTGTTTCTCTATCAATTCGCGCGTTTTAGAGATGCTAAAGTGACCCTGGTTATGTGCCAAACGGATAACTTCTTCCTCCAACTGGACCGGTACTACTAAAAGTTCATTCACTGGATCTTTGTACAACACTCCGTTTTGCATATAATAATCTTCATAATTCCCGTATACCAAAACTGCTCTGATGGCTATAGTACACTCGTCACTTTCTTGCGCGCTCATGTTTCATCCGGGTGCCAGGTCTATGCTCTATCTCAAATGAGAATTCCTGCAGAAACAAAGCTCATCTGGAAATTCTGGCAGGTACTTCATCCTTGTTCATCGTCATCTTGAAGGCGTTGCAATCGATTATGATCTTGAACGGTATTCCCAGCAGATATACTCTCCATTTCTTTAATGACTCTACGATTGCAAGCACTTCTAATTCATAGGAATGGTACTTCTCCTCGTATGGCTTCGTTCGGCGACTCATATACTGTACCGGGCGCAAGTCTTGTTCATCTAGACTCTTTTGCAACAAAACTGCTCCGTACCCATACTTACTGGCATCCGCATGTACTTCCGTAATCGCGTCTTGCAAATAGGAACTCGAACTGTCCGTTGTGGGTAACAAAGGACGTATACATCCAGGAGGATTCCTCTACAGGCACGTGGAAAAATCCATTTCGCAAATCTAGTGTTGTATATAGTTTGGCATCCTGTAACTTATCAATCACTTCGTCCATCAACGGCATCGGAAAGTGATCACGCACAAATATCTGGTTTAGCCGTCTATAGTCACAGCATAGTCTTTTCCGGCCATCTTTTTTAGAGACAAGAACTATGGGCGACGCATACTCCGACGTACTAGGCTGCACTATTTTCTCAGCTTGCCATTCTGCGATCTGCTTGTCGACAATGACTTGGTCCGCAATGGGTAAACGTCGTGGGCGTTGAAAAACAGGTATATCGTCCTTCAACACAATTTTCATTTTTACTGGGCTCTTCGTATTTCGCTCGGGTTGATATTCAGTTATTGCCTTTACCACCTGGCTCTTAATGGAGCTATTCAAGTGCTTCAGATTGACTGGAATATCTGCTTCGTATTCTTTCATAGTCAGGCAAATTTCGGAAAATTCTTCCAGCAGCAGGTTCTTCTCGACTGGCATGCTAAAGTTTACTTCTCCTTTCTTTATAGTTATTTCGGCCTTTTGCAACAAGCTGTTCCCAAGCATTATGGAGTGATTTACGTCTCTTTCACCAACCACATAAAAAGTAACATCAAAGTTGAACCCATCGATTAGAACGACTTCGTCGAAGCGACCCATGGTAACGATTGCACTGTCGCTTATTCCGAATAGTTTAACTCTGTCGGGTATAAAATTAACCTCACCCAAAATAAAAAGCATGTCGAATCGTATAAGGCATACATCGCAACCAGTATCTACCAACGCTGACAACATCTTACCCCGTATCTCGATATCCTTAAATAGCAGACCTGGTCCCTTCCGAACCATATTTACCTGACTTATCGGTTGGGCACTCAAATGAACGGTGGCCAAACTTCTGACAACGGAAACATTTATTTTGTTTTTCAGGACAGTCTTTTGCGATGTGTGATTTCTCCCCACACTTAAAACACCTTCTTTCCCTTTCCCATTATCTACTTTTGGTAAGCTAGCTTTTGGTAGACTAGCTTTGGTTGTATCTGCTGCGGACTCCTTCCCCTTGTATGACGACTGGGGTACCGTACGCGTTTTCTCGTACACTTTAATCTGCTTCTTCAACTCGTTAATGTTATTAGCCTGATAAAGCACTGCTTTATTTGACCGGGAATCTGGGATACCTTCTATAAAATATTCAATGAGACTGTTCTCGTCTAGGTCGATTTGTGCTCCCATCTCCATTATGTTGTACAAATATTCTATAAGTGTTTCGTTCTTCCTAAATCTGCGACCCTGGATCTGACGTATTACTTCGGCTACCGAAAACTGCACTCCAAATTCACATTTAAGAGCGGCCTTTAACGAACACCAATCGCGTATGCCTCTTTGACTTTTAATAAACATTCTTGCGGCACCTATCAGCAGCTGTTTCCCGTATACGTAAAACTGTAGTGGCTACCATTTCAAAATTGTACCCATTTCCTCGAACTCCTCTAGCCACTGAATAATGTCGGGTGTGCTAGTGCCAGGGAATTGGGACAAACTGTCCTCCACGTCATGGAGAGTGTACATACTTTTCCGAGAAGAGACATCGGAGCCAACCTCACCTATCTGCGCTTCAAGAGGACCGCCTGAACGGGCCTCTCTCACTACTATACCGTCGGCTTCGTCCCCTATCGGGTCAGTAACGTCTACTCCGTATCTACTTAAAAGTCTCTTTTGTAATTCTTCCTTTAAACCCTGAGTATCCAGTCCCAATTCCGTTAACGTGGCCCTAAGGGCGCTAACGGCCATGCCTAAAATTTCCTCACGTTCCATATTTAAATTTCTGCGACGCGAAACAACCGTAAGCAAATTCAAAATAATAAAATATAGTTACAACGATAATAAAGAGAAAGATAATAATGATAATAATAATGTAATAATAAAATATACAATGATAACGTTTAATTATTGCCGTTGCGTAGGGCAATAAAATTATCTCAAATTATTAAATTATTCACACTATTTCAAATTTATCTTTGATCAACACTTCTTTTTTAATTTAAACAATTTTAAATCTTGCTTCGTTAATTCTCTTCTAATTTAATTTAAAACAATTTTAAATTTAACCTCGTATAATACTCTTTTAATTTAATTTAAAACAATTTAAAATTTTTCTCCGTTTAATTCACTTCTAAATTAATTTAAAACAATTTTAAATTTAACCTCGTAATTTTTCTCCGTTTATTACTCTCCCTATTTAATTTAAAACAATTTTAAATTTTCTTCTCTTCTACACGTTATTCTTCTTTCATCATAATTTATCACTCTTCGTTCATCATAAATTTTATAACTTCTTTCTTCGTAAATTTTCTTCTTTTCTCAACATAAATTTTATCTTCTTTAAAGCTTCAAATTTAATTTACAATACTTATTCTTAACGGAATTAGTTACTTATCTACTTTTTCTGCGTTTGGTCCACTGCTGGCAGCAACTTCAGCCAACATCTAATACGCAGCAGCACACACAAAATTATACTTCACTCAGCTTCTTACTCGTCACCCCCACTTCAACATAAGCAAACTCGTACCAAACAACCAGGAAAGTTTTTCTTCTACGCAGCAACAACATCAGCGAACATCTAATACGCAGCAGCGCACATAAAATTATACTCCACTCAGCTTCTTACTCATCACTTCTACTTCAACATAAGCAAACTGCAACGATTTGGACTCTGCCGGAGTTGTAAACTACACTCGATGTTAACAGCAGCTTGAGTTTTTTATTATAGTTGTACAGAAACACACTCTATATACAACTCACTGGAATACACTCTTGCCTTCCACTTGATTTTCTCTTAGAGTACTTCGTTTCTCTCTTTTGTTTTTTCACTTAAACCCAAACAACCAAAATCAAATTCAAGGGCACTGTTCTTTTTGTTGTTGCACATTTACAGTTACTATTAAATTCTTGTTGAGTTTTTTACTTGTGTTCTTTAACTATTCTTGTTGGGTTTTTTTTTTAAGTTTTTTCTTCTTTTTAACAAAATGTTATTTTATTTTGTGAACACCAAAATATTTTACAGTTAAAGTTAATGTACACTTGTTTTTAACATTCTTTTTTTTAACACTTTTTGTTCTTTTCTTCTTGTAAAGACAATTATAAAACCGATACCAACTTGAAAAAATGATCCCGGAAGAGCCCCCAAAAATTTGTGGGATTCAGCTGTTATTGTAATGAATACACAGTCTTTTATTTTCAAGTGGTTTAATTCAATTTAGTTCACGGTTTATTTATTATTTACTTATTGTCTAGTTACTTAAATAATTACAAGAGTTCATGTTTTATTTCACTTTCGGTTGCTGCGCGCACTTCTTAACATTTTAACTTCTTGACGGTCTCTTCAATACTGTCCTTGTCTTTTCTGTTCTTTGTGTTTCTATGCCTGTCTATTCAATGTGCGTAAGTGATTTGTACATAATGTCAGTTATTCTGTCTGTACATACCAGTGAACATTAGGGTGGTACCCTACATATATAATGCCTAAAATATAATTTGGTTTAAAAAAAAGTTTTAAAATCGAATGTAATACAAAATTATAAACATACATACAACTATTGTTAGCGCCACTGTCATTCGATTAGTTATCGGTTACTTATTTATTACTAAGTTTTGTAATCCCAATTACTTACTAAAATTTTGTAATCCCTAAAGCCGAACAGTTAAAAGAGACATTTTGATAGATACTCGTTTAATTAAAACTGAAACTTAATTGTCTTACATATTTGCTGAAATTTATTTGTAAAAATTTATAATATTTGTCGCGCTTTGTTTTATACTAAAAAAGTATGTATATTTATTAAATAATTTTCCTTTTTTTGCAAAGAATAACCTAATAAATTTGTTACGGCCCGCCTGCTGTCTAACGAATTTTAGGATTGCTCTCGGCACGTAGGGGTTAAGGTCTAGCTCGTCGGCAACCGGGGTGAGTCTTTGCAATCCGTCATTCGCAGCCGTAAACAAAAATATACGTGCCTACAAAAAATATTGAACTCTAAAACCAAAAAAAACACATAACTATTTACACTACATCACCCATACTGAAACTACAAATGATAAATAAACTAATGTCCAAGGGCCAGATGTAGCATGCCCTGTTCTCTTGTGTCGCCCTCCCTACCTATGATTCTCTAATCCCTTTAATATATGTATTGTAGAGAATCCCATAAATAACTACGATCAACGGTTAAGTCGAAATGAAAGAGAAACTTATTGATTCATATTTACAATAACAACAAATACTTTATTTGTCATATTAAGTTGAGCTTTAAAAAAGAATAAAGCAAACTAATATTCATAACACACAATGTTATGACGTCACGAGAATTTACTTATATTATTAAGAACAAAAAAAAAGTATGTAACATAAGAATATTACAACAACAAAACTAACATAATATTAGGGAACATTAACAGAATATTTTTGAGAATTTACATTTACGTATAAGTACAAGGAAAAAGAGTGGGTATTCACGATATTAATTCATTGGTAAAATTTTACGTTATCATAGAAAATTTAAATATGGAATTTATAGAAATAAAATAAATTATGCTAAAGAAAAATAATATACAATATAGTTTACATTATTATAGTTTTGTACTCACTCACTTTTTCCTTCAGCTGGCCAGTCCTCCGGATTGTGAAGTTGTTAGAAGTCCGATGATGTACGATGATTATTTTTCTTTGGTTTTACACAATAATTTCCTTTATAATTATAAATTCCGAATAGGTGTCTCTTAATTTAAAAATTGATTGGTTAACCTCTTTCTCGTTGTACTTATAAGTAGACTTATGTAATAAATTTAAATTCTAGCACTAGTGGCTCAGTAAAATATTCAAGTTCCGTTAGATTCAGAAGAAGATTTTCTATAAAGTTGAAATATTGGTGATCCAAAATAAATCCGTCAGGTGTCCACAAAATAATTCCCTTCTACTTAGGAGCCTTGGTTTTATAATGGGCAATATATCGATTCCACATATACTTGAGTTGGACGACTTGAGACCCCTTAGAAATATAGGGCAACCGTCCAGCTTTTAACAATGATCTCGGTATAGTGGACGAATTGTAGATTTCTAGAATCCCAACAAATTTATTAGGAAAAGGCACCTTATATAAAATCACTGTACTTACAATCAATTTCTCGAACAATCTATTTGAAATCTCAAACTAAAATTGAAGGGTACGTTGTGAATTGTCAACACGTTTTATATATTGATTTAAAGTATAACGGAATTTGATGCTCACTTATTCAGTTTTAATAAAGAATTAAAAGTTTTGAACATTCTTTAATATCAATCAAGTCGATCGGAGCATCGAAACAAACAAAAAATATTTAAAACACTAAAAGAAGTAAGTAGAGGGGCAAACAGAACAAAAAAATATTGAGTGCGATTTACCTATTCTGCATTGTCTAATACGCCCTATATACACACTTACATACTCTTATACATATTAAAGACAACAACCTTATACAACAATGATCAATGTAATATTAACAGTGATGTTACTCAAATACTTAGAATAAAAAAAAACTCTCTCTTTTCATAGCAGTACTGTGGTCAGATGAGATAACATTTTATACAAAATTATTATTAATTTATCAACCGTTACAACACAGTTAATTTTAATCTGAGGGGAAGGGAAGAAATTAAAAGTAACTGGAAAACCAAATTATTTTTATTATGAACATCTTTTAATGTCTTTACCGTGGTAAACTCCCTTAGACCCTGACTTAACATCTTGCAACTCATAATAGCAATTCCCAACTTTACGCAATACCTTCGACTTTATAAATTTGGGAGCGAGTTTCGCATTAAAATTGTTGATTTTACTACTCAGCACAAAATTCCTTCGAAATACTATATCATCTGGCTTTAAGTGTATTGTTTTTGATCGCAAATTATAACGGTTTCTACTGACTTCATAAGCTTTTCTAAGATTCTCTTGTACAGTAGTCCTGATTAATTGAAACTGATCAGATCGTTCTATTCTTTCAAATTCTTCTAATTCATCTATTCGCCTCAAAAGCTCATAATCTTCACCACATAAAATCATTTGCTGACCAAAAAGCACAAAGTAAGGGGAATACCCTATTGAACTGTGATAAGCACATCGCAAAGCTGCAGAAATTTTACTCAAATTAGAATCCCAAGAACGTTGGTCGGTGTCCAAGTACGAACGAATGGCTGTTATCACGGATCTGTTTACCCTCTCCGAAGCGTTCGCTTGAGGAGAATAAACGGCCGTTAAAGTATGGGTAACTCCATATTTCGTGAGATAACTTTTAAACGCATTTGATTTAAATTGTGGGCCGTTATCGGTTACAACGACCTCCGGAACCCCAAAAATCGTAAAAACATAGTCTTCTAAAACGTCAACAATACTTTGCGTGGAAAACTTTCGAAGAGGCTTTAAAATAGGAAATTTAGACAAGTTATCCACTACAATAAAAATACCAGTGTTTCCCTTGGTCGACCGCGGGAAATTGTATATGGGCCTAATAGGTCCATATACAATTTTTGAAAAGGGCGAGATGACTTTGATTGCTCTCCCATTGGAGGTCTCATAATTGCATTTGACGCTTTGGTTTCCTTACAAACATCGCATTCGCTAATGAACTTTCTAACGTCAATTGTCATTTTGGGCCAATACAGGTTTCGGCGAATCTTTTCTAGGGTTTTAGTAATTCCACAATGACTTGCTAAAGGTGGGCAATGTGCATTTCTTATAACCTCCAAGGTGAGATCTCTTGGAATCCAAAGTTTCCAAGTCATTTCTTCCGAGATGGGATCTCCCTTTGTAAAATCTGATTTCTTATAGATAAAATTGTCAATTACTTGTAAATCTGGGAACTTATCCCCATTCGCCTTAACAGAATTATAAAGGTTGGTGTATTCCACCGATCGAAAATGAGGGGATTTCAAATCGACTAAGGGTGAAGGATGTATATCTAACGAATCTATCTGATCAAGCCTAGACAAAGTGTCAGGGACGACATTTAAACTCCCCTTTCTATGCTCTATCGAAAATTCGAATCCCTGTAATTTTAATGACCATCGTGCCAATCGACCATTTAAATCTGACTGTCGCATTAACCAACGTAAGGAAGCATGGTCAGTCACCACTTTGAATGGATGTCCCTCTATATATCCACGAAATTTTTGTATACATAATAACGCAGCTAGGCATTCCAACTCAGTTATGGAGTAGTTCTTTTGCGCCCGATTCAACTTATGAGAAAAATAAGCGATAGGTCTTTCGACACCATTCTCATCTTCCTGCGAAAGAACTCCTCCGACACCTGATGTAGATGCGTCGCATTGTATTATGAAAGGTTTAGAAAAGTCTGGAGTAATCAATAAGGGAGCGGATGTAAGTCGTTCTTTTATTTTGTCAAAAGCTGTCTGGGTGGTGTCATTCCATTCAAATATCCTACTCTTAGAAGTCAAATCTGTAAGTGGTGCGGTAAGGGATGCGTAGTTGTCGACAAAACGTCGATACCAACCTACGAGGCCCAAGAACCTTCGTAGTTCCCGCACAGATCTAGGTGGTTTCATATCTAGTATCGCTGATACTTTGGAATTATCTGGCTTAATCACACCATCACCAATTACGTACCCGAGATAATTGACTTCGCGCATACAAATCTTACATTTAGCTATATTAACGGTAAGGCCTGCATGTCGCAAAAGTTGTGAAACCTCCGTTAGTAACTTAAGGTGGGCTTCAAACGTATCGGAAACTAGCAGTAAATCATCTAAATAGACGAATACCATATTACGTAAGTGAGGAGGGATAACCAGATCCATTAATCGACACATGGTCATTGGAGCATTTGAAAGTCCAAAAGGCATCACTACGTATCTATATAAAGGCCGATTCGGAACAGTGAAGGCAGTATAATTACGAGACTTTTCCTCTAGCTCGATTTGCCAGAAAGCGTGTTTGAGGTCTAGAGATGTAATATATCTTGCTCTAGGAAGACGACTTAGTATACCATCTATTTTTGGCATAGGGTATGCATCCCTTATAGTCACACTATTGAGCTTCCTAGAATCAAGACATAACCTGACCTTTCCATCACGTTCCGTCATTGCCACAGGACTACTCCACGGACAATTTGGAGGTGCTAACTCAATAACTTTCAAATCCAACATACGGTCGATTTCTAAATGTAACTTTTTCTCAATGGCTGGCGATACTGAAAAATACCGTTGCTTAATGGGTCTTGCATCCTTACATAATTCTATCGCGTGTTCTAATAAATGAGTACGACCTAACCCTTCCTTTTCATAAGATGGGAATAAATCAATCACAGTATTCAAGCGACTTCTCTCCCAATGATTTAGTTCCTGCATTTCCGGAAAACATTTTAAGTCATCGTCGTCACAAGAAAAAGATTCCAAAATTTTCTTCAACAATCCGAATTCTTCAAAGAAGTCTGCACCTAGTTAATAATTTTGACATAAGTCTGGTATTATATAAATTTTCATCAGGCGCGATTTTCCCCGAAAACTAACTTTTGTTTCGACAAAGCCTACTATTCGGTGTTCACGACCACCTGCAGTTTTAACAAATTCGTTTAAGGACTTAAACTGGTTACCACTGTCTATAAACTCTTTTGCAGCTTGATTCCCAAGACATGTAATTGAAGCCCCAGAATCTAACATTGCATAGACTTCTTTCCCAAATAAGGTCACTAGAACATATGGTCGGCGATCTGTTTCCAGTGGTCCAAACGCAAATACTGTTTTCTTAAATTGTTGCCTATTTTGTCTAACCCTATTCCAAAATGATTTCATACGTAAGCTAGATCTAAAACTTATCTTATTTTTTCTAGATACTGGTTTCGGTCGAATACTTTCACAGAAAATCTGAGATCTTATTCTCTGATAATTTTGAAGACGTTGGTGATATGGGATTATATTATAAAAATTATGTGAATGTTCCTTGGATTTGTTATTGTCTACATGACCGAAGATTAAATAGTCTGTCTGGGTATAATTTGAAGTCTTAGCCGGTATATTATTTGTTTTTAATTTTTCTTGGGGCACAATAGTGTCGTGTTTTGTACCCCGACAAACGAGTTTCCCCGGTTCTTACAAAAATCACAGTTTGGTTTCAAAATATTTTCTGCACCACATCCATAACAAAATATTTGACGATCTTCCAGGCAATCTATATATCGATGACCCTCTTTACGACAATTCCAACATCTTGTCTTTTCTATACCACAAATTTCGAGTTGTGCAGAAATGCCATCGTTATCTACCTCAAGTTCATTTACTTGTCTTTTCCCTGGTCTAATATCTGATTTCTCAATGTCATCTAACAAAGCTTCACGGCGTAGTATTAAGTGACGTAGGTGTGCCACAGATGTTATATTCTGATAAAATAATTCATTTCTAATTTTCGGTCGAAGATTCCTACGAATAATTTCTAACAATTGCTGATCCTGAAGAGGATATCTAAGCCTATCACAAAGATAATGAATAGCATTATAGAACTCATCAAAACTTTCCTTATCTTTTTGCTTTCTATCGCGAATAAGTTCCATTATATCACTATCAGAAAGATGATCCTGAAAATGAAATCTTAAAGCCTCGCACAAAGAAATCCATGTTACTCTACTAACTGCCTGTGTAAATCTCCAATACCAATCAAGACATCTTCCAGTAAAGAGAATGTGTACGTGCTCACAAAGGGTTTCAAAATCTCCTCCTAAGCTACTGTTTGTCAATGAGGTTACTATATAAATAAACTTATCTACCGACATTTTCGTTGAACAACCACTAAAAGATATATTCCAACTCTGAATAAGTTGGGCTATTCGTCCACTGTTATGGACAATGGATGATGTGGTGGATAATCGCTGAAAGTTGTTAGGGGCTGGGTAACTAGGATGAAAACTTTGTGTACGATGAACACCAGTAGGTATTGTACCAGAACGGCGATCGTTCACATCTAAATTTACTGAATCTTGTGCGTTAGTCCTATTACGTAATGCTGGAAATTCTTCCCTAGGCCATTCAGGTTCTGTAGGTCTCTGAACAGATAGTTGTGAAATTTGTAAAGTCAAATCCCTTAAAGCATTCTGAATATTGGAAAACTCAGAATTAAACTTATTTTCAAGTCCAGAAATTCTCACATTTAGGTCCTCATCATGAGTATGAGATGGTGGCACGTTCGTATTACCTGAACTACTAGGAGCCATTGGTAATGAAGCACGAGAAGATTGATTTTGCACATTAAGGGTCCAATCTAAAGGATTTTGAACTTTCTTAGAAGATCTTGTAGCCCTTTTGGCTTGCAATACTTTTGGAACGGCACCTCTCGAATTTTGTTGGTGACCTCCCTCTGTACCTAATTCATTCCTTATATCAATCAAACTATCTTCTCTACATGATTGTCGACATTGAGGGCATGTAGGAGAAGTTAATACCCACTCAGTCAAACAATTTTTATGAAAATAATGTTGGCAAACTGTTTTAACTATATCCACTGCATTCTCTAATGAATTACAGCATACGGTACAACTTCCTAAATTCCCTAGCAAAGGCAAATTATCACCGCTATGTCTCACTGCCATTTCTCTATTACAAGTATCTTATCAAAAAAAAATATAAATATTCAATAATATATTTTCAAATCAAATAAAAATTTACAAAACACAATACAATATCTATTTCGACTTAATTTACCAGTTGATCGTTTTATTACAATTTTACAAAAGTTTATTTACCATGTTATATTTATTAATAGTTCGAGTTTCAAGGAAAATTTTCACGATTGAAAACAAAGTCCAGATCTACGGATGAAAAGCTAACAAAAACATCAGTCTCCATAATTCCAAGTAAAACTAATAAAATGTCCAAAAGAAAAACATCCATGAAACCGAAAAGAAATTTAAACACAAACCATTTGCAGAAGTATATACTACCACCAAACGTAATGCCTATCAAACGGTCTAAATAATAGCATAGCAATTATTATAGCAATTCCTGAAAGAAGAACACAACATTCGAGTTAATATCTACAACGAGTTTATTTTATGTGGGACTCTAAGCAAGATAATTACGCTTAATAAAATTTCCAATTCCTTAAATCGGATAGCTGACAGTCAATGCCATTGGGCACTTGTGTCAGTGGGACTTGTGTCAGTGGGCCCCACGTTGGGCGCCATTTGTTACGGCCCGCCTGCTGTCTAACGAATTTTAGGATTGCTCTCGGCACGTAGGGGTTAAGGTCTAGCTCGTCGGCAACCGGGGTGAGTCTTTGCAATCCGTCATTCGCAGCCGTAAACAAAAATATACGTGCCTACAAAAAATATTGAACTCTAAAACCAAAAAAAACACATAACTATTTACACTACATCACCCATACTGAAACTACAAATGATAAATAAACTAATGTCCAAGGGCCAGATGTAGCATGCCCTGTTCTCTTGTGTCGCCCTCCCTACCTATGATTCTCTAATCCCTTTAATATATGTATTGTAGAGAATCCCATAAATAACTACGATCAACGGTTAAGTCGAAATGAAAGAGAAACTTATTGATTCATATTTACAATAACAACAAATACTTTATTTGTCATATTAAGTTGAGCTTTAAAAAATAATAAAGCAAACTAATATTCATAACACACAATGTTATGACGTCACGAGAATTTACTTATATTATTAAGAACAAAAAAAAAGTATGTAACATAAGAATATTACAACAACAAAACTAACATAATATTAGGGAACATTAACAGAATATTTTTGAGAATTTACATTTACGTATAAGTACAAGGAAAAAGAGTGGGTATTCACGATATTAATTCATTGGTAAAATTTTACGTTATCATAGAAAATTTAAATATGGAATTTATAGAAATAAAATAAATTATGCTAAAGAAAAATAATATACAATATAGTTTACATTATTATAGTTTTGTACTCACTCACTTTTTCCTTCAGCTGGCCAGTCCTCCGGATTGTGAAGTTGTTAGAAGTCCGATGATGTACGATGATTATTTTTCTTTGGTTTTACACAATAATTTCCTTTATAATTATAAATTCCGAATAGGTGTCTCTTAATTTAAAAATTGATTGGTTAACCTCTTTCTCGTTGTACTTATAAGTAGACTTATGTAATAAATTTAAATTCTAGCACTAGTGGCTCAGTAAAATATTCAAGTTCCGTTAGATTCAGAAGAAGATTTTCTATAAAGTTGAAATATTGGTGATCCAAAATAAATCCGTCAGGTGTCCACAAAATAATTCCCTTCTACTTAGGAGCCTTGGTTTTATAATGGACAATATATCGATTCCACATATACTTGAGTTGGACGACTTGAGACCCCTTAGAAATATAGGGCAACCGTCCAGCTTTTAACAATGATCTCGGTATAGTGGACGAATTGTAGATTTCTAGAATCCCAACAAATTTATTAGGAAAAGGCACCTTATATAAAATCACTGTACTTACAATCAATTTCTCGAACAATCTATTTGAAATCTCAAACTAAAATTGAAGGGTACGTTGTGAATTGTCAACACGTTTTATATATTGATTTAAAGTATAACGGAATTTGATGCTCACTTATTCAGTTTTAATAAAGAATTAAAAGTTTTGAACATTCTTTAATATCAATCAAGTCGATCGGAGCATCGAAACAAACAAAAAATATTTAAAACACTAAAAGAAGTAAGTAGAGGGGCAAACAGAACAAAAAAATATTGAGTGCGATTTACCTATTCTGCATTGTCTAATACGCCCTATATACACACTTACATACTCTTATACATATTAAAGACAACAACCTTATACAACAATGATCAATGTAATATTAACAGTGATGTTACTCAAATACTTAGAATAAAAAAAAACTCTCTCTTTTCATAGCAGTACTGTGGTCAGATGAGATAACATTTTATACAAAATTATTATTAATTTATCAACCGTTACAAATTTATGTATACTTATCTTAGGAATTTCAACATACAAATGTAAAAAACCTTTAATAAAATTGAAATTGAATTTTATATTTGTTGTTCATAATCTTATAAAACTTGGCGCTCGGGCAAATTCCCGTAACAAAATTGAAATTCTTTTTTACAATTCAATACTAAAAACCTGCTGGATCCCGTATTGCCAAACATAACCTAAAAAAAACAGTGGAAAGTTTATCAGCAGCCGATCAAATACACCGAAAGAGAAATCACATCCAACTGGCTAAAACTGTAAGTCCCAAAAATGGATAAATCTTTATTTCAGGGTCAACCACCACAACGCCACCAAGAACCTGTCACCCAATCGCCACCTACGGCAAATTGTTCTGTTTGTACTGAACCAGTTACGGCTCAATATATATTATGTAATAAATGCCAAAGAAGATACCACTTATATTGTGTTAATGTGGAGAATAATCAACAAACGTTTACATGCGTTAACTGCACAGCTAAAATTATAACCTCAGACTCACCAAAATCTATATGTAGTCACCGAAGCAAAACCTCCAACACTTCAACAAGCTCAACCATTCGAAGGAAAAATTTAGAACTTCAGCGTCTTGAAGAAGAAAGACAGCTTGCCAAAGAACGAGACACTGAATTCTTAAAACAAAAATATCAATTGCTACAAGAAGCCGAGGAAGAGATTGATGACCGTAGCTCCGTAGATATCAATTCCGTGCATGAGTGGTTAAACACTCTACCGAATCCTACAAACTTATCGGAAACAATTCAACAATACGTACCACCGCTCAACATTAACGTACAAAATTGTTCCGCAGATAATCAAAATGTAACTTTTACAACCTCAATGTTAAATCAATGTCAAGAAACAACCTCACACAATAATATGCCAATAAACCACACAAATATTAATTTTCAAAATAAAACACAACAAGCACCTTTATCATCAACGGCATATAACAACACACGCACATTTATTAATAAAGCAGAAGCTGCACCACCACAAATAACAACGGCCGGACAGCCCAACATATCTGTACCACCATCTGCTAATTACAGCTTTCATCCGTCATTTTTGTCAGTCCCACAGGGTAGTATAACTTCAAATCTTACACATCAACAAATAAATTCGAGGCAAACAGTTCCAAAGGAATTACCATTATTTACTGGAAATCCAGAAGAGTGGCCTCTTTTCAGCTCCACCTACGACTGGTCCACGGCAGTATGTGGCTTGACAGATGCCGAGAATTTAATTCGCCTGCAAAGGTCTCTACGAGGCGATGCCCTGAAGTCTGTCCAATACATTCTGATCCATCCATCCTGCGTTCCAGCTGCAATCTCAACACTGAAATTGTTGTATGGACAACCAGAAAAGATTCTGCATTCACTGAAACTAAAAATACGATCATTACCAACCGTTAATGTCAATAAGCTGGAGACAATTACCTCATTTGCTGTACAAGTAAAAGGTCTTCAAGCAACAATAGAGGCCTGTGGTCTTTTTGATGAACTAAATAATCCATCATTATTACAGGAATTGATTTCTAAATTGCCTTCATATTTTCAAATAAATTGGGGAACGTATAAGTTGAACTTAGCAAAACAAAATAAAAATGTAAACTTGTCAGAGTTTTCAGAGTGGATTTTTGACATTGGTGTTTCTGCAAGCAGCGTCAACATAGAGAGTAGTTCAAGATCTGCCGCAGAGGCTCCCTCATGCAGTAAGCAGAAAAATGTTTATATACACGCTCATACTGAACAAACTGAAAAAAAATGTAACGTATGCGGTGGCGAATGCAACAATGTTGCGAGTTGTGAGAAATTTAAGAGTGCAGATAGAGCAAACAAATGGAATATCGTAAGAGAATTAAATCTATGTAAACAATGTTTACGAAAACATTTTGGAAAATGCAACAACAATAACGTCTGCGGTGTTGACAACTGCCAATTTAAACATCATTACCTTTTACATAAAAAAAGTGAACAAGTTGATAAAAGAGAAATGGCAAATGTTGCTGAATTAAACAAAAACGAAAAAACAAAACAATGAAACACACAGCTGTAACACGCACAGTGATATGGGATGCAGCAATTTGTTTAAAATTATTCCCATAACAATCTATGGAAATAAAAACAAATTTATAGAAACGTTTGCGTTTATTGATGACGGTTCTTCGTGTCGACTTTGTATAAATGTGTCTGGCCCTAATAAAAAAATACATGAAATAGATGTTCGTACGGTAAAACAGCTTTCGTTACCAAAACAAACCGTGGATATTGAAAAGCTGGTAAAAATGTTTCCCTATTTAACTGGGTTACCTGTGAAAAGTTATTATAGTGTTACTCCTCGGCTATTAATTGGTCTAAATAATTCCCGGCTGTGCGTTTATAACAATATTAGAGAAGGCAAGGGCAGCGAACCTGTGGCGATTCGTACACGTCTCGGATGGTTGGTATACGGTACCATGATGCAAAATTCGTTTATAGAACATCATCACTGTCACATAGACGAATGTTGTAACAAAATATTAGCCGATTTAATGAAAAAATTTTACAGTCTAGAAACAGCTTGTATAGATAATACGACAACTATTCTGAGTAAAGACGATGAAAAAGCCATGTTTATCTTAAAATCGTATACTAGGCAACGACCAGATGGACATTATGAAACTTCGTTATTGTGGCGTAATGAGCATATAGAAATGCCAAATAGCTACGATATGGCACTAAAGAGATATGGGTGTTTAGAAAAAAAACTGAGAAACGATAGTAATTTAAACGATATTTTTAACAAAACAATTTCCGAATATATTTTAAAGGGATATATAACTAAGATTAAAAAAGATTGTGTAGAGCCAAATAAAAAAGAAAGGGTCTGGTATTTACCGATATTTCCCGTATTTAATAAAAACAAACCTGGGAAAACCAGAATTGTATGGGATGCAGCGGCAAGAGCAAATGGACTCTCTTTAAATGATATGTTGATGAAAGGCCCAGATATGCTGTGCTCGCTGCCTTCTATCCTCATTCGATTTCGTCAAAAGTCTATAGCAATTTGTGGCGATATAGAGCAGATGTTTCACCAAGTTTTTATAAGAAAAGAGGATCGTAATGCACAGAGGTTTCTATGGCGTAGTAACAGCGACAATGAGCCAGATGTATACGTCATGAATGTGATGATTTTTGGGGCCTCGTGCTCTCCATGCATTTCTCAGTACGTCAAAAATACAAACGCCGAAAAATTTTACGAAAAGTACCCTGTTGCTGCAGCGGCCATAAAACATAATCATTATGTGGACGATTATTTAGATTCTGTAGACACTATCGTAGAGGCAATTGCCTTAGCACGAGATGTTAAATATATCCATGGAGTAGCTGGATTTAATATCAGAAACTGGATATGTAATAACAAAAATGTTTTAATGGCAATAAATGGCAACGATAATCTACAACATAAGAGTCTTAATCTAGGAAACGAAATAGAAGTAGAGAAAGTGCTTGGTGTTTACTGGAAATCATCCGATGACTCATTTACATTTAAAATCTCTCCAAATATGGCCTATAAAATATTGGTAGAAAATAAGATTCCATCAAAACGCGAACTATTAAGAATTTTAATGTCAATATATGATCCTTTAGGACTTATTGGTCATTATTTGATGTACTTAAAAATAATATTGCAAGATGTATGGAGAAGTGGTATTACATGGGATGAAGAAATCCAACCTTGTCATATGGTCAAGTGGACCAAATGGTTGTCATTCTTGCCTGAAATTGAAAATATTTCAATACCACGATGTTATCTTCAAACTTTCAGTACCTATGACTACGTTAATGTGCAGCTGCATACCTTTTCTGACGCCAGCGAGAATGGTTAAGCAGCAGTGTCCTATTTAAGGATTTCGAACGGTAATGATGTTGTTGTGTCTCTTGTTGGGTCGAAAACAAGAGTTGCTCCATTAAGAGTAACTTCTATTCCCCGCTTGGAACTAATGGCCGCAGTAATTGCGTCGCGGTTTGCTAATAGTATTGTCAAAAGTATGACAATAAAAATCAGCCGAATGGTATTCTGATCTGATTCTAAAACTGTCCTTAGCTGGCTGAAATCAGATCAAAAAAGGTATCACCAATTCGTGGCATTTCGTGTAAGCGAAATTCTCGACACTACTGCGTTAGATGGATGGCGATGGATTCCTGGTAAATTAAATGTAGCAGACGAAGCAACAAAGTGGTCCAAAAGTGGCCCTGATTTGTCAAATGGCAGTCGTTGGCAAAAAGGTCCTGATTTTTTAAAACAACATCAAAACTCGTGGCCGTTAGATGATGATGATATAAACGCTAACATTGACTGTGAGCTTAAACAACATATACTTCTTATAAAGGAAATTGATCATCTAATCGAAATCAAACGCTTTTCACAGTGGCGTAGAGCACTTAGGGCCGTAGCTTATGTAATACATTATTTAAATAAACTTAAATATAGAACAACTTCAAGTAACCTATCCCAAGATGAACTAAAAAAGGCAGAAGCAGTTCTTCTTAAGCAAGCTCAAATGGAGGAGTATTTAGATGAAATAACAGCTCTTAAATGCAATAGCAAAATTAGTAAAAATAGCTCCCTTTATAAGTTATCAGCTTATTTAGATGTTGATGGTGTTTTACGCATTAACGGTCGAATAGATTATTCTTACATTCCTGATGAACTAAAATACCCGGTTATTATGCCAAAACAGAGTTATATCACTGAGCTGATAATATTGCATTTTCACGCACATTATCATCATGTAAATCACGAAACTGCTATAAACGAGATTCGACAGAAATATTATGTGCCTCGCTTAAGAACAACTTTTAGGAAAGTAATACGAAAGTGTCAAATGTGTAAAATAAATAAAGCTAAACCAGTATATCCACAAATGGCAAAACTTCCAAGAGCACGGTTATCAGCGCACATTGCACCTTTTACATTCACTGGTCTAGACTTTTTTGGCCCGATTATGGTGACCGTCAATCGACACAAGGAGAAAAGGTACGGAGCCTTATTCACATGTTTAACTATTCGAGCCGTCCACATTGAGATAGTGCATTCTTTAACCTCCAGTTCATGCATCTTAGCAATTCGAAATTTTATGGCCAGACGTGGTACGCCAAGGGAATTTTTCAGTGATAACGGGACCAACTTTGTTGGGGCAGAAAGGGAGCTACGAGAATCTATAAAAGAGATTGATTCTAATGAATTCGTTCGGAATTTTACAACTGCTACTACTAGGTGGAGTTTCAATCCGCCTGCCGCCCCCCATATGGGTGGATCATGGGAACGTATGGTACGTTCTATCAAAACGGTGTTATACAAAATAACAACCTCAAGATCGCCTAATGATGAAACAATTCGTAGTATGATGGCTGAAATAGAAAATATTATAAATTCACGCCCACTAACCTATGTGCCAATAGAGAACGAAAATCAAGAGGCTTTAACTCCTAATCATTTGCTGTTAGGAAGCTCAAATGGTATGAAACCATTAGCTGATTACGATGACTGGGGGATGGTTGTTAAGAGTAGCTGGTTGCATTCGCAGATGTATGCCCAGCAATTTTGGAAAAGATGGCTATCTGAATATTTACCGACGCTCACATGCAGAACAAAATGGTTTGAAAAATCAAAACCTTTAAGTAAAGGTGACTTGGTTGTTGTGGTTGACCCTTCGAGTCCTCGTAATGTGTGGCCCAGGGGAAAAGTATTAGAGACTACAGTTGCAAGTGACGGCCAGGTCCGCAGAGCACGGATTATGACGACCTGCGGTGTGTTAGAGAGGCCAGTAGCAAAGTTGGCATTACTCGACGTGGCTCCAAATAGGGAGTAGGGCTGCGAATGTCCTTCTTGCCATACTGCGGCGGGGTGTTAGCGCCACTGTCATTCGATTAGTTATCGGTTACTTATTTATTACTAAGTTTTGTAATCCCAATTACTTACTAAAATTTTGTAATCCCTAAAGCCGAACAGTTAAAAGAGACATTTTGATAGATACTCGTTTAATTAAAACTGAAACTTAATTGTCTTACATATTTGCTGAAATTTATTTGTAAAAATTTATAATATTTGTCGCGCTTTGTTTTATACTAAAAAAGTATGTATATTTATTAAATAATTTTCCTTTTTTTGCAAAGAATAACCTAATAAATTTATGTATACTTATCTTAGGAATTTCAACATACAAATGTAAAAAACCTTTAATAAAATTGAAATTGAATTTTATATTTGTTGTTCATAATCTTATAAAACTTGGCGCTCGGGCAAATTCCCGTAACAACTATTAATATATTAATTGTCGATGATGAATGATACAGCATTAATGGCGCACACTGTAATGAAGCGGCAAGTTGACTCAAATGAAATTGAAATCAATTCAAATTAATTGGCTTATTGGCAGAAACTCTACGCTTAGTTTAGATTGTAAACTTCTACTTTATAACATGATCATAAAACCGATATGGTGTTATGACATACAGTTATGGGGCACGGCCTCAGCGTCAAATGTAGAAAAGATCCAAAGACGCCAAAACAAGTTTCTAAGAATAATCACAGTTGCCCCTGGTATATCAAAATCGCGAATATACACAAAGATCTAAACGTGCCCATTGTAAAAACTGAAATCTCGAAAAATGTACAAAAATATTTAAAAAAAACTTGAAGTTCACCCAAACCCGCTGGCCCGCAACATATTAGATAACCGTGGCCACACTCGATTAAGAAGGAGGGACACAGCAGACCTAATCTAGAAGGAAGAATGATAATTTAACCAAACAACCATGAATACAAAATTTTTTCGTCCGGCACTGGCTGGACTAATTAAATAATAATTCTTAGATATAAGATTTGAACCACTTATTGTTAGTTCATTAAATAATGAAGATACAATAAATAAACGATGAAAAAAAATAATTTTAATGCTATATTACGCCTTGAATATTATCCACCAGAATGGAAGGATTCTCTAGTTACAATGATACCTAAGCCGGGAAAAGATCACAGTAAAGTAGAATCGTATAGACCCATTAGCCTATTGTCAAATATATTAAAGCTATTCGAAAAACTGTTAATGCACAAGTTAAAGCCGATAGTGAATCATTTTGATTATATTCCAACTCATCAATTTGGATTTCCAGAAAAACATAACACCATAGAACAAACTCACAGGTTGGTAGAAATCATATCCAAGACATTTGAAGAAAAAAATATTGTTCTGCGCTCTTCATCGACGTTTCGCAAGCCTTCGACAAAGTATGGCATGAAGGATTATCGATAAAAATAAAACAATATTTACCAGTGAACACACATAAGCTTCTAGAATGTTATTTAAGTCATCGAAAGTTCGTTCTTAAAGAGGGAGACTTCATAAGTTCACCACAGCCTATTGAAGCAGGCGTACCCCAAGGAAGTACTGGGTCCCTTCCCATATTTGCTATATACTTGTGATATGCCTACAAACAGTCGATCCCACATATCAACTTTTTCTGATGCCACAGCTATACTAGCCTTTCATGAAAACCCCCAAGAAGCATCTTTTACAAGAAGAAGCAGTACTTTTACAATACCATATACTCGACATAGAAAGGTGGTTAAAACAATGGAGAATAAAAGTAAACGAGCAAAAATGTATACATCTCACTTTCACATCCAATCCTAATAAATAATCATAGGTCTGCATCTAGACCAACGTCTTACCTGGAAAAAGCATATAGGTATGAAATTGACTCAAATTAAGTTAAAATTACTACAAATTTACTGGCTAATTGGTAAAAACTCGAGATTGAGTTTAGATTGCAAACTTTTGCTGTACAGCTCAATAATAAAACCCATATGGTGCTATGGAATTCAATTATGGGGCACGGCCTCAGCTTATAATATTGAAAAATTCAAAGATTCCAAAATAAAATATTAAGAATGATAACAGCAGCGCACAGTGGGAGAAATGGCCAATCTAGTGGCGCTTTAAGGAAATTTTAAATTTTAGAATTCTGCTAATTTTTTTTATTTTTTTGGTAACTAACCAACGGATTTTTGTTTTTTTTTGTTTTGCTCTCGATATTCGCCCACCTGTGGGCTTTCAAACTTGTCATATGTTTTAGCAAGTGCATTAATACTTTTCGCGCTTTTTTAAAGTTAAAGTTTGTTTACACAACAAAATCATTACTTTATATATATTTTTTTGAATTAGTGTTTAAATTGAAATTATTAGGTATGTATTAAACAAAAAAAATGTGTTTGTGATTTGTGCTTATATGTTTTTGTTCTTAAATGTGGTAAACAAATATATGCTTTGGAAACTGCAAATATATTTGTAAGTGAATACCCCTGGTTCTACATGCCTCCATCCGTTCATAAAATATTATTGCATGGCGCAGATATTATTAAAAATGTTTCGTTACCAATAGGAATAATGTCAGAAGATGCACTTGAGGCAAGAAATAAAGATTTCGGTAGCTATAGTTTAACCACACACGAAAAACCTCAAGATCACACACTATGGAGGACTTAATACATGCATTGTTGGTTTCTTCAGACCCTTTCATTACATCTAAATCTAAAAGTACCTCAAGGTACTCAGAAAAACATATTGAAATAGATGATGAGGTCAAGCAACTTCTTTTAAATGAGTATGAGTTACCAGACACCCACATTTCGGAAAGCTCTGACTCAGAATAATTTTCCAAATAGTTTCTTCTAGAACATGAGCAAATATAAAGTAGGATCTTATTATTATAAATTAGCTATTTTTTTAAGTTACATATTAACAAAGCAATGCGAAATTAGCAATTTCTTGCACAGACCACAATAAATCAATAAAAAAAATTAAAAAAACATTTTAAATGAAAAAATACGAAATAATAATTACAAAAAAATCATCATAGTAGAATTTAGCATTGTCACATTATTCTTATTTTACTTCTCATAAATTTGCATGAATTTCTGATTTTAAGTACTATTATTGGTGCATGCTGTGTGTAGGGTAAAATTCCAAAAAATAAATAAATATAATATATAATGCCTAAAATATAATTTTGTTTAAAAAAAAGTTTTAAAATCGAATGTAATACAAAATTATAAACATACATACAACTATTAATATATTAATTGTCGATGATGAATGATACAGCATTAATGGCGCACACTGTAATGAAGCGGCAAGTTGACTCAAATGAAATTGAAATCAATTCAAATTAATTGGCTTATTGGCAGAAACTCTACGCTTAGTTTAGATTGTAAACTTCTACTTTATAACATGATCATAAAACCGATATGGTGTTATGGCATACAGTTATGGGGCACGGCCTCAGCGTCAAATGTAGAAAAGATCCAAAGACGCCAAAACAAGTTTCTAAGAATAATCACAGTTGCCCCTGGTATATTAAAAACGCGAATATACACAAAGATCTAAACGTGCCCATTGTAAAAACTGGACTCTCCACTCTACTCGAAAATACAGCATTAAGGATTGCTTGCGACTTTTCTACAGAACAGCTAAACAAAATAAATACTTATGATCTGCAACTAATCTGTAAGTGGGGGATCATCACTTTCGGAATATAAGCAAACTACATCGAGTCAAACATCATCAGAGTATAAAAGTGTATTTATGTCATCATTGGTTCCATTAAGAATTCGGAAGTATGCTGCCAGTGATTCTCCATCAACTAGTTTTGAGGATATATGGATTAATTCAACTCCTGGATCGAAAGCCTTTTGTAGGCCAATATGTTTCGAATATACAAAAGAAACAAAGATTACGACACAAGATTTGATCAACTTAATTGAATCTGAAATTAAATCCAAATAGCTCAATATTCCTTCAACGTTTCTTTTAATATGAAACTAACGAAGATCGATGGAAAAGTCAGCAACGCCATAACAGGAACATCATCTACTTGGAACTGTTCCATATGTGGTGAAAAAAAATCGGAATTTTCGAATATATCCAAGGAAAGAACAATTAACGAGGAAGTGCTCAAATTCGGAATATCTCCTCTACATGCCCGTATAAGATTTCTTGAACATTTTCTACATCTGGCATATGATTTAAAATATAGAAGCATACCAGAAAATATCAATAAATCAGTAAATAAAAATGAAGAACTGATGGAAATGAGAGCCACGGAGAAAAGAAGAATTCAAGAAGAATTCAAAAAGCAAATTGGATTAAACATTGATAAACCACTCGTAGGATATGGAAGCACAAATGATGGAAACACAGCTAGACGATTTTTCAAAGATTTTGAAACAACCTCAGATATAACGGGAATTAATATGGAATTACTGAAAAAAGTCAATATTATTTTAATGGCAATAAATAGTAAGCACAAAGTGAATGCAACAAAATTTGGCGAGTATTCCATAGAAATTTCATAACTTCTATTATCGTTGTACCCTTGGAAAGAAATGACACCAACAGTACATACAGTATTATGTCATGGAAAAATCATAATTGAACATAATATTTTGCCCTTAGGAGAACTTACAGAAGAACCCCAAGAATCGAGAAATAGGAACTTCAAGTATGTTCAGCAGTTCAGCTCCAGAAAGTGTTCTCGACAATCTGAAAATTAAGACATTTTGAATAATCAAATTTTATCATCAGATCCAGTCTTATCATCTATGAGGAAACGTTGGATTTGCTACAGAAGTTTGACGTTTGAAAATAGTCATGACTTTAAAGATTTGCTTTATCTTTTAGATATGGATTGCTCTGTTTCTGATTATTTTACTAAATTAAGCTAATTATAAATTTAAAAATAAAAAATATTTTCCCAAAAAAACATTACTTGTTTCTTTAGTTTTTTGTTTATTTATCAAATATTTCACATGAAATGTATGCTATGAAATCTACCTGTTCTATTACCTGTAGTAAAACAATAGTATTATGTATGAAATATGTTTTAGGGATATCCCAGGTATTTCATATTATACCTGGGATTCATTGTTAAAAAAGAGTTGCAATCGCTTAATGTTTGTACTTATGTATTATATAAGTACTTAACATTGAAGTTGTTATGGAAGAAAATAACTTGGTGATGAAATTTCACTAGACATGTTAATCATTCGTTCATTACTGTGACACGTGGACAAAATAAGGTAGACATATTATACATAAATATTTTGGAAATTGCATCTTCTTTTCAAAAATGTTTAAATATATTGAAAATTAAAAACTTCATAGAAGAGTTTTTGCAAAAAAAAAGATAATTTTTTTTTATTTTTTGTTGAAAATTTAAATTTTTAAACTGCTATAACTTTTTTGTTTATGAATATTTTTTAATTAAATTTTACAATTATATAGACATTTTTTGTCGGAATGCAAAAGTGAAAATTTGGATTTAGATTTGTTATTGAGAATCCCACAATTCCCAAAAAACTTTTCAAAAATCCCAAAATTGGGATTTTTTTGATTTTTGGATCTATTGAAGGTACCAAGCTCGGGGCTATGAAATCCCTTTGCATGATATTGAAGAATAGATTGGGACATACAAAACTGGTCTTAATTTTTTGAAAGCAGCTATGCGATTTTTTAGAATATGTTGTCTAAAGTTGAAATTTACATAAAAAATAGGTCTACTTCGGAAGGCTCTAGACCATGCAATAATACGAATTTTGATATTATTTTGCTTTTATAATATTTCCCGAAATGTTATCTTTCAGAAAAATATAAACACATTATTTATTTTTTTCTCATTTTCTGTATAATTTAAAATTAATGTAGGTACTTTTTTCGAAAAAAAAAATGGTTTAAGTTTGAATGCACATAACTTTTGACTCAGTAGATATTTTTTAACAATTCTTTCTTAAGATTATTAATAAATTTGTTGTTAATTCAAAAAAAGATACTTCAGGAAAATCGGGAAAGAATTGGATCCGTTATTAGCAAAATGGCAGACCAAGGTAGGCAAAGAAAATAAAATTTTACTTTTCAAATGCGAATAACTCGTAAACTATAAGAGATAATATATGGCTAAAGCAATGTTTTTGTAGATCTTTTTAATTTTTGATATACCCGAGGTGCCCCACTTTGGGGCATTGTGGCTCGGCCCTCCTTGGGCCGAACTTATCGACTTATTGGGCTTAAACTTATCGACACCTCCTCTATAACCATGGGAAATTTTATTAAAATCGGGCTATTCGTTTAGAAGTTACAGATTTATTTCCACTTTTTTTTCAGATCCCCCACTGTGCGGCATGTCCCAAAAATATTTTTTTTGAAAGAGCATATCCTTGGCTATAATTTCACTGAACATTTGTAATAGATCAGATCAGTAATTATAAAGATATACTTAAAGCGCCACAAGATTGGCCATTTCTCCCACTGTGCAGCGCCTTGGTATGTGAGAAATATTAACATTCATAAGGATCTAAGTGTCTCCCTGGTGAAAAATGAAATAATGAATAAAACAAGCGGAGTCATATTTGAAAAAGTTAGAAGTTCATACAAATCCACTTGCACGAACATTAATGAGAATTAATGGCTACATCCGACTAAGAAGAAGGAATCCAACAGACCTGCGCTGATGATAGGATCTATAAATTAATCATAATTTTTCGTCCAACTGTGGTGGGACGTAAATAAAAAATTAATATTTAGATTTAAGATTTGAACAAATTATTGATAGTTCACATTATTTTGTGAAAATGCAATAAATAAAATATTTAAAAAAAATAGTCCACAAAAGCTTTTTAATGAAAGAAAAATTGTTCATGACCACTATGGCTGAGTTAGTGCTAAGAATTCCAACGATGAAATCATTCAATTTCAAATGGCCGCTGTTAGCAGTACCAAAGCAATTTGGCGCATTTTTTCATTTGTCATTCATGAAAGACATCCAAGTGTTGTTTATTTAGCCGTACATCTGGTAAATGTTCAAAGAGTGTACTTTACTGAGGAGAATGTATTACAATAAGTTGATCAACCGCCATCTACAACATTAACCAGATTATTTGAAATGTGCCGGAATGAAAAAATGATGAAAATAATATTTACAACATAGAAGGCTTCAACTAGCACTTTTTTAATAGAGAAGGTAGAGGCGGAGGGATAGCAGTATACATCAGAGACAACATAATACACACAAACATTTATATTGAAACTATCTCTTTCGAAGCAATACAAATTGATGTAAGTAATAAAAACAAAACTTACTCTCTTATTACAATATACCGACCGCCAAACAAAAATATCAAAGAGTTCATAATAGAGCTTGACAAATTTTAAACAATATAAAAAACAAACAAGATGTTATTGTAATTGGAGATATCAATATTGATATTCTCACACAAAACATCACAACAACAAAACACGGAGATGATGTCTTCTAACGGACTACAATGTATAATTAATGAGAGCACAAGAGTAGATATCAACAAAAAAAAGCACTTGCATCGATCCAATGCGAATTTATACAAGGTGGTGGTAGTTCTACAAAAACAACAATTGGTCTTAACAAATGTCAAAAAACAGAAATTAAAAATTAAACAAATATGTATTAAAACTAAATATAGTGTAACTGATTGACTGACTCCACCTTGTATAAATTCGCCTTGTATCGATCACTTACATATACGAAATAAAATAACAACAACAAAAACACATGCATCGATAATAAAAACAAGTATATCTGATCTATACCTGATACATTTTTATCATGATAAACTTCAAAATGGTTGTCAAGATAACAAATTATATGGTATAGTCTCCATTTATTAGTATTATTGCTTCGTTATGACAAAATTGTTTGTGCTTTTGCTCAGACAATTTTGTCTTGACAATAAACGTCATCAATTGTTACGATAAATATTTGTCAAGTATAGACATTGGTTTACTCTCTCTTCTGTTGTGTTTATGATGAGCAAAATAAACAAAACCAGGGTGCGGAAAATACACAAAGTCAGGGTATGAGAATAAACAAATATATTAAAGGGACTAATTTGCTAATATTTGACGTTTATCGTCAAATATTTCATTGCCTGAATCTGACCACAAATAAAATTTAGAGCAAACAACAAAACAGATTTTAGTCAAACAAAATTATTTGTCGGCACACAAAATATTTTCTTAATGTGAACAAAGTGTTACCACTAGCTATATAAATACCTAAAAAAATATATAATTTGATCTTGCAAATATTTTTAAGGTTAAAGCACTTATTTGGAATTGAATGAATTTTGTTATCTAGTGAATTTAATTTTTCACTTCTTGTTTGACCAAACTGCTACGAAAAAGAATCAGTGAATTTATTTGCCGTGTGGTCACAATATATCAAATACTTTCATGAAATAATTCGTTGATCAAATAGAGAAAAAGAGAAAATTATTTGCCCAGTTTGGCGGAAAAATAAGAGTTTATTTAAATATTTTTGGTACTAAATTAAAAAAACAAATTCACTATTTTTTTTAAACTTAAATATATATTCAATATGTCTTTAATATTTGTTATTTAAATTATTTTCACTAAATAATTGCATCAATAAATGAACTCTTCTTCTTCACATAAAAGTCATTCAGCATAGGATGACATACTGGGACAAGAATAATTGAAGACATAAAGTCTATGTTGCGATTTATATTTTTATACTTTAACATATTCTGATGTTTGATTATTTTTTATTTATACATGGAGTTTGTCTATTTTCAAAATTTAAAATTGCTCATATGGAATATTAACTAAAATTTTATACAGATTGAATTTAAAATCAAAGAAGAATTAAAAAATAATTCTTAAACAGTATGATCTGTTTAATTTTTTTTTACTAATAGCATTCCTAATAGCATTTTTCACTTTCCTGATTTTGGTATCATACAAACATTTTTATTATAAATTTTTAGATAATGCGATTGAATTGGAATTAATTAAAAATTTATGTAAAAAAGGTAAACATTTCTGAATGAAAAAAGTTTGGAAAAAGTCGTGTTCGATTAATAATATGTATTAAAAAACCAATAAGCATTTTTACAGGAATTCAAGTTGATAGCAAGTGTAATTCAAGCCTTGAATTATAGTCAAGCAATTGAATTACAGTTGTATTACACTTTATTTCAATAGCATTCTCCAGTAAAAAGGAAACATAAATTCAAGCCATATTTTTTTTGCTTGACATAATTAAGCATTCCATTCAATTTCAATTATGAATTGTGATAGTAATATAATTTAATAAACATTTAATAATTATATTATTAAATTGTTCAAGCTTGTGTTCTTTTCGCGATTTGTTTTCATTATTTAGCGATTTTTAATTTAAGATATAGCAACACTAATTACGATAACACATGATGCAACTGCTGTTATTTGACGCTGTTTGATCTTGCAAGATCAAATAAAAAAATACCCAAAATGCAGAAAAATATTTGCTGTTTAATGGTCACACATTGGTCACACATTGATAACATACCAGAGAACGGTTACACAAATGACTATAAGTAGCCAGATATATTGTGCAGTGCATCTGAACTTGAATATGATCAGTCGGATTGGGAAGAAACAGAACAATTACAATTACGAACATTAAAATCTTTTTCTTGAATACGGGTATATCACAAAATTTTTTAATTGCATATTCGTTTACTAGAAAAAAGATTGGGTAGGAAAAATTGCAAAGAACTTGAAAACTTTGAAAAAATACCAATAGAGAAGTTTAAACCAATTCCCACGAACTTACCAGACTTTTGCCTTGAATATATAAGAGCAGATCTTCGTCTATATATTTCAGTTGAGAACAAATCTAACAACTCTTGCAATATTTATTGTAAATGTTTACGCTCCAGTGTGGTTTTCTATAAAAACTCTTCCCAGCTGTAAACTTAGCATATATTAACAACAACTTTGAAGCTTTGTCAGCCCAGTGATTCAAAGAAACAGCACATCCTGAAAACTTATTAACTTTGTGTAACAAAACAAGAAGATTCATCAAAGCTCAGATAGAATCGTTACCAAAATTTGATAGCAATAAGAATTTTGTCGCTAAATGAGCACTTCATTATTATTTAGATTATCCTTTCTTTCACTTGTGTAAACATTTTTGTAATACTTTTTTTCTCTTAATATTTAATAAGTTTAGGTATTTATAGACTGCAATACTGAGTATTAATATTTTTCAAAAACTCAAGTATTAGATTTAAAAAAAAATACGAATAATTTTTTTGATTTACAGTCGGTATTCAAAATTTGTTTAAAACAATTCAAAAACTTTTTATTTTCATATACATATAAAAATAAAGTTTGCTGAAAAATATCAATCAACAAAGAAATAAAATATTTCTTGAAATACCGAATGACTTCAATAATATTTTAAAATTGAAAAGTGTTAATATTCAGTATTGTGGTCTATAAATACCTTTATATGTATGTAATTATAATTGATTTCTATTTTTACAAATAAATACAGTTCCTAGAATAAACTTGCTTATGGTGCTCTATTGTAATATTTAATTAAATTTTTGAAAAATTCAACATGAAACCGGAGGCAGAAAATTATTTCCGATTGCAGCCAAACTTGGTGACATGAAAATATTTATAATTTGGCACATTTTTGTCACCGTGCCCATTCAACTTCAACAACATTTTTCTTCATACACGGGTGACCCACCCTATTGTCTACAATGGCTAAAACATTATTTAGAGCTCAGAACTTACCGGGTCAAAATCAATAACACTTTAAGCAAGGAGACATCTTCTAAAAACAACGGCGTACCACAAGGCTCAAAACTTGGTCCACTGCTTTACCCGATATACGCAAATGATATGATAAATATTCTCAAAGAAAGCTCAGTATTTGCCTATGCGGATGACACTGCTATTGTCGTCTCTAATAAAAAATTAGAAGACGCAGAGTCATGCAAAATTAATTAAACAAAATAACAAAATGGTGTCATGATAACGGCCTTATTATCAACGCATCCAAAACCAAAATTATCCACATAAAACCACCACATTTTAAAAATAGAGATATTAACATAAAATTTCACAACAATAAATGCCTTCACAATGCCAACCTCTGTGTTGACACATCCCTGCCAGCAATTAGAAGTTATATTTTCGATATGTATACTAAAATGTGTCTCTTTTGCAGTAGTATCAACTCTTTATTGTTTACATTTTAAAAGAAAGAAGAAGAACATGACAGTACTCAGTTTATTTATGAATTTTAAAATCATGGTTGTGTTAAATAAAGTGTGTGTTTTTAACTAAATATAATTTATAAGTTTTATTAAATAATAAGTGATAAATTAAAATTAAATTTGTAATTGAAGTGTATGTTAAAAGTGTAAATAAAGTGTCAAAAAATAGAGTTTTTTTTACAAAAGTGTAGAGTTAGTACAATAACTAGTGAATTTTTTTAAAAAGGTAAATACGAAATTGGAATTAATTAGTGAAACTTATTTTATATAATTTTTTATATTCTAATTAAAGTCATGTTAAGTTATATCATTATTTTATTTATATTTAATGTAAATAAGTATATGCATAGTGTTTTCATAACTGGAATGCAATAACATATTTCCATTTTAATGCAAGAAGCAGAATTGGAAACATTATTTTCTCTCTGGACACTTTTTAGACATAAATTTAGATATAATAATACACTAAATGGATAGAATTGGTAGGTATCATATGCGTGGCACGTTTTCTCCCGCACTGTGACACTATTACGATAAGAAAGTGATATCATATTCGATGAGTTTCAACTTCAAGATGATACGTTTGGGACACTTTTTGGATAGTAATTGTTGGCAGGGATGTAACACATCTATCGAACTTGTTAAAAGCTATAAATATCTCGGAGTGTATGTAGACGAAAATTTCAAGTGGCTAATAACAAACTAAGAAAAACCGCATATAGTCTGTTTCATTTAAGCAATTGTGCCACTTTCCAAGTCCTAAAACAAGCACACTTCTCTTTAGCTGAATCATACATCAGACATGGTATCACGTCTTAGGGCAGCTCTACATATCGCAGAAGTCTTCAGCAGTCACAAAATCAAATTCTAAAAATACTGTTAAAAAACTATCAACAAAATAAACAACTACTCTAATACGACATGATATATGGCAACAATTACAACGCAAGTGCAAACAACACAAATTTCAACAACACAAATACCAACAACACAGATACCAACCACACAAATATAAATAACACAAATTCCAACAACACAAATTTCAACCACACAAATCTCAACAACACAAATTTTAACATCCCAAATACCAACAACACAAATTTTAACAATACAAATAGAAACAGCGCATTTACCAACAACACAAATTCCAATAACACAAATCTCAACAACACAGATACTAACCACACAAATCTCAATAACACAAATTCCAACAACACAAATTTCAACCACACAAATCTCAACAACACAAACACCATCAGCACATATACCAACAACACAAATCCCAACACCTCAAACACCAACAACACAAATCCCAACAACACAAATTCCAACAACACAAACACCAACAACACAAATTCCAACAACACAAATCTCAACAACACAAACACCAACAACACAAATCCCAACAACACAAATTTCAACAACAGAAAAACCAACAACACAAATCTGATCAACTCAAACGTCAACTACGCTAATGTCAACGCCACCACAAACATAAATCTCAACATAATTTTTTAATGATGTTGAACACTTTGATGAAGCCAATCTATCACCTATATAATACAAGACGTCGAGCAGAAGGAAGATACAAAGTAGATCGCCACAGAAATAACTACGGAAACAATTCGTTAAATGTTATTCTACCAAATATTTTTAATACGATACCAACAAATATATTAAACTTCCCTAATATTTATAAATGAAAAAAATTATTAAAACTATCTATCTATATATATATATATAAAAGAGTAACGTGACTGACTGACTGACTGATTCATTCATCATCGCACAGCCCAAACCGCTAAAGCTAGAAACTTGAAATTCGGGTAATGGGTTCCTTTTACAATATGTAGATCCACTAAGAAGGGATTTTTGGAAATTCGGTCGTTAAGGGGGACAAATGGGGCAAAAACGGGTAAAACCTGTACCTCTATATCTCCAAAACAAATAAACTTAGAAATAATATTTTAAATGCGTCCGCCTGTAATCAAAAAAAGAGCCGACAGGTGTTTGGTACTTTTTTGAAATTCAAAATTCAAGTGGCCATATGGGGTAAAAATAGTCCCCGTAGAACCCTCTGTTAACATGTATATCTCCTACATAAATAAACATAGAAATATTATATTGAATGTATCTGGCTCAGATCAATAAAAACTAGAAATCTTTTTGGTACTTTTTTGAAATTCGAATTCCTAAGGCCTCAAAATTGTTTTCTTTTTTGGTACTTTTTTATCAAAATGTATTTTCTCACTAACAATTCCATGAACTATTATTTTCAAATAGTACGTATTACTAGGTACTTTTTTGAAAATTATTTCTTCACGGGGGACAAAAAACGGGATAAAAACGGAGATTTGATATTATTTATTCAATTTAAAAATAAAAAAAGATAACATATTCTTCCAACCACACAAAAAAGAATCCACAACATGCTATTCGGAAGTCAAATACAAATGGGTAAAAAGGGCCAAATTTCAGTACACTTATATTGGTACTTTTTTGAAATTCATTTCTACTATTCTATTCAAGTAGTTTTATTTTTTTTTTTCAATAAAATTGTTTTGCCACCACTGAGATTCGAACCGATGTAGTTCGGCTACAGTTCAGTAGTCTAAACCCTTAGCCTACACCAGAATGTTTATTTTCATGTTTAGAATACTAATTTTATTTTAAAATATATAGTTTTTCACCCTATTCACCATTAGTTGAATTCTAATGGTGTTGAAAATTCCAATAGTACAGACACAAACCTTAACCTTTTTTGTAAAAATTATTATTTTCACCTTATTCAATAAATTTAAAATTTATTCAACATACAGTTATATGAAATGTATATGGGAATTTATGAGGGAAAATATTAATAACAGTGTTGTAAATATAGTTGGTTTAATGCTATTTGAAATGTTATAGTTTTATTTGATAAAAAACTACAAAACAAATTATTTTGTTGAAATGTGAAACAAAACAAAAAATATTCATAAAAATATATTCATTAAAGCATTTCTCAAAAAAAAATCACGTGTTTATTCCTATTCGCTAAAATAAGAATTTTGTTCTCGCAAAATTTAATAACAATTTCAGTAAATTAAGGTCCTCATTTTATAAAACAAAACGTTTGGAAGCGTAAGCAATTTGTATGAAGAATACTGGGAAAAAAGTTTAAAACTTATTTCCATAGAATTTTATTTTAACGTTTGTCGTTTCGTTTTATAAAATTAGACCCTAAAAAAATTAAAATGTAAAGCACTATGTGTATCTATGAGTAAATCATTATTTATACTCTATTTATCAAGTTTATAAAATCAACTTATATCTCACTCAAATGTAGTATTAGAAACTTTTTATAAATTTAAAAAACAGAATTTACGCAATATGTGTCTCTATGATTAAAACCTTATTCATATTCAATTTATCAAAAGATTATAAAACAAATTTAGGGCCTCATTTTATAAAACGCAACGACAAACGTTAAAATAAAATTCTATGGAAATAAGTTTTAAACTTTTTTCCCAGTATTCTTCATACAAATTGCTTACGCTTCCAAACGTTGAACAAATTTTGTATGAAAAAAATTCAAGTTTAAAACCTTATTACCAGTATTCTTCATACAAATTGCACGCTTTATAAAAAAAAACATTTTTTTAGATAATAACAAATAAATTTTCGCTTAAATAAAATCGTTTACACAAACATTTATTTAAATATTTTTATTTCGATGAATAGACAACACTATTTACATATAACCGTCAACTCATTTGAAAAAAAATAGTTGTGTAATAATAAGTGCTCAAATTTTATAAATTCAATTAAAAGAAAAAATTCTACGTTACTTAGAAATGTAAGTTTTTTAATTTCATATTCCATATATATATATTAATCTTCATTAATTATTACGTTTTTATCGTGTAAATAAAATGTATATGTACATACATTCACACCACAATTTTTAAAATTTTAAAAAATGATATGCTATTAGGTCATATTGTCATAATGTCCTTATTGTCATAATGTCCTAATATATTATGATAGTTTAAACAATTTTTGTTGTGTTTCAAACAATAATGTTCTAAACTAATAAGACTTTTTGAACTATGTTCATTGTTTTGTCATAAAATAACACTTTTTTTGAAGCACAACAACAATTTGTTTAAACTATCATAATATATTAGGACAATCAGACCGTTTGAATACCCCAAATATGTTGAAAGTGTGTTTAAAAAAATATTTTTACTGAAATTTGATTTCAACTATTGGGTATATGACTCAAAAATGTGGGATTTGCTATAGGTGGCGTATCTTTTGAACCCCTTTTTTAATTTTTAATAACTTTTATATCACTCTAACGGCCATTTTCACAATGTACGATTATTTCATTTTAACCGGAAAATTAACTAACTGTCGGTTTGTTTAACGGGGACCATTTAACCAACGGTTACCGATTTACGTTTCACCATCATTTGATTACTTAACCAAAGCATTCAGTAGAAAGTATGGCAATAATGCATACATTTGTTTACGAAAAATAGTGTAATGAAAGATTGAAATATAAAAAATTGTCTAAAAGACGGCATAAAAAATAATAATTTGTGTTTTCTTAGTGGTATAATAAAAAAAACGTATAAAACTCAAAAATATTAAGGTTCCTAACTGTAAAATTTACAGAACAAACTGAACAACAATTACTGAAAACCAACAAGGAAAAGTGCATATTTGTTGTTTGGTTTGTAAGTGCAATATCCGGGTGGTATATGGATCACCCCGTGCAAAATTTACTTTTCTTCGCTTTACACTTTTAAAAATTATAAATATTACAAAAATATAAATGTTTTTCCATGTTCTTTTATTATATTTCTTACAATTAAGATGCTAACCGGCGAAATTTATTCGGTTATATTTAACAGCAACTTTGTTGTTAAATAGTGTCAGTTAAGAATTAATCGTACATTGTGAAATTCATATTAGCCTAACTTGCGGTTAAAGTTCACGTTAACTTTTAATCGTACATTGTGAAAATGGCCGTAAAGGGTATATATCTGTCATTCATCCTCGCTTAGTTATTGAACATTATGTGTAAACAACAAAGTTTTTTTTGTCGAATTTTGTGCCAACAAAGCGTCATATGTGGAAAGTTTTGCTTTACTTCTTTCATTTGAAAAACGTGCCGCAGAAGTACACATAGATCACCAAAGCTTATGGTGAACGTGTTCCATCGGTTTCAACGTGCAAGAGATGGTGCATGTTCAGAAGTGATGATTTTGAAACGGAAGGCCCAGGACAACCAAACAATTTGAAGACCAAGATTTGGAGGCATTAATCCGTGAATGTTGTTGTCAAACTCAACATGAGCTTGCAATATCATAGGGAGATACTCAAGAAGCAAAACGTTTGCAAGCAGCAGGATTTGTCAAAAAAAAAAGGCAAATTGGGTACCATACGAATCGAAGACGAGATACCTTGAAAAGCGATTTAGCATTTCCGAAATGACGTTTGAACTAACAGTTATTTAATAGTATTTTTGATTTTCATAAACATAGAAAATTCTAAAAGTTAGAATGTGAGTTTCTATGAGACTTAAAAACCAATTACTACTACTATTTATTATCTATCTTCTGGCTGTAATTTTTATTTTGGCTTAAACAATGGATGTAAATTGAGACAGTTGTAAATATACATATATGATTAAAGTAAGAATATTTATTGGTAATTGGTGAACACTTATTTGTCCATCTGAGTGTATGTACGACTGTTAGTTGAAATTAATTTTCCTAAGAAGATCAGAAAAATATTTTGTGCTTTTTCAAATATATTTTTGAATTATAGAATAAATGCAGAATCACACAAGATTCATCTGCCAATCTTCTCCCATTTCCAAGAAATTTAGATTCATTCTCCAAATTAAATTTTCGTAAAAATTTAATTTCTCTGAACTCGCACTGTTAAAGGTTATGACCATGGACGATGGTAGACTAACAGCCTATCTATAAATTCCATCATGTTCCATCCGCCCATCTTTTCCCGTTTTCCTAGAATTCGGATTCAGCCTCCCAAGTATATTAAATTTTGATTTTGGTCAAAATTAAAAAATTATTATCAAAACTCGCTCTGTTAAATATTATGACCACAGATTATCATAGTGGGACAGTTTATCTATAAATACCAGCAAGTTCATTCCACCTATCTTCTCCCATTTCCAACAAATTTAGATTCATCCTCCAAAAACATTTTAATTTTCGAAAAATTTAATTTTCCCATCTTCTCCCGTTATACAGGATTTTAGATTCATCCTCCAAAAAATTTAAATTTTCGAAACATTTAAATTTCTCTATCAGAACTCGCACTGTTAAAGGTTATGACCACGGACCATGATAGACCATCTTCTCCCATTTCCAAGAAATTTAGATTCATCCTCAAACAAAATTTAAATTTTCGAAAAATTTAAATTTCTTTATCAGAACTCGCACTGTTAACGGTTATGCCACGGACCATGATAAACCAACACCCTACCTAAATATTCCAGCAAGATTCATCCGCCCATCTTCTACCATTTCCAAAAAATTTAAATTCTTCCTCCCAAAACTTGCACTGTTAAGGGTTATGACCATGGGTTATGATAGAAAAACACCTTGGCTATAAATTCAAGCAAGTTCCTTCTGCCCATCTTCTCCCGTTATAAAAGAATTTAGAATCATCCTCAAAAAAAATTAAATTTTCGAAAAATTTAAATTTCTCTAGCAGAACTCGCACTGTTAAAGGTTATGACCACGGACCATGATAGACCAACACCCTACCTAAATATTCCAGCAAGATTCCTCCGCCCATCTTCTCCCATTTCCAAGAAATTTAGATCATCCTCCCAAGAAATTTAAATTTCCGAAAAATTTTAATTTCTCTATCAAAACTCGCACTGTTAAGGGTTATGACCATGGGTTATGATAGAAAAACACCTTGGCTATAAATTCCAGCAAGTTCCATCTGCCCATCTTCTCCCGTTTTCCATGAATTTAGATTCGTCCATCCATAATAATTAAATTTTAAAAATTCCGCAAAAGTATAAAACTATGTTTGACATTTATGATTTGACTTAGTTTTTGGAAAAAACGGGAGATTAGTTCCCGTTTCAATCATTAGTGGTACATTAGGTTCAACCGTGTGGTTATTATTCCATTTTGAATACACTTTCCTTGATTTACAATGTTTAACGGTGTCATGTAAACTTTTAAACATAACTCTGTTAACTCAACTGGTTTGTGTCTAGGGTTATAAATTTCGAAATTTAACTTCAAACACATTATTAAATTAGTATATCTTTATCTATCTACTATTAATATTTGCAATTATTATTATGAATTTTCAATTACGCAAGCAGTTTTGAGATGCTTTAATACTTCAAAATATCATGGACTACAAACAATTGTAAGGTGTATTTACTTTACGCAATAATTAAAATTTCTATAATAAACATTTTAAAATAATTTACGTAGTTGTTTTGTTATTTCCACATTTTTTCGCTAACGAAGTAGCGGGTTGCATGCTAGTATTTCATAAATTCGCAATGAAAATAAAACATTAAAATTGTATTTTATATTATAAATAATTACATGCTGCAGACAAGCCAATAGGCTTCGCGGGGTTAGAATTAAGAAAAATGTAAATCAATTTCAAAGTTAATAAATAATGAAAAAAAAATGATGAATTTGCCCAACGCTGATATATTCCGAAATGAAAGAAATTTTAACGGCGGAATCAAGGAAATCCAGTTCAAGGTTTTCCAGTCCATCCAAGAAACGATGAGTGTTTAGTCAACGTGTGTGGCCCAACATCATTCCAATATTGGCGAACTATAAATGGTGAATTGTGTGACACGTATAGAGAAGGGTGTCAATGCTTGCGATTGTCGGATTTGCTGTGCTTTCGTCAAATGCCCATCAAATAAGAACACTGATTTCGATAATTATCTCAACATCGAAATCAGTTCGATAATTATCTCAACATTTGTTGCTCTCGCTCGCTAAGGGTGACTTGAGGATACTTAATGGATTATTCACCGGACATTGTGGTTTTAAGTATCACCAATTTATGTTAGGTAATGTCGAGAATGAACAGTGTAGGTTTTGTGGACTTCATGCAGAAACCTCTGAACATGTTCTCTGCGACTGCCCAATGCTGGCAATACACAGAACTAAATGGCTCGGAAGGGCCTTAATGGCCCCGGGGGACGTAACTGATCTCTCACCAAATAGAATACTTGGCTTTATACGTAGCCTAAATGCTGGCAATACACAGAACTAAATGGCTCGGAAGGGCCTTAATGGCCCCGGGGGACGTAACTGATCTCTCACCAAATAGAATACTTGGCTTTATACGTAGCCTAAATCTGTTAGGATGAAAAACATAAGGCTGCACAAAAGATCCTATGGGTCGAAGTGCGTAGAGCCTCACTAATAATAATTATCTCAACATGCTTGCCATCCAAACCAACTGATTTGTGGTGCAAATGCCATGAGTGATGATATTTTGCATCAGATGCGTATTAGAACATCAAATCCAAATTAGTAACTAAGCGAGGAAATTTACAACGATGCTTTCATATTAATTGAGGATATGTGCTAGATGATGTCGAACAAGGTATTATCCAATGCTCGAAGCATTTAATCAAGAGTTGCGATACGAAGAACAATATGATTGCGATGCATTCAACGTTCCACTGTTGAACCGACAACAAAAATATGCGTACGATGGACTTTTTTTTACGGTCTCGGTAGATCTGGAAAAACTTTTTTGATCGAGTTGATTTCGGCAACGATACGCTCGCAGAATGATA
The DNA here is from genome assembly GCF_958450345.1 of Calliphora vicina. Taxonomy (NCBI): domain Eukaryota; kingdom Metazoa; phylum Arthropoda; class Insecta; order Diptera; family Calliphoridae; genus Calliphora; species Calliphora vicina. The sequence continues at coordinate 81,995,899 of NC_088781.1, read as the reverse complement.
TTGCACTGCAGCTACATTGCTGGAAGGAGGTCGAACTGCTCATTCAGCACTCAAGTTGCCATTGAATATACAAATCAATGAAAATCCAACATGCAACATTTCCAAGAACAGTGGCCAAAGTTTTACACCAAAACACACTGATCGTTTGGGATGAGTTTACAATGGCGCATAAAAAGTCTTTGAAGGCATTAGACAATATGTTGTAAGATTTACAAAACAAACAAGCCGGTTTGGGGTTGCGATGTTTCTTTTGGCAAGTGATTTTCACAAACTTTGCCAAAGTCAACGCCAGCCGATGAACTTAATGCATGTTTGAAGTCGTCCGTTTTGTGGAAACACGTCAAGAAACAGAAATTGGCTGTGACATGGGTGTCGAGCTGCAGAACGATCAATCTGGAGATGTATTTTCCAAACAATTGCTGGACATTGGCATCGGCAATATCCCGGTTGACATTTCGACCGGCTGCATTCAATTTCCCGTCGCTTTCTGCCAGTTCACCAAATCAAAATCCGAACTCATCCGAAAGGTGTTTGTAAACATTGGACAAAATTACAAAAACCATGATTAGTTGAGCGAACGTGCTATATTATATATATATAATGTCCTGTGGTTTCTATTGGGAACAAAGGGCCACAACGTATCTTTTCCATTCGATTCGGTTCGATGATAGTTGTTTTACTTCTCTCCAGCTTAGATCACTACGGCTGACTTCGATGTTCAGTTGCCGACGCCATGTGTGTAACGGCCTGCCTACTCTTCATGTCCTACCCTGTGGGTTCCAGTCAATGGCAAATTTTAGCTGTGTCATCTGAAGGCCTGCGCAGCGTGTGACCCCATTTGCGGTTCAAGATATCAGTATGGACTGGCCGCTGATGTGTTTATCTCCAGAGTTCCGTGTTACATATGGTGTTAGGCCAGAAAACTTTTAATATTTTTCGGAGACATCTATTAACAAACACTTGTAGGGAGTTTACGTCGTGTTCTGTCGTATTCCACGTCTCGCATGCATAGAGGAGCACAGACTTGACACAAGAGTTAAATATAACGATCTTGGTGTTCTTGGATATGGTAGAAGATTTCCATACTGACCGAAGGCTACCGAATGCTTGGTTGGCTCGTGCGATTCGGTAAGCTACATCTTTGCTGGAGCCACCTGTGTTTGTTAAGATGCTGCCTAGGTAACAAAATGACGAGACTTCTTCTAGTTCAGTGTTGCCTATACGGAACTTGTTGGTGTTTACTGTATTGCAGAGCATTGCCTTACTCTTATTTATGTTTATTTTTAGTAAAGCTTTTATGGCCTCGGTTTCGATGCATTTAAGTTTTGATGCCATATCCTTATAGCTGTGTGACAGGAGGCATATATCATCTGCATACTCGAGGCTCTCGAGTTGTTGGTTAATACGCCGGTTTATACCTCTATTAGCTTGAGTAGCATTGCGAACTATAACATCTAGCACGATATTAAAAAGCAAGGGAGACAGCACGCAACCCTGGCGGACACCAGCTACAACATCAAAACTACAGCTGAGTGCGTTATTGTGGACAACACGACATTTAACATTACGATAAAGAGATTGGGTAAGGCTTATGATCTTGGGTGGTACCCCTTTGCAAGCAATTGCGTTCCATATTGAATTTTGATTCAATGTATCGAATGCTTTTTCAATGTCGATAAACAGCAAATAAAGTGGAGAGCGAAGTTCCGTAGATTGCTCTATAATTATTCGTAGACTATTGATGTGGTCTACACAGGATTTTTGGGGCCGGAAGCCAGCTTGTTCGGGCCTTAGATCCCTTAGTACAGTGTCGGATATTCTCCGGTTAATGATTTGCGCCATGATGTTATTCACTGCACTTAGGATGGTAATGCCCCGCCAGTTCTTGCAGTTTGTCAGGTCACCCTTTTTGGGGATATTTACTATAATCCCTTCCTTCAAATTTGGATCGAGTTCATGAGTGAGTCAGAAGTTCTGAATAAGGGGAAGCAATATGTTCGCTGTAGTATGGGGGTCGGCTTTAAGCATCTCGGGCGATATGTTGTCCGCTCCAGGGCTATATTGGCTGCGAAAAACATTGATGTCGACAAACTGAATTTTTAAGATTCAAAGTGAAATTGCTACCGAATTTTTAAGCTCGCTGGAATTACCCGGATTACAGCCTCGCAATCTCCAACTGAAAGTCGGATCGGTGATCATAAAGTTACGAAACATAAACCAACCACGTCTTTGTAATGGCACCCGACTTGCGGTAAAAAGCCTGATGAATAATGGCATCGAAGCAACAATACTTAAAAGAGAAGACATTTTGATACCACCGATCCCAATTGCTCCGACCGACATGCCATTCCATTTTAAACGCTTGCAGTTTCCGGTACGGCTTTCATTCGCAATGACAATAAATCTCAAGGGCAGTTATTGCTTGTTTGCGGTATTAACCTTGAAATTTCATGTTTCTCACATGGTCAATTGTATGTCGTCTGTTCCCGTGTCGGATCAGCAACAGCATTTTTTGTTTACGCGCCAGACAAAAAAACAAAAAACGTGTATCATAGAGCATTGCAATGAACGAAATTATGATATCACAGCAAAGCAATCGAAAAAGTATTTCTTTATTTTCATTGTTTACCTGAACAAGCATAGGTTTAAAATTATAGGCTGACATAACAACAAAATATATTGATTTACATGTATTTTGTTGTTGAGATACTTTGAATTTTGACTTAGGTTTATCATTCAAAAAGGACAAAGTCTGTCGAGTCATAGTATTCTTAAGAAGCTATTTAAAATAAACACTATTTTTTTACTAAGGTACTGTTTTTTACCAGTATGTACATACTTTATTGTTATTTCTTCTTATATAATGTACTCATGCAAGTATTTTATGCTTTTTAGTGTCATAAAAATTAATTGCTAAATAAAAAATTTTCTTTCAATTGTAAAGACATAATTATGTACTTTTCTTTCTTATAATTTTCGGGATTTTAGATTTAGAAATCCCGACCCGGGGTTTCGGGATTCTTTGCCAAATCCCGAACCCCGGGATTTTCTAAAATCAGTCCCGATTAGCATCTTTATATGCAAATAAAATTTATAAAAACCAAAAATTCTTGTTTAAAGTAGAACCAAAAGCGACAAAATATCTTCATAATTAAGATTATTAACATCATTATCAAGCTTGCTCCGTTACAATTATGAATATTAATAATTTGTTCAATGCTTTTTGTTCGTAGATGAATATACATACATATCAATATACACATCGACAAACATATTAAAACGCAGTCGATAACAAGATTTGTTTTGCTGCTTCTGTCGCTGCATTTGGCACAGTGGCTACAACGAACATCCTCCCCCCGTTGAAAGGTTATGACTTTCCACCGAATTATCTTCAATAGGCAATACTACTAATTTGGAAACAGCTCGACGAAATATATATTGCTTGTATTGATTAGAACAACTCATATTTTCGTCTTTGACGAGAACCATAGATCCATTAGTGAGGTTGGCATTTGCAGAACTCCATTTTGACCACTCTTGTAATATTGTTAAATATGCACTACTCCACCCCTTCCAAAAAACTTGCTGCATGTAGCACACCCTTTTCCAACGGTTTGAGTGATTTATATTTAGTTCAGTTAAATCGGGTTCCAAAATTGTTGTTAATGTTGTGCCTACTAAAAAATGAGCAACGGTTAAAACTTCGAGATCATCTGTATTTTCTGTTATTGGAAATAGAGGTCTTGAGTTTAGAATGGCTAATATTTGACACACAAGAGTTCGCAATTCGTCGAATGTTAAAATTGATAGGCTCACAGTTCGATAAAAATTAAATTTTGCCAAATGTGGCGGTCTTGGCGCTATGAACTTCCAATTTATTCCATCTTCTAAACATTGTTGGTGTATTTGCTGCATATGAGTTTGGTCAAAGAACAGCTTGCGCAACTCTGCTAATTCATTGTTTGCACCAACAAAATTAGTCGCGTTATTGGTTTGCCTCGAATTGAGCTGAAACGTTTAAGAGGTGCTAAAAACGAAGGCGACGACAAATCCGGCAACCCTTGTGAAAAAGCCGACTTCTTATTTCAGACTTGTAGTTAAATGGGCCACAAATATCTATACCCGTTGTATAAAATGCTCTATTTGGCTGCACACGATCCGCTGGTAAACTACCCATTATATGCTGAGCAATTTAAGGTTTTAAACGAAAATATTTAATACATTTGCTAATGATTGAACTTACTGTTTTTATACCCCTAATAGGCCAATATTGCTGTCGAATGTTAGCTAGCAAACACTGTGGTCCGGCATGTAAGGCTTTGATGGTACAAAATTAAAGCGTTCGTAACGAGGTGGCGTTTCGCCAAGATTATTGGTTGTCGAGCTTCAAAATTTAAAAATGAGTATTGCAACCGGCCGCCAACTCTAATCAAACCTTCCGAATCCATAAAGGGTGTTAAAGAATGTAATTTACTAGATGGAGCTACATTTCATTTCTTTGTAAGACTTTATATTCGTATGCAAAATGTATAAATTGTATATTACGAACAGTGTTGCCGTTTTGGTTATTTATAACCAAAATTGTATTTATTTTTATTTTTCATTTTGGTTACTTTTTTCAAAACATTTTGTTATAGACAGATTTTTCAATATTTAATGGTGGTGTACTCTCAAAAAAATGTTTCGACACCGGTTTGTGTTAATCCTTGCTGTAGGTGTATAATTTTACATGAGAGTTTTCATAAACAAATTATATCTATTATATACGTATATTGAAGTCAAAACATTTGAGAAATAGCAATTGTTTTAAAAGATAATTACGATTTGTATGATTTAGGGATATAAACATTGGTTTAATTACACCAGCGGAACAGACATTTTGGTGCTGGAAATTTCAATTACATTTCGTACGAGTTGATGTACTCTTAGTACTATGTTAACCTTGTTTTTTTCAGTCAGCTCGCGTTTTCGAAGAATAGCTGTTTTTATATTCACATTACATACTCTTTTTTTTGGAGTTTTTCTTCTAAATTTTGGGTAATACAGCATAGAATATGAAAGTTTTTACCATTAAACTGGTCTACGTAAACATATGATTCTTTTTAGTATAATAATTCTGATGAATGTTTGTTTTAAGCTTTATTGAGGATAAATAAAATGTTCTATTCCAAAAATTCAAAACAAGAATGTTTATTTTTAATATTTAGCTAGGTTCAACCTTTGCTATTGGTTTAGATTTTATTATAAATACTCTAATAAAAACTATCAATGTCGTATGCATAGAAGACATCTTTATAAAACTGTATTTACATTAGACAATGATATTTAAATTCAATTCGTTTTATTTATTAAAAATTTCATTAATTATTTATTTTATAAAAATGATAAAATAGTTTTCTTGCTGTAGCCAGTAATGTAAATAAGATAATTAAAAAGAAAAATGTTCAACAAACCAAAAGTGTAATATTTTTAAATCTATGCCACTATTAGATAGGTTTAAGTCGGGTATTTCATGTAGAGATTAGACAAAATAAAGTACATTTAAAAAATTTAAAAGATACATTCAGTAAAAATAATTGTGTAAAAATAAAAAATTTTAAAATATTTAAAAAAAAATTAATAAAAAATTATTTCTTTCGATTTTTCAGAATATTTTGCTATTAAGAATTTATTTTCATAATATTCTAAATGTTGAAATCTTGACTTAAAATTTATCTTGAAGTATAAAAACCTGTGTAGAATGTATTAAAAAAATTAAATTTCATACTTCTCTTCATATTTTTTTTTAAAAAAAAGTTAAAAACATGACGTTTGCAATAAATTTTTTTGGTTACTTTTTTAGCATTTTGGTTATTTTTTAATCAAACTTGGTTACAAATATTTTGAGTGAGTGGCAACACTGATTACGAATATGAGTACGCATTTTTATTTCTTATGGTATTAACTCTCCATGGCATTTAATGGCCTTTTTAAAATTTAAAAATCTAGAGGCATACGCTAAAATTCGTTGAATTTTAGGAAAAGAATTTGGATGTTTCCTTGAAATATTTCTCGAAAATATCGGGGTTTTAAAAATTAAAAATTAGTTTCTGGGGTTTTAAATAAAAACAAGAGTGCTATATTCGGCTATGCCGAATCTTATATACCCTTCACCTTTGTTGTGGATGCAAAATTAGTTTTTATAATAATTAGTATGTACATATGTATATTGCCCACTTTCAGCGTACAGCATCCTAAATATGTATATCAAGAACACTTTTAAAAATTGTAAAAGTTACAAACGAAACAAAATACCAAAAAACAAAATACGCAAAGCAATAAAACCAACACACATCCAAAATCTACGTTTTGTTGTACGTACAAAACCAAAAAAAAAAACAAAACACCAAAAAGAAAATACGCAAAGCTATGAAACCAACACACATCCAAAAATACGTTTTGTTTTTGTATAAAACACAACTACAACAACGCCAAACAAAACACCAAAAAAAACAAAATATGCAAAGCTATGAAACCAACACACATCCAAACGAATTGTTGCTTCCCAGCAGTTAAGAAAGTAGTCAATGTATCCCTTTTTTTTTCATCATTTATTTATTGTATCTTCATTATTTAATGAACTAACAATAAGTGGTTCAAATCTTATATCTAATATTATTATTTAATTAGTCCAGCCAGTGCCGGACGAAAAAATTTTGTGTTCATGGTTGTTTTGGTTAAATTGGCATTCTTCCTTCTAGATTAGGTCTGCTGTGTCCCTCCTTCTTAATCGAGTGTGGCCACGGTTATCTAATATGTTGCGGGCCAGCGGGTTTGGGTGATCTTCAAGTTTTTTTAAATATTTTTGTACGTTTTTCGAGATTTCAGTTTTATTTACAATGGGCACGTTTAGATCTTTGTGTATATTCGCGTTTTTGATATACCAGGGGGCAACTGTGATCATTCTTAGAAACTTATTTTGGTGTCTTTGGATCTTTTCTATATTTGACGCTGAGGCCGTGCCCCATAACTGTATGCCATAACACCATATCGGTTTTATGATCATGTTATAAAGTAGAAGTTTACAATCTAAACTAAGCGTGGAGTTTCTGCCAATAAGCCAATTAATTTGAATTGATTTAAATTTCATTTGAGTCAACTTTGCATCTATATGACTTTTCCATGTAAGGCGACGATCGAGATGTATTCCGAGGCATATTTACAAGTCTATGGGTTTGTTCGATAGTACTGTGTTTTCTTCTAAATCCAAATTGATGATTCGGAATACAATTGTTTTCAGTTAGCATCGGGTATAACTTGTTCATAAGTATCTTCTCAAATAGCTTTGATATATTAGACAATAGGCTGATGGGTCTGTATGATTCTACTTTTGTGTGATCTTTTCCCGGCTTGGGTATCATGGTAACCAGTGAAACCTTCCATTCTGGAGGATAATATTCAAGTCGTAATATAGCATTAAAAATAAAAAGAATTTTTTTTATTGCTATCCGGGGTAGCTCCATAAGCATCTTGTTGCTGATCTTGTCCATACCAGGCTCTTTCTTGGGATTTAAATCAGCAATAGCATTTTCGATCTCTCGAATCTCAAAACGTAGGGGTACGGCTGCTCCAAAATAGGGTGCAACAGGTGGCAACTCAATTGCTTCGTTTGATGTGTTCGGTGTAAATACTTTTTTTAAATGATTAACAAACAGATTCCCTTTTTCAGTATCATTTCTTGCCCAACCACCACTTGAATTTCGCAAGGGGGACTTACATATAATGGGTCTTTTAAGATTTTTTGTTGCTCGCCATAATGAGTAATCCGATTGCGGGGTTGCGTCCAGGCTTTCTAAATATTTATTCAATGATTCCATTTTTAGAAATTCCAAGAGCTTTTTAAGTCTTTTTATACAATCTTTAAGCTTCGATTTTAGTTGGGGGGATCTGTGCAATTGCCACTCTCTTCGAAATCTTCTTTTTTCATTTAAGAGCCGCTCGACATCTGCAGAATTAATTCTATTATATCTGAATTGGGTGTACAAAATAAAAAAATTGTATTGAAATGTATGTTAATAAAGAATTTTAGTGCAATAAAATAGAAGTTTTATTTTTTGAGGTATGTAATTGTATGTATTGTGAAAGATAGCAATGCAATGAAAATACATTAAATAAGATTCTGGACAAAGGTTAGCGGAGGAAATTTTTGTATTTTTTTATTGATTGTTTGATTTTTTAATACGAATTCAAATGTATTCATGCTGGTGCTAATAGGAGTACAGAAAAATTAGTAAAAAAAAAAATTTTGTATTAAAGCGGTTAAAAAAGGATAGATAATGCAACAACAAAAAGTGACAACAACAGCCATGTAATAATAAATAATAGGATATAAAAAGAAATAAAATGCAATGAATGCATTTTATGAATGAAATCTATCATATAAAGTGTTGTTGTACATTCAAATATATCCTTTCGTAAAATTTGTAACAGGAGAACAAATACATACAATTACATACCTCAAAAAATAAAACTTCTATTTTATTGCACTAAAATTCTTTATTAACATACATTTCAATACAATTTTTTTATTTTGTACACCCAAATCAACTTCATAGTTTTTTTCACATTTTTCTACTCAATGACTATTTGCGGCAAAACAAAACCATATATGTGGCGGAAATATTTTAAAAATAAACATTTTCGCTTTAAACATTTTGATCTTCGCACAATTTCGTATTTTACATTTTTCAACTTCGTATGGTACTTTTAGCATCTTAGATATTTTCATTGTTTAAATTTTTCACTGCGCATATCGTTTGGGTTTCACGCTGCAATTTGTTTGCATGTATGATGTTTTTGTAGTAAATTGTTTGTATATTATACACAAGCAATTTCATTTGTTTTTGCTAACCAAAAATATACATATGGGGCATTTCACGTCAAGTGAACCAATGTTAGTTCTATTGGATAGTAATTCGGACACCATTTTTCAACAAGATCGGTCAAGAACTCTCTGAGTTATAGGAGGTCAAAATTTCACATTTTGGCCAAACAGGTGTTTTTTTTTATCCATATAACTTATTACCTATTGTTCTTAGCAAAATGTGTCCCAAATAGTTTAGATAGCTATTTATGCAATCTTTCGAAAAAAAAATTTAAAAAATTTAATAAAATATTTTTGATTTTTTTTTTTTAAATCAAAAATATTTTTGACTTTTTTTCAAAATGGGCCCTTTTTATTTTTTTTTTATATTTTTTTTAAGAAAGCTTAGGTCTTTTCCTAAGCGACCTATATGGTCGCTTAGTGGGATGCGAGTGGGATATCTATCAAAAAAAATATTTTGTAACTCAAGATTTAAAATTTTTGAATTTTTTTGCAAAATCAAAAACTTTGTTGACTTTTTTAAAAAAATGGACCCATTTTTTTTTTGCTCAGAAGAAAGCTTATGTGTTTTCCTTTAACACCCTTTTTGTCGCTTAGTGGGATGCGAGTGGGATATCTATAAAAAAAATGTTTTGTAACTCAAGACATACAATTTTTTACTTTTTTTTTGAAAAATCAAAAACCTTTTTGACTTTTTTTTCCAAAATGGACTCTTTTTTTATTAATTTTTTTTTTCTCAAAAGAAAGCTTAGGTCTTTTCCTTTAAAACCTTTTTGGTCGCTTAGTGGGATGCGAGTGGGATATCTATCAAAATAAATGTTTTGTAACTCAAGACAAAGGTTTTTAAATTTGCACTATTTTAATTTTTTTCATATTTGTGTGTAAACCTTAAAAATTAAACTTACGCAGAGAAACTAGACACATTAGCCTTTCCGATGGTATGTAACATACCAAACTAAAATTTCATAGCCTCGATACTGTAATACCCATAATATGTTAACCTCAGGAATAAAAATCACTTTTTTTCTATGGAAATGTTGAATAATTTAATTTTGTTATTTATTTGTAATAATAATTAATTTAATATATAATAATAATAATAAAAAGATGAATAATTTAGTAAAATTTAATCTTAATCACAATAGATCAATTTATAAATGCCAACTAACTAATACATTAAAAAAACAGCTAATTGATTTCATTTTAATACATCCATACAAAAAGAAAATAATCTAGAGATGTGCTTTTTTTTTGTCAACATTCTAGTGAAAAATTAAATTTTACATGCCCTTATTTTAATTGATTTACATACAAACTATAACTATACATTTTGTATGTACTTTTTAGATAAAAAAATAGTTTTTTAATAGCTTTATAAGCCTTGTAATTAATTACAGTATATATCGATCAAAATATTATCGATATTTTGTTTTCTCTACATGTCAAAGCAGTAACTAAGCTAGTTATGAATTGTGAATAAGATCTACAACTATCTATGAACTATTTTTTAGTTTCTGTTTTACTAGTTCCGACTTTAGTTATGATTTATGAATATGCGCCAATATATTTAAATATAACATTTATGTTTAATGAATGGCTTCTTTCAAATTAAAGTTTTAAACCCCATTAAGGCTACAGTAAGCATAAGCCGAAATGAAACGATTTTGCTGATAGGTGATGCTATAATGAACACTCTTTATGAACAGCTGTTATCTAAAAATTCTTCGATATCTCAAAAAATGGTTCAAGCAATGATATGTAATGTTAATAAACAATATAACAGCAGATTTTTGCAAATTACCTAAAAACTTCACAACATAGTAAGCTAAATAAATATAATATAAAAAGACAATGTTAAAAATTTATGGACAGCAAATGTATGAACACCTATTTTACCACAATGTTTCCTCATTTGTTCAAAGCGATGATGATGATGTTTCCGAAATACAAATGGAGCAAAATTTTAAAAACGAATTAGAATATTCAACCAATATTGAAAAAGAAAACCCTAAACATTAAAAACCAAATGATGAAAGTCGTTTTAAAAGGAAATTAGCTTCATTTGAAGCAAGTAGCAGTCGGAGACAAAATTTAGATTGTCTTTATAATGCTTTACTAACGATAAAGACAACACCTGTTTAAAGCGAAAGAGTTTTATCGGTGTCTGGAAACTTTGCCACTAAAATAAGAACTCGCAAAATGACTTATTGAATGCATTAGTTGTTTTGAAAACTCAAGTTTTTTAAAAAATAGTTCTATGGCGAACATATGTACAACATTATTTCTATAAAATAATAGCGTTATTCACAAATTTTCTCTAGTAAAGAATTACAAGAGCAGTTTAGTTGAAACCAAAAACAATTCAACACAAGATTCTCATAGTGAATATACGTGTTTTAAATCGCTCTCACAATGAAATAACATTGTGAAATATATACAATATAGAAAGATAAGTAACAGCGAATGGACGCTAATCAAATTTTTACATCCAAAAATAAATGGTCGTTTTGTTAATGCAAATACAAGGCGAATTTATATAACAATGTAAATGAAGCACAGCTGATTAATGTTGTTTAGATCAGTGATGTTCAAAAATAAAAATGAAGATGTATTCGTGAGAGAGCTACCCAGCAAACATAATGTCAAACACTTAAAATAATAACAAATTGAAGAATGTTTAGATCAGGGGTGCCCACAAGTTCCTTATGGAAGAGTAAACACCAATACATTTAAAGAAAAACTACTTTTTATTCAATATTTTTTGTTGTTAAAACCAATTCATACAAAGAAAAAAGAAAAAAAAACTCACTTTCAAAACACACATTTTTAAAATATCATACGATAAACAAAAACAAAACCTACATTGATGATCGCAGTCGTCAATGTTTACCAGCAAAGCATACGAAAGTGTTGTTGCTTTGAAGAACGACAAAAAAATAATATGACAAAGTTGTTTGTGTATTTTATATTGCTAGTGCTGAGTGCTCTAGTGAGTATACAAAACACACAGCCTATAGGCTATAGCTAAGAGCATTTACAAAAACAAAAGAGTACCAAGAGTATAGGGCTTGGGCATGACTGGTTTAGATTTAGAATTTTTGTCAAATAAAACCAATTTATTAAATGAAGTAATTTAAATTTCAAGCAAAAAATTAAAAAATATACATTGTAAGTCCGAAATTCTCTTAAATTTTGTATTTATTTCTGACTTTGTTTTGTTGTGTTCAATTGTAATTGAAACGTGAGTGTTCGCTATGCTTCGAACAAAAACAACCAACAACAATGCTTGATAAATTTCTGAAAAAAAATGACGATAGTCCGCCACATGTGTTTTCTTCGCATGCTCAGCCACAAAGTATACAGAGGCGTCAAATTTGACAGTTCAAAAACACTAAAATCAGCTTTTTTTTTGAAATTGTTTCGATAGAAAGAGAAAACAAATTTGCGGTTTAATATAGACAGTGCGTTAAAACAAACAACTATATAAATATGCACAAAACCAAACCAGTTGAAATTGTTTCGATCGAAAGAGACAAATATATTTTTTTGCCGTGTCGCCTCTGTATACTTTGTGGCTCAGCGATGAATGAACACAAGTCTTTAAAAGAGCATAACAAATGTGTGTAAATTTTTCAAACAATTGTTGTATGGCGTGAACTACACTGGTTTAGATGTTTGATTATTGTGTTTGTTGCGGCGAATGCTACAACAAACGTAATAGTAACAAAAACTACAGGCAAACTTTGACAGCAAAAACCACATAAACAAATTGCAAGTGGTTTTTGTAAAAGTTGTGCTCAAGGCGTATTTAACAAGGTGACAGCAGTGGCGAATTGAAATAAATACAGGCGAATTCACTTATTTTTTATATATAGAGTTTGACATACGGACGTACGGGCGAATATTTTTTATATATGTAGTTTGACATTTGTGCGAGCTATTTCTATAATCAGCTGTGCTGCCGATGGCACCTTATTAAATGCACCTTGGTTGTACTTGTTGTAGAATCAACACCAAGGCGAATCTAATAATTAATAGGGGGATCAGACGGCATGTATTGCTTGTGTATTGGGACATGTATTCGATACATATGGAATTCCATGTGTATGTCAAAATTCACGTAATACATATGATTCATAATTTCCACGTTCAAACGTACATATATAATTGCATGTGACATAACCTCTATTAGTTTATATGTTTGTTGTTTTTAACAATATATTTATTTAAAACATTTTTAAATTACAATATATATATTTAATGCAATGAAATTTATTTTGTTATGATTTTTCTTTACTCTTTTTTGTTTTTTTTTTTATTTTGCACTCACACAGTGTTGTATTTCAAAATACAACTCTGTTATACACACGAAAATAGAACATGCTCTAATTGCCAAAAATGTCACGAGTAATACACATGTATTTTACATACACAAAGTTTCATATGGATCACACGGTATGTATATGTTTACATATGGAAAAATGTCCCAATACATGGCACAAAACACAAGCAATACATGCCGTCTGACCCCCCTTTAAGTGGCAAGAAGTTGTAGCATTAGGGCACATAGTCAATTTAAGGCAATCGCTGTAATGGTGTAAATCTTCTGATGAATCATCTTTTAAGTAATTTAAGTTGATTTCCTTCAACATCAATTTAACATTTTCATGGTAAATACAAACACATACTGTGTGAGTTCCGCTGCTTCCTGCCAAAACGCAATGTTTTGGCCTCAGTTGTGTAAATTTTGTGAATCCAATTTTGACATCCTCGTATTCAGATTGAAATGTTGCGAATAATTCATTCAGGTTACAGAGAACCATTCTCTTCTGCATTTGAACTTTCTTGCCATCGATTCGTACAGACATCCAGTCTTTCATCCCTGGCATCAGACGACTCATATCATCTCGCTGATAAAACTGAGTTATTAGAGATTTAGTATCGCACTCCAAAGTTTTTCCCTTCTTTTTGTTTGGGAGTGTGAGAATCCCATGCTCAGCAACCAATTGTTTAGCAATTCTTGCTTTTCGTTGAGACGTTCCAAACTCAGTCATTGTTTTTGCAGAACTCCATGTTCTTGGAGCAAGCGTGAGAAGTTGAATTCTTTCAGCTTCACTCTGTGACGTTTTGTATTTCTCTTTTATTTGTTCAAGAACTTCTACTGCATCCTTATGGTATTGGTTTCGACACTCATTCGTTGAATTTGAAAAGTTAGAATAACCATCATCATCAACAGTTCTGTCTTCATTCTCGGAATTACTTTTGTCTTCATCTGGAATAACTTCAACGCAAGGCTCATTACTATTCAAATTCGGTAATTCGTTCAACTTTCCGAGCTCTTTCCTGCATGATCCACAAATTTTCAATCGTTTTGACAGCGTAGGGAATTTTTTTAATAAGCCGTCGGAAATATTTCGCATATCTGATGATCTGTGCTTCATTTTGTTAAAGGGATTAAAACAAAAAGACGAATAAATTTCATTTTCAACCTTAGCCTTTTTAGAAGTCGTAGACATTTTGAATTTTGTAAGTATTTATGTAAATAACACACGTCTTAACTTTAACGCTGTTTCTAAAAAACTGATTTCCGTATGTCTTCAGAATGACAATAAATAGTTTTTTAAGATCATATAGGTAGTACGTTTTAATGAATGAGTCTAAAATCTTTTATTAGGGTCAAGAAGGGCTTACATACTAAAGTACCTAGTTTAACCAAATGTTACAAATAATAATAAAAATAAACCACCATATAAATAACCTACCTGTCAACTTCTACCTCTCCACCCACTTCTTAAAGTCAAATGTCATAAAATAATAAATAAACTGGTACTTCGGAGAAGGGCCATAAAATATTTCCACTTGATTCCAAAAATTTGTTTCTGGGGCACCTGATATTTTAACAATGAAAATCACGTGCGCTGAAAACTACCTCTAGGATTGACTAAAAAAGCCGCAAGATACAAAACTCAGACAAATTTTGGGGGTGGAAAATTAATAGCGGTCGGCCTCATATTGCACCCCTCCAGTGGCTATTATCGGTCAGTTGTTGTGGTTTTTATTTTTAAGGTTTTAGAAACACTTACACACAAATATGAAAAAATCAATTTAAAAACATTTGTCTTGAGTCAAAATAATTTGATAGATATCCCACTCGCATCCCACTAAGCGACCAAAAAGGTTTTAAAGGAAAAGACCTAAGCTTTCTTTTGAGAAAAAAAATTAATAAAAAAAGAGTCCATTTTGGAAAAAAAAAGTCAAAAAGGTTTTTGATTTTTCAAAAAAAAGTAAAAAATTGTATGTCTTGAGTTACAAAACATTTTTTTTTATAGATATCCCACTCGCATCCCACTAAGCGACAAAAAGGGTGTTAAAGGAAAACACATAAGCAAAAAAAAAATTAAAAAATGGGTCCATTTTTTTAAAAAAAGTCAACAAAGTTTTTGATTTTGCAAAAAAATTCAAAAATTTTAAATCTTGAGTTACAAAATATTTTTTTTGATAGATATCCCACTCGCATCCCACTAAGCGACCATATAGGTCGCTTAGGAAAAGACCTAAGCTTTCTTAAAAAAAATAAAAAAAGGGCCCATTTTGAAAAAAAAGTCAAAAATATTTTTGATTTTAAAAAAAAAAATCAAAAATATTTTATTAAATTTTTTTAATTTTTTTTTCGAAAGATTGCATAAATAGCTATCTAAACTATTTGGGACACATTTTGCTAAGAACAATAGGTAATAAGTTATATGGATAAAAAAAACACCTGTTTGGCCAAAATGTCAAATTTTGACCTCCTATAACTCAGAGAGTTCTTGACCGATCTTATTGAAAAATGGTGTCCGAATTACTATCCAATAGAACTAACATTGGTGCAAATTCATCGTGATCGGAAGACATCGATTTCAAAAGTTGGTTCACTTGACGTGAAATGCCCCGGTGCGCTTCGCTACCCCTGTCGAAGTAAAATAAAAAAAAAGTGAAAAAATTTTATAAGCAAATAAATGAATATAATTAATACCGGAATTTCTTGTTTGTGATTAATTGCATACTATGCCGTTGAAGGTATAAAAAATATCCAGTGATTTTAAAAAATCTTGAAGCTTTTTTAAGACATTCGCCTATTTTTAGTCAGATAGTGTTCTGTCGTCTGTCGCGTCTGCATGCATTTTTATTTTGCCCGCAAATAAATGTCGCGATCCGTCCAATATTGATAATATGTACTTATGTTCTAATGTGTCCGCGTCGAGTGTCGTCTAAAAATAAATAAATTAAAATATAAAACAAAACTACATTAATTAAATACGAAAAAAATAAATAAAATAACATGTTTAAAATATGCACAAACAAATAGAAAAAAAATTAAATACAACAAAAATAATAACAATAAACAACAAAAGCTTCAAAACCATTACAAGATAATCCAACATAAAACCAACGAAAATAAACCGCTAAAATACACAAACAACAACCACAGCAAAACAATGAACAATCAACAAAAAAATCCTCTCAGAGAACAGTGTTGATACAACAGCAATATTGTTGGCATTACGGGACGTTTCTCTGTCTCAATGACCAGATCAGGGCTTTTATGGCCTCTCATCATTGTGTAATTATTTCCCCGTCCTAATTGTCCATTTTTCCTTAATCCTTACATTTTTATGATATTGGTACAATTGTATTAATTGTTGTTTGACTGTTTGGTGACGAAGGTATAACACTGGTCACTAAACGAGTCTTACCCCCCGTTGCCACATGCAAGTAATTACTTGCAAGTAATGAATACGTATTATGATCGAAAAACACCGAAAAACCAAAAATTGCTATGTTGAACGAATTAAAAGAAAATATTAAGTAAAAGAAATTAGCAGATATTCTATGTATTTAAAAAAAAATAAAATAAAACACAAATATACAACAACACGTATTAAAGATATTTTTAAAAATAAATTTAATTAATTTAAAAAAAAATTAACGAAAATATTTTTTCAGTAATTTTATAATTTTGACAACACGGCAATACTGGCTTTCCCTTATTATTTTCTTTTAATTCGTTCAACATAGCAATTTTAGCAAGAACATTCGTTGTTGGCGACATTTTTCAAATGAACTTGCAACGCATAGTGTAGATGATAATACTTCATTACTTACATTCATTACTTACAAGTAATTACTTACATGTGGCAACGGGGGGTTACTAACAGCAATTAATATCATTGTTACTTATATCATAGAAATATACACATTATTTGAATTTTCTGAATATTAAAATGACAGGTAGCTTCCGGATTGACTTCTGCAATATACGGGGGTTACTATCGAATTTTTTCTCCGTTTACGCCCATGATTGTTTCAATCGGCCGAATGTTTTCGCCTTATGTGAAACGCAGGTATCCGTGAATGCTGATCCACAGGATTTTCAGATACCTGGGTATCACTTTCTATCGCTTTTTAACTATCATCGGGGCATTGACATGTACATACGCAATGAAGTCGTGTACCAGTACCAACAATCATTAGGTACGTATGATGTAGAATTTAACTCTCTCTGGGTTAAGTTCAAAATCAGGGCACACTGTTTGCACTTCGGGTTTCTTTATAGAAGTCCAAATGCGGGAAGGGCTTCGATGTCCTTTCCGATTCCATATCGAAGATTCTTGAGAGTTGTCCTAACAGTGAAATTGTTGTTGCTGGTGATTTTAATGTTCACATGGCGAAGCCAAGAGTTCGCCATTCAAGTCATACAACGACAGAAGGCCAATATGTTGAACTATTCGCGGCGCACAATCACCTTGCGCAATTAGTGAATGAACCAACGCATATTTCATGCGTTGATGGGCACCAAAATAACACCCTCGACCTTTTTCTAAATTCACACCCTGAGAAGTATGAAGTAGATGTTTTTGCACCTCTCGGCATTTCAGATCATTGTATCGTTTCACGACCAGCTACGAAACGTTCAACTTTTATTTACGAAAAGGTTCGTTGGGCTGAGCTCAACGAGTTCTTTCGGCATTTTAATTGGAAACTTTGTTTCTTAGACAATAGTGTAAATGCCACGGCGAAAATGGCGGAGAACATAATTATGATGGGGATGAAAAGCTTGATTCCATCTAAGAAAATCTCGATTAAAACTATGCAAAAATCCTGAATTAATCAGAAGTGCAAAATTGCAATCAGATCTAGAGAGGAAGCATTCAGAATCTGGCGTAACAAGAAAAATGCCGAAACTGATTCGCTACGCAAAAGGGCGAGATCTTCGTGTGCCAAAGTCGTGAAAAATCTCTACACGAGCAGCTCCTTCGAGCCAAAGTTCTTACTGATCCCCGGGACAGTAAGAGCTTTTGGTCATTCGTTAAAAGAATTAAGGATAATGCTAGTTCATCAATTCCTACTCTTTTAAGGGATGACCAACCATTCACTGACCTGGTTGATAAAGCTAACCTTTTGGCTGAATTATTTTCAAAAAATTCGAACTTACCGGAAAGTAATCAACCACTACCCCAGCTCGAAAGAGTATTAGTTATTATGCCGGATATATTCTTTCGCGCTCGCGCAGTTCTCCTGGGCCTGTTGGTATACCAGCACTGTTCTTCGACGCTAGCTCGTCCATTAGCTAACCTTTTCCGCACTTTATACCGTGCCGGCAAATTTCCAGTATGTTGGAAGGTTGCTAATGTAACGCCAATTTCTAAAAAGGGAGAGGCTAACTAACCTGAAAATTATCGCCCAATAGCAATTTGTTCTGCACTTTCCAAACTTATGGAGAGTATGGTTAACTACCATCTTGTGAAATATTTAGAGTCCAACAATTTACTCAGCGACCGGCAGTATGGCTTTCGTAAAGAACACTATACGGGAGACTTGCTAGCCTTTCTATCGGAAAAATGGTGTCGTTCCATACACCGTTTTGGCGAAAGTAAAGTGGTGGCTCAAGATATTTTTAAAGCGTTTGATAGAGTATGGCATGGCGCGCTTTTAGCAAAACTTATTGCTTTTGGTGTCGGTAATAACTTCTCCCGATTTATATCGAGCTTTCTCAGAGATCGCACTATACGAGTTGTTATAGATGGAATTTCATCAAACGAGTTCAAGATCAATTCAGGGGTACCGCAAGGCTCCATCCTTTCTCCTACTCTATTTCTTATCTTTATAAACGACCTTCTACGTCAAACTTCCAACTCTATCTACTCTTTTGCAGATGACAGCAACATTTGCTATTCATATGCATTCAATTATAGACCAAGCCTGTCGGAGATTGGTGCAATGAGGCAAAATATGAATACTAAGATCTTGTGACAATCTCTGAATGGGGTTGTGCGAATATAGTCGATTTCAATGCACGCAAGACTCAATGTTGTATGTTAACTCACAAACGCACAACAGATCATGTTGCTCCATCTGTTTTTATGGGTGGTGTAAATATTAAGGAATCAGAAGCTCTTGATGTTCTAGGCATGAGTATTCAGTGCGATGTCCGCTGGACAAAACACATTTTACGAGGGTAGAAAGAAACTTTTAAGTGCCTTGGTTTTCTAAAACGGTGTAAGAAATACTTCACTCCATCTGATCTCCTTACTATTTACACCGCTTATATCCGACCTAAAATGGAATACAACTCTCATGTGTGTGCCGGTGCTTCGAAGGTGCTTATCGGTGACAGTAGGGTATCCAGCTCTATTGACTCACTGGAACATCGTCGCAATGTGGGTTGTGTTTCACTGTTCTACCGATACTATAATGGTATGTGCTCTGCTGAAATTAGGGAACTTGTTCCCGAAACCCGTACTTTTTTACGCAAGACACGCTCTTCGGCAAGGGCACATCAATTCGTTGTCGAGTGGATAGTAGATCGCACAACACATTACAGGGAAAATTGGTTCTTCAGCCGTACTGTCCGTATGTGGAGTAGTTTCCTCCCGAAGTCTTTCCTGTCACTTTCAATATAGGAAAATTCAAATCAAATGTCCACAAACACTACTCCCTCTATCCTCCCTCCCATAACCTATTTTCCTAGTTCCAACACAATGCTTTGCATGAGTAGAGGTCATCCCCTGAGTGCTGGTCCAAGAAAAAAAAATGAGTTATTTTGTTACCATTGTAGATAAATATATAAATATTCGAATATCAAGTGAATCTAATTGTAAGAGTCTTTAAACTCTGTGTAAATTACGTTGATGACAGTGTCCTGTTATGCCAGAAACTAAGAAGGGGTGCCACACCCCTTGTTCCCATCCGTCCCATTTTTGGATAAACTTCATGTACTGATAAGAAATTGATTCGTACAAAGTTTGAAGGCTGTCGCAATAATAGTTCTGCAGATATTCGAAAATACTATATACTTTGCATGGGAAGTTCCACGCCCACTTATCCAGTCCCGCCCATTTTCAGCTATTCTATGTAAAATGATTAGATTCGGACAAAGTTGGAAGAATCTAGTAATTATAGATCTCAAGATATTTAGAAATAACTAATTACTTTGTATGGGAGGTGACTCACACCGAGTTCCGATCCTTCCCATTTTTTTTATTAATGAAGTTTGAAGCCTTTCACATTTACAGTTCTCCAGATATTCGAAAATAACTATTTACTATGTATGGTAGGTTCCACGCCCACTAATTTAATACCGCCCATTTTCCGCCAAAATTCGGACTAAATTTCAAGACTTCCACAATTATAGTTCAACATATATTTGAAAATAACAATTTACTTTGTATGGGAGGTGTCACACCCCCTGTTCCGATTCGTCCCATTTTTAGTTAAACTTCAAACTGTGATACGAAATTGATTCGTATAAAGTTTGAAGATACGACACAATTTTAGTTCTGCAGATAACTATAATATTTACTTTGTATGGGTGCACTATAGGTTAAATGACTACTTTTTCTGTGCTAAATTAATAACGACTACAAAATCATGGTATTCAAACCAAAACCTTAAAGAATTTCGAAAGTAAGAATAATTCTATTAAAAAATGGAATTTAACCCACTAACGACCAAAAATTAACCCATTTACAATCATTAATGGAAACTTAATAATTATTTATTTATTTTAAATATACTAAAACTTTTAGTAATTGCTTAAATCTAATTCATTTTGTAAATTTAAATCATTAATTTTATCGTCTTGGTGGCTAAAGTGAAATTCTTCCAAGGGTTCACTGCAACATAACAGTTGAATTACTTCTGGTAGAAGTGTGGAACGTTTCCGGTTTTGTAAGCGACTATCTAAAAATGATGTGGAAATTAATGGATCTTAGGTACAGCTTAATATTAATTCGGAGCTTAAAAAATATGTCTTCTGCGCTTCCATTACAGCGTCTTTTTGCATCTCAAAAATTTGTCAGCAATATGAAGTAAAATAGATTGCAAAGAAACTTTGGGAACAGTCTCATTTGCTTTTAAAATTTCAATAATTTATATTCGTGTGTGATTTTCGGAAGTGGGTTATATGGGAGCTATGACCAATTATGGACCGATCATCATAAAATTAGCTGACATGAATTTTTTATATATAAAATTTATTTGGAGCAAAATTTGTGTAGATACCTATGTATATAAATTAAACATTTATGACCGATTAAGTCCAATTACGGGAGGAAATTTGTATGGGGGCTAGGTGGTATAATGGACCGATTTCAGCCAATTTAAATAGGATTCGTCCTTGGGCTGAAAAATTTATATGTACCATATTAAGGTGGGTGTTAGACTAATATTATTGGACATTAAAAACATCTGCACAAACGCATTATACCCTCCCCACTATGGTGGTGTAGTTTATACAAAATTTATTGTTTTCGTTATATGCTTCTCCACTTCATCTGAAAATATGTTTACTTCAATTTTGTCAACTACATGTTTGAAAACGGCATACAATTTTTCTTTTTTTGAATTTTCGTTAAGTCAAATTTGAAACAATAACCTAAAAAATATAGTATTATTCGAAAACGGCTAAAAATGGCTATTATATGTAAATGAAAATTGGTTTATAACATTTCAATATATTCATTCCTGATTTCATTTAATCTGCCGAACTTTGCCGAAATTTTAAAAGCTTCCACGAAGTTACATTTTGAAAACAATCGCAGCACTTTTAAGGTTATGTTAAAAATGTCGATTTATTTCAAGCAAGTTAAACAATTTTATCACATTTTTAACAAAAAACATTACTTACTTACTTAATTCCGTGTTCTCCATTTTCACTTTCTTGTTTATAACTCTCGAAATTATATAAACATGCAATTGAAAATTTGAAAGAAATACAGGCTTTTCAACAAAATTTATTAAGTAATTACGATGCAATGTCTTTGACTGCGTGTTGTCAAATGGAATTTAATATTTACCAAAAACAAAAAGCTGAAAAAAGTGCAATATTTGCATTTGAAAAATTGGACTTTAGCACAGTTTTGGTAGCCGTTTAACCTATAGTGGGGTGGTACAAATTTTGCCCTATTTTGTCCCTTTGTGGTCCAAGTTAAGAAAAACTATATAGACTATATTGCTTCCAAGTAAAGGAATATCTATGTTTCAAATTTCAATCAAATCGGCGCAGCCGTTTACTCTTGATTGTTTAAGAATTAAAGGTACCAATTTTACCGATTTTCCCCCTTTAAATCTCTTTCTGATCCCAGTATTAAAAAAATATATAGCCTATTGACGCTTCCAAGTAAGGATCTATCTTTGTTCCAAATTTCAATAAAATGGGTTCAGCCGTTTAGGCGTGATGCTCAAACAAACCAACAAACAAACTTACAAAGACATTTATATGGATTTATTTATATTTGTCAATATTTCTTATTTATATATTTATATTTATTAATTATTATATATTTTATGATTGTTTTTTTTTATTATTTATTTATATTTATCAATATTTATATATATATTTGTTTATATCAATATTTAAATTGTTTATGATTACTTTTTAATTATTTATTCATTTATATTTACCAATATTTATATCTTTATTTATATCGGCCCTAATTTTGTAAATCACGTCACCAAAGTGATATTTATATGGAAAGCAAAAACAAAATTTCAAAAATTTTAAAAATTTGTTTTTGTTTTATATACAAAATTTTCAAATTATGAAAGGCAAATGAACGCTTGAAATTTGGTGCGTTTGTTCTGTTAAGAATTTGTATATAAAACAAAAACAAATTTTTAAAATTTTTGAAATTTTGTTTTTGCTTTCCATATAAATATCACTTTGTGACGTGATTTACAAAATTAGGGCCATCATTTTTTTGTGATATATCATTATTATAATTGGTTATGATTATTTGTTACGGACCGGTTGACAGGCGAGGTTTCCGGCTATTTTTGCATGGCTCAACCTCAGGTGGTTCCAACCCTTCTCGCCATACGCGTGTCCAAACACAAAACAAAAAAAAGGTATTCAAAGACAAACTATTACTTACAAATTTTAGACCACACTAAACGTTCACTTTTTTCTTTTCAGAGATGGATAGGTTTCTCTTACTTTGCCCTCCCAACCTTGTCACTGTGGTGTCCACATATCGAAGCTTTTCCAGCGACCCATAATCCACCTGACCTTTTCCCACTTACCGGTTCATCATTGCCTATCCCTTTATTGAATTAAGCCAACATTATAAATTTTAAAATTCAAATATAATTATACAAAGTTTATTGAATATAAATAGAATAATAATATATTACTTAAAACTACACAAATAAAATCTTTAAAAATTCTTATTTCCAACTGAATCACACTTAGTTTCTCCTCTGAAACGTTATATTTTACTTTGATTCGCCGTTATTTTCAAATATGTATATATATCTTATTTCCTGTTTATCTTTTTAATTTTTTTTCTTTCAGGGCTTAAGTCTATTATCCCTCAAAATTTAGGACTCACGCGACTACTTCCTACAGCTAAAGGAGCTCCCTGAGTTGTATTAACAAACCGTCCAATCTCTTATTTTAGTGATTTATTTAAGCTCTGTAATGGGCTTTAAGATATATTTAAATATTTATTCTACTATTTATGTTCCTTTCAGGCTATTTTATTCTTTGAGGACTACGGTGATTCACACAACACCAGTGTTGCCAATTCATGGTGAACAAAAAGGGCTAAATACTTAGAAAAAAAATGCTAAAAAAGGGCTAACATTTTAAATAAAAAAAATACATACATTTGACACAAAAAACAACTTAGAATGTTACATTTGGCTATGCCGAATAGACAAACAAAAATGTATGAATGTAATACATGTTCAAATGCAAGAAAATAAGAATATTTATTCCTGTATGTCGATCCTTAACTTTAAAATAACTTAATATGGGGCCACACGTATACCAATGTTTTTAAAGCCTCGTATTTATCACATGGCCTGAAAATGCTCCTAGGCAAATTTTTTTTATATGAAAGACAAATTATGTATAAAGTAATCCTTTGTGATAACTTCGATGGAGAATATTTTGATAAGTGAATATATGGCATATTTGCCTCTCACGCAGAAAATTATATACGTCGCCTGACAGAATTGATTTTCATTGGCAAAAACATAAATTTTGCCATTAGTTAGTAAACATATCAAAACTAAGGTAGCCAAAATATGTAAACATAAATATTTAATTTAAATTTGGAAAAAAGTTAATTTTCTATATTTGATCAGATAAAAATGATCATAGCTAAATTATTATCGATAATGTACTGAATTTTTCTTTCTAAATTGGTTTGATTGTAGTCTTTGAAAACTTTATACTACATGGCATCTGTTATAAAATATTTGTTAAAGTACTAATTTATGTCAATACATCGCCCAGATAAAGTTAAAAGTATTCTCTTTAACCCTATATATGATTTTATAAATTCCCGGACCCGCGCGTAAAACATTAACATATTTATTAACAATTTTTATTCAAATAACGTCCATTTTCTCTATATTAGTTATGGCATTTTTTTAATGTATGGAAGGTCCAACAATTTGTATGTGCTTAAATTGTTTACTGGTTCAACAAAAATTAATTTTTGTCATAATATCCCTGCCAATTTTTTTGAACTGATTTTACTAATTTTTAACATCAAAAATTTCAGATCATTAGAGTAAATATATAAGTTTTGATTTAGTCATAAAAATGGCTAAATGAAAATCAAAAAGGCTAAAGGCTAAATTAATTTTTTTGTGGCTAAACAAAATTGAAAAGGGCTAAATTTAGCCCAAAAAAGGCTAAATTGGCAACACTGCACAACACACATATTATACACTCTCACGATTTTACAATATTTTAGACAATAACACAACTAGGTTAAACCTATCTTAAAATTCTTGTTTGTTTCCTTTTTTTATGTAATATCTAATTTTTTTTTTAATATTTAAGATTTTTTCATAGTTTTCTTTTTTTTATATATGTATGTTCTAATTTGTGAATATATTTTTCTTTTCCGTTTTTGTACAATATGTTGACTGTTATATTTGAACTTCTTTAGTGCTGACTTGAATAGTTTAATAATAAGATACTTGTGATTACTTCTAGTATTAACGTATACGTAATCTATGATAATAATTTCTTTTGGCAGTTCATTCAAACTTTCGACACAGTTTGATTATGGTTTGTATAATAAACATAAAAATTGTTACCAGGCTAATTTTTATTCTTGTGTGGATTCTGAGGTAAGGTTCCTGTATTTCTCTCTTCGCCCTTGTAAATTAGACACGTTTATTCCTTTTTTTATGTTATTTTATTTTCCCACAGGGACACAAATTCAAAGATTAAAGTAACTTTTCCACACACAGTAACTCTTCTGCTAACAGTGTCTTCACTATAAATTTTTCCTGCAGCAAAACTTTCTGCTCTAGCACTCACAGTTCACACTTCACAAATTACAACAAAAACTATATTGAACTGAAATCCTTATTTACCATTTTCCCCTTTTTATCATGTCATTTTCCCTGTGTATTTTCCCCTATAGGCTATTGATCACGACATAATTATTTGTTTATTTATGTGTGATTTGCTCATTCGTTTACCATTGGTCACCGATCACGTCATTTAAAAGTTTTGTTAGTGTAATTTCTACTATTGATCGCGACATTATTATTGCTTTCGTAATATACTTTATTTTGGCGGATTTTCCTACTAATGAACCGCCAATTCTTTTACCTAAGAGCCATTTTCATCTTTCGGCGCTTTCCCACACTTTTCATCCTGCCAAACACCCAATCTACCAGGCTATCATGAATTTCAGCAAGCAGTATTTTCCATTCATTTATTTAATATTTTTCCTCACATGAAACAAATACGCATTCCGCATATCTGAATGAAATGCAACTCTACCTCGTTTTACTACTTGATTGTTTTTAGTACTAAAACAACTCTGATATTCACACACACATACAAATTACCAGGGTTTAAAATTAGTTAAACGTTTTTTACATTTGACTACCGACTGCGCAATAAATATGAATCGTTTTCATATTAATGTGCACAAATACTGAAAATATACAAACTATAAACCAATGCCATATATGCACAAGCTTCATGGTAGAAATATTTGTCGCAGTTTTTCCAAAAATATTTTGCCTTACAAAATATTTTACGTTGCAGCTAGAAGACAAAATGAAAATTTTTCATTTTTAAAACTTTTGCTGCCTAAATATATGTATATTTTTGGTTAGCAAAAACAAATAAAATTGCTTGTGTATAATATACAAAAAAATTACTACAAAAACATCATACATGCAAACAAATTGCAGCGTGAAAACAATAAACTGCAAACGATATGCGCAGGAAAAAGTAGACTGCCAAACCATACGATGTTGAAAAATGTAAAATACGAAATTGTGCAAAGTTAAAAATGTTTAAAGCGAAAATGTTTATTTTTAAAATATTTCCGCCGCATATATGGTTTTGTTTTGCCGCATATAGTCATTGAGTAGAAAAATGTGAAAAAAAAACTATGAAGTTGATTTGGGTGTACAAAATAAAAAATTGTATTGAAATGTGTGTTAATAAAGAATTTTAGTGCAATAAAATAGAAGTTTTATTTTTTGAGGTATGTAATTGTATGTATTGTGAAAGATAGCAATGCAGTGAAAATTAAATTAAATAAGATTATGGACAAAGGATAGCTAGCGGAGGATATTATTATTGAATTTTTTGATTGATTGGCTTTTTTAATACGAATTCAAATGTATTCATGCTGGTGGTAATAGGAGTCCAGAAAAATTAGTAAGAAAAAAAATAATTTTGTATGTAAAGCGGTTAAAAAAGGATATATAATGCAACAACAAAATGTGACAACAACAGCCAAATACCATAAATAACAGGATCATTCATTTTATGAATAAAATCTATCATAATAAAGTGTTGTACATTCAAATGTTTCCTTTCGTAAAATTTGTAACAGGAGAACAAACAAAAAAATAAGCAGCATAGAAAATAATTGTGGAAGAAAAATTTTATGTGTAAGATATAATGCAAAAAAGGCACAGGTATAAGTACAACAGGAGCAAAAGGAAATTAACTGCAACAACATCAACTTATACACACAAGTAGGTAATTATGATATAAAATTGCTATATGTGTGTACTAGGGTTGCCAGACGGCCTGGAATGGCCTGGATTGTCCAGTTTTTTGTGTCTTGTCCAGTTTCCAGCTAAAACACAATTTGTCCAGTTAAAAAATAATTTCTTTCATTTTGCAAAATATTTTTTTATTAATAATATTTTTTATTAATCAATATTTCGTACAGAAATATTTGAAAATTTATACAATTGTGATTGCAAATGTATAGTCAGTTGTATTTGTATTATAAAGTGATTCCTTTACTATTATAGAACTGTACAGTGAGTAATCTTTTGAATTGCCTTAAAAATCGGTTAAAATATGGAAGCAAAGTTGTAGCTATTTTAAAAAAGATTTCATCTTTCGGAACAAAACGTTTACAATTAGAAGCAAATCAATTTTTAAAAAATTACATTGCGTACTTAGAGCAATGATATGATTTCGGAGACGAATCGCTTTACAACAAAATTTAATTTTTAAATTTAAAACAATCCCTTTTATCCTGGGATAACTTATCAAAGCTTCCAAAGTTTTAGAAATATCAAATATAATTGACGACATGTTGCTTTTGCCGCAAGATAATGTTTTTTTTTTTGAATTTTTAACACAGCGATCTTTGATATTTTTTACATTACTACGAAAATTAATTTTTCATTGTCTCATTGTGTGGCATAGTCTATATCTTTTGATTAACTGAAGATAGTCAATCCGGGATTGGAGCGAAATCATTAGAATGAAGAATGAAGTAATATTTAGTCACATTTTTTAATAATTTTATTTAACGGTTAATATGTCTTGTCCCAGCCATAATATCAGGTTGGTATCACAGGACGCGACGGGAAGACCCGTCTTGACGGTATTTACCGTCTTGTCCGGGCCAGTTATTCTAAATGTGCCTAATGTGACAGAGCGGGATATGCCGTTATTACTTAAAAGCGATGTAAATGTAGATTACAAATTTTTTTTTACAAAAATTCAAGATGATTAATAGTTTTTAGATAAAAAGTGATACAAATAATTTAAATTAATTTAAAATAAAAGTTATGATACAAAAACAACCAAAATAATTCATTTATTTAGAGTAAAAAGTTAAGACGGAAATAGGGAAAACCAAAATCTTCTAAAATTAACTTTAAAATAAAAATCAGAACCGCTATTTTCATAAATGGTAATCGTCGAAGCAATTTCTAGGACAGAGAGCACGTTTGTTAGGACAATGTTTGCACCTTGTTTCCTTACGGATCTTCGCTTTTGTGCGCTGGTTAAACCTTAGATATATTGTATTCCTCTTTCTGTTATGAGTGACCGGTAGTATTTTCTCGATGTAATGAGAGTTTATCGTGTTAGTACTTATGTGTTTCCTCCATGAACTGGACTCGTTCATTGACAATTACGTCTAGTCTCTATGTTTCCCTCTATGCTTTCGGGTTTCCTCTACGGTATGTAGTGTTTATAAACCGGTTAACCGAAAAACCGGTTTTTCTTCGAAATCTCGGTTTTTTGCGAACCGGTTAATTTAAAATGTTGATTTACGGTTAACCGGTTTATCCGGTTTTTATCACTCGGTTAACCGGTTTTTAAAATTTAGGTTTAAAATTAAGAAATCTCATGGTTTTGTGCATTTTTTATATTCATTGTACAAACATTATTGGTCT
Organism: Calliphora vicina; assembly: GCF_958450345.1. Lineage (NCBI taxonomy): Eukaryota > Metazoa > Arthropoda > Insecta > Diptera > Calliphoridae > Calliphora > Calliphora vicina. The sequence continues at coordinate 81,966,858 of NC_088781.1, read as the reverse complement.
GATTTGAAACCTAAACTGCTGATTTACAATATAAACCTATTTAGATTGATATTTTTAAGAATTACAATGAGTCTAAATAGTAGAGGACGATGAGTTTATTTAAAAACTTTTTCAGAATAAATTGCACATAATCAAACTATAAAAATTAAATTCCGCAGAATTCTAGAAGTTAAGCATGATGATTTTACCAAATGTCAAGTTGAATTTGATGTGCATACCTTCTTTCAATCAATTTGACTTCATTAGTGTGTTTTGTTCTTAAAATTTTATTTTACTATTCATTTCGCTTAGTGTACAAATTCCTTTTCAGAAATAACAAATATGGAGTTTTATTAATTATTTGGTATGATTTATAATGACAAATAATCACAGCTAAGAAGAAGTGCGTTTGCATCTTATAGGTCCTTTTTTGGGACTTGCTACATTTTCTGTTGCATATTTTAAGAAAATTTAATGAATAAACCAATAATTAAAACAAGTATATTATATATTTAGTAACATATTTACACTCAATTCCATTTGACTGAGATAATAATTTTGAAATTTTTACAAAATAAAATGGACTTAGCACTTTTGTATATTCATAGTAATATTAACCATTCCTGACTACTAAAAACTACAAATTTTAAAGCTGTATATACCTTATTGGACATTTTATGTTTTCTACATATATATGACGGTTAACCGGTTTAACCGGTTTTTTCGATGTCGGTTAACCGAAAAACCGGTTTTCTAAAAAAGCCCAATTTTCGGTTAACCGACAAACCGGTTTTTTAAAAAGTCGGTTTTTTATAAACACTAACGGTTTGCTCGTAGTGTGCCTGTATCGTGTGTGTTGTAGGATATCATAGACTTAGTGAGTTCAATGCTATTATAAAAGTTGTCCAAAAATGGTCCAGTAATGGCTTGATTTTGTTTCATCGTTTATTTCAGGGATGCATCTCAAACAGCGTAGTAGCTGTTCAAATCTACGACCAGTCTTTGTATTTCGAAATAGAGCGGATCACTTGAAAACATATCTCGAATTTTGCGTGATTTGATTTGACCTTGGAGCAGGCAAAGGCCCAGAAACTGTAAACTACATCTATGCCTAACAGTAGCAAAATGTGCCTTTCGAGTTTAACTTACTAATTTCATAATTATATTTGCCGTTAAAATCGGATGAAATATACTTCTTGGAGTACAATTTTTATCAACATAAATTTTTCTTCCGCAGCTTGTTGAATTAAAATTGAATTGAGATACTTCTGTTGTGTTTTCCAACCAATCCTATTCGAACTCTATCTCAGGACGAGACTCCTCATTTTCTTCTGAATCTTATCTTAAATATTATCACAGTCACTACAATCGATTAAATTTCCACTATATCTTTCTTTATCATTTCTGAGTATTGAGACTGAGTAGGTTATCCTTCTTTATCTAGGACTTCGTTGCAATTCTTCATCTGGCTAATAATTTGGAACTCTGCCATCACTGAATGGATCACTTACAGATTCTTCGCCAGAATCTATTTCTTCAAACAGTTTCAAAACTCTACCTCTCTCTTTGCGGTATTGATAAATTTTTCCTGTAATCATTCACTACACAATTAGATAATTCCTTTATTTATGTATGTATGAACATATAAATTAATTTAAATAGTGTCCTGATTTGTTTTATCATAATAAACTTTACACACCTTTATCCGCAAAATTATTAGCTTGCAGTTATTGAAACAAAAGAAATGCAACAGGACACAAATAAAAATATTAACTGAAAACTAACGGCATTTCCCGTCTTGCTTCTGCTGATGTGAGCTTTATCACAACATGTGTTTGGACGTTTTTATGGGCATTATTTTGTGTTCTATGGCACACAAAAGAGAATTTATTGGGACACTCATTTTACCAAATCATAATTTAACATTAACTTTACTGCGAGAGCTACCGACTTGTCCCAATGATAAAAAGAATTGGTGACGGTATTTGCCGTCCTGTCCCATTATTTTTAACTAAATTTGACGGCATATGCCGTCTTGTCCGCGAATGTGTTAAGGGCAATATCTTTGCATTTAAAATGGAATCAAACATTATGTTGGATATAATTTTAACAAATTTTTAAATTTTCAAATCGCGATATTTTTGAAGTGGAAAGGGTTTCCGATGATTGATTTGAGGAGTCCTTTGGAACCGTAATATGTGTGGTAATTTTGATTAAAATCGAAGATGTCAAATCCAAAAATAGCAGTTTTCTGTCCGTTTTGATATGGATTCTCTCAATTGTGATATGGAAACAAAATTTTAAAATTTGGATTACAATAAAACTAGAAATATATTCTATAAAAAAGTACACTTTTCTTTTATGATATGCGTCTTACGTTATTTAGAATTAATGTTTTCTAAAACTTAAATAACGTATCATCAATATAAATTTGTATGAAAAAATAAAATCTAAAATACAAAAGGAGTTTTTAAAGATATTTAAATTAAAAAATGTACTTATTAAATTTTCATAAAGATGGCCAAAATTATTCTATTGCAACAGATTTATTAAACAATATAAGGAAACCACCTAAAATAGGGTAAAATACTATTTATTAATTAATTACTCAAAGCATTAACGTTATTTTGTTTAAGAAAATCATGTTACGTTGTTTGAATTTTGGTTATAATTTGGTTATTTTAGAAAGTTAAAGTTTAAAATTTTTTACACATATGTAATATGATGTAGTAAATCGTAATCAATAATAAAATCAACTTCGAACTTTTTGACGATACGTTGTTTTGCATTTTAGGTGACGATATGTATGCAGGACTGAATTTAACGTTTCTTTATTTTTGTAAAAAAACTTAACTAACATTTAACTTTTTTGAACTATAAGCGCATTTTTAAATTGTCTAGTTATTTTTTAAAAATCCAGTTAAATTTTTCTTATGGTCCAGTTATTTGACTTTTGTTATCTGGTAACCCTAGTGTGTACATACAACAATTTATGCAAAAATCATAAACAAATACATAAATAGGTTCAATCGTGATCGTGAGTGATTTTGTAGCAGGAGAAAAAAGGATAAAGAGGAATGATAGAAAATGTAAGCATCAACAAAAGAAAGGAAAAGAGTTAAAAAGGGATAGAAAATACAACAACCAGATTATGGAAGGACACATGCATGAAAGAAAGAATAATTTATCACTACAAATGAATACAAAGAGGTTATAAATAACAGGAGATACGAAATTTAAGAAAGTTCCTGAAAATATAATTCTGCAATGAAGAAAATTTTACTGTATACAAATATCAAGTGAGAGCGTAAATGATCGACTTTGTTTGTGTTTTTAAATGTTCATTCATATGTATCCATTCGTAGTATTTCTAACAGGAGAACAAAAAACAAATAAGCAACATAGAACAAATTGTGCAACGAAGGCTCAACAAATTTTTTACATAGGCACGAGTGCAGCAGGAGAAAATGGAAATACAACAACAACTACTTAACTACTACCTCCAGTAATTTTGAAATACAACTGTTGTTTGTGTGTCCTCTAGCTGCCCAGCAGTTCTAGGAGACAGTACTGAACTAGTGATTTTACCCATCATTTAGGGTGGGAGCTAGTTACTTCAATAGCCACGAGACTAGTCATTTTAACACGGGCATGTCCTAGGCAGGGGGTCAATTGTCTCTTTTTGATTACAATGGGACTGTCTAATATATATATGGGGGATTTCATGTCAAGTGAACCAACTTTTGAAATCGATGTCTTCCGATCGGGATGAAATTTGCACCAAGGTTAGCTCTATTGGATAGTAACTCAGACACAATTTTTCAACAACATCGGTCGAGAACTCTCTGAGTTATAGGGGGTAAAATTTTGACAATTTGGTCAAACAGGGGTTTTTTCTTATCCATGTAACTTATTACCTATTGTTCTTAGCAAAATGTGTTCCAAATAGTATAGATAGCTATTTCTTCGATCTTTCGAAAAAAAATATTTAAAAAAAAAAATAAAAAATTTTTAATATTTTTTTTCCGAAATCAAAAACTTTTTTGACTTTTTTTTAAAATACGCTATTTTTTTTTATTTTTTTTTTTTTCTTAAAATAAAGTTTAGATATTTTCCTTGAACACCTACTTGGTCGCTTAGTGGGATGCGAGTGGGATATCTATCAAAATAAATATTTTGTAACTCAAAACATAAAATTTTTGACTTTTTTTGCAAAATCAAAAACTTTGTTGACTTTTTTTTTTCAAAATGGACCCTTTTTTAATCTTTTTTTTTAGGTCAAACAAAAGCTTAGATATTATCCTTGAAGACCCTTTTGGTCGCTTAGTGGGATGCGAGTGGGATATCTATCAAAATAAATATTTTTTAACTCAAGACTTACAATTTTTGACTTTTTTTTTTGCAAATACGATTTTTTTTCCAAATGGGCCCTTTTTTTAAAATTTTTTTTGTAGTCAAAAGAAAGCTTAGGTCCATTCCTTTAAGATATTTTTAGTCCCTTAGTGGGATGCGAGTGGGATATCTATCAAAATAAATATTTTGTAACAATTTTTTAATTTTTTTTTGCAAAATCGAAATTTTTTTCCAATATGGGACTTTTTTTTAAAAATTTTTTTTTGCTCAAAAGAAAGCTTAGGTCTTTTCCTTTAAGACCTATTTTGTCACTTAGGAAGATGTGAGTAGGATATCTATTAAAATAAAAATGTTGTAACTCAAGACATTCAATTATTGACTTTTTTTTTGCAAATTCGATTTTTTTTTCAAAATGGGCCCTTTTTTAAAAATTTTTTTTTAGTCAAAAGAAAGCTTAGGTCCATTCCTTTAAGATATTTTAGGTCCCTTAGTGGGATACGAGTGGGATATCTACCAAAATAAATATTTTGTAACTCAAGATATACAATTTTTGATTTTTTGGCAAAATCAAAAACTTTTTTGACTTTTTTTTAAAATGGGCCCTTTTTGTAATTTTTTTTTTTGCTATAAAGAAAGCTTAGGCCTATTCCTTTAAGATGGTTTTGATCGCTTAGTGGGATGCGAGTGGGATATATATCAAAATAAATGTTTTGTAACTCAAGACATACAATTTTTGTGTTAAAACATTTATTTTGATAGATATCCCACTCGCATCCCACTAAGGGACTAAAAATATCTTAAAGGAATGGACCTAGGCTTTCTTTTGAGCAAAAAAAAAAATTAAAAAAGGGCCCATATTGGAAAAAAATGTTGATTTTGCAAAAAAAAATTAAAAAATTGTATGTCTTGCGTTACAAAATATTTATTTTGATAGATATCCCACTCGCATCCCACTAAGGGACTAAAAATATCTTAAAGGAATGGACCTAAGCTTTCTTTTGACTACAAAAAAAATTTTAAAAAAAGGGCCCATTTGGAAAAAAAATCGTATTTGCAAAAAAAAAAGTCAAAAATTGTAAGTCTTGAGTTAAAAAATATTTATTTTGATAGATATCCCACTCGCATCCCACTAAGCGACCAAAAGGGTCTTCAAGGATAATATCTAAGCTTTTGTTTGACCTAAAAAAAAAGATTAAAAAAGGGTCCATTTTGAAAAAAAAAAGTCAACAAAGTTTTTGATTTTGCATAAAAAGTCAAAAATTTTATGTTTTGAGTTACAAAATATTTATTTTGATAGATATCCCACTCGCATCCCACTAAGCGACCAAGTAGGTGTTCAAGGAAAATATCTAAACTTTATTTTAAGAAAAAAAAAAAAAATAAAAAAAATAGCGTATTTTAAAAAAAAGTCAAAAAAGTTTTTGATTTCGGAAAAAAAATATTAAAAATTTTTTATTTTTTTTTTTAAATATTTTTTTTCGAAAGATCGAAGAAATAGCTATCTATACTATTTGGAACACATTTTGCTAAGAACAATAGGTAATAAGTTACATGGATAAGAAAAAACCCCTGTTTGACCAAATTGTCAAAATTTTACCCCCTATAACTCAGAGAGTTCTCGACCGATGTTGTTGAAAAATTGTGTCTGAGTTACTATCCAATAGAGCTAACCTTGGTGCAAATTTCATCCCGATCGGAAGACATCGATTTCAAAAGTTGGTTCACTTGACATGAAATCCCCCATATATATATATATATATATATATATATATATATATATATATATATATACAGTCAGCGTCAAAAGAAAGTGTACAACTTGTTTTTACATTTAAAACGTTTTATTTACATATTAAAAAACAATTTTTTCTCCAGTTCTAGTATATTTAACAAAACACTTAATTGTTCTCTTGCAATATATAAACAAAAAACTAAACTATTTCAACTGCAACAAAAACAGTAACAACAAAACCAAAAATACTCCATTTTTAACGCGTCAGAAAAAAGTGTACACATTTAGAATTGCAATAAGATTTTTCTAGCTACATAAAAAATATATTGTTATTCTTTATTTTTGCCTAGATTATAATTTTTTGTGGATCTTGCTGCTAGTCTCATGAGATTTTAAGATAGTAGCTTTTCTTGTTTGATCGCTAGAACTTTAAAACCAAAATGGGAAAACAAACTGCAATTGAAACAAGAAAGTAAGTCATAAAATTTAAAAATGAAGGCAAATCGTCACGTGAAATCTCCTCTATAATAGGAAGAAGCCATAATACTGTAAAAAAAATTATAGACAAACAAAAAAATTTAGAATTTTAGAAGATCAGCAACGTGCCGGAACACCAAAACGCCTTAACAACCTTGAAATACGATCGATTGTGAGAGCAGTGAAGAAAGTATTCACAGTAAGTGCAGTAAAATTATGCGAAGAATTAACAGATTCGTCTGGAGTGAGAGTTAGTAACAGTACGGTTCGCCGAGCGCTACACCCAAATGCTCTATATGGTGGAGTTCCGAGAGAATAACCCCACATTTCCAAACGAAATAAAGAGCGACTTCGAGAATTCGCAAACAGGTATAAAAACCAAGAAAATTGTTTTGGAATAATGTGCTGTTTACGGACGAAAGCAAGTTTGAGATTTTCGGAAGTAAAAAAGGAGTAAAATTTGGAGAAGCAAAAATCAAGAGTTCGACCAAAAAATGTACTATCCACCGTAAAGCATGGTGGTGGTTAGGTGATGGTGTGGGGGTGTATGGCGGCAAGTGGCATGGTAAAACTCATATTTATTGATAGTTTGATGAGCAAAACCGATTACCTAAACATTCTTATAGAAAATATGGAACCCATCATTAGAAAATTAAATCTAGACCGAACCTGGATCTTCCAACAGGACAACTATCCGAAGCATACTTCTTAACTTGTTAAAGAATGGTTGTTGTATCATACACCGAAACAACTGGAACAACCCCCACAGTCACCGAACATTAATCCCATTGAACATCTGTGGTAGCATTTGGACAGACAGATCAGAAAATGAAATATTACCAGCAATGACCCTCTACACGAAATCCTGCAGGAAGAGTGGTTCAACATCCCAACATCGGTGACATCAAAATTGGTAGAAACAATGCCAAGGAGGCTTGAAACTGTTTTAAAACCCAAAAGATGTCAAATAAAATACTAAACACGTTTTTTCTTCTAATTTCCCTAAACTGTACACTTTCTTTTGACGCGTTAAAAATGGAGTATTTTTGGTTTTGTTGTTACTGTTTTTGTTGCAGTTGAACTAGTTTAGTTTTTTGTTTATATATTGCAAGAGAACAATTAAATGTTTTGTTAAATATACTAGAACTGGAGAACAAATAGTTTTTTAATATGTAAATAAAATGTTTTAAATGTAGAAACAAGTTGTACACTTTCTTTAGACGCTGACTGTATATATATATATATATATATATACATATATGAATAGACCAATTGGCTTGTTCATTGAGTTTTATTTTATTTAGCAATGTAATCATAAAATGCCCCTTTAATAATGAGCGGTTGTACCTAAGACAGGTAATATTTAAAATTACATTACATTTTTAATTCCATGAAAATTATTTTTGTTTTATGGCTTATATTCCACGTATTAATTTTTAAGTAATAATATAATAGGTAATATTACTAAATATTGTCAAATTTTCCAAACAACATTGAAAACCCCATTTATTTCGACCTGATATATAAATCTAAATTTCAGTTATATTTTTATTGGTTTTTTACGAAGATTATATATAGGTAATAATATATTCAATGAATTTTAAAAACTTACCTAAATTCATTGAGAAACATTTGCATAACATTTTTTAAAATATACACCTTATTTTATGTACATAAAAGTATTGACCTTTTAGTTGTTCTATGACTTTTATAAATAAAACATACAAACTGTGACAAAAAATTAAAAAATAACTGTAATTTTAAAGTAAATTTATGAGCTGTGAAAGTGAATAATTCTTCATTTAAATTAAAACTAACAGTAGTTCTGGAAAAAGTGAGTACAAAGAAATAAAACAATTAAAACTAAAACCTAAAAACTAAATTTTTCAATAGAACAGGTTCGCATTTGAATTGTAATGGCATCATCAACGACAAAACTTAATTTGAGATCGCAACAGCATAACACTTATTTGATTGTATATGTTATTCCGCAGCTGTTGGGATCAAAATTGCCGTCTAAAAAAGAAGTTCTTGGTGTATTTTTTTTCACACTCGTACACTAAAATTGGAAGTGCGAAAAAGTACAACAATGGCTGCAAACGAAGTGCTCCTTTTCTGGAATAAAGCACGAATTCCTACCCGAGACAAGTCTTCGGTCATAAAGCAAATTGAGAAGCTGTACCAGAAGTGAAGGAAATTGAACAAGAGCTCAACAAGAGGAGGAACGTCGCATAAAGTAAAAGAGGATAAGTTTGTCGAAGAATTAGACGATCTCTTCGATATTGCTCATGTTAATGCACTCACCACGATTAAAATAGAGGAGGATAAAAAGTTTTTGCTTGCACAGAGGAAAAAAGGCCGCCCTGGCAGCATGATTGGCATTGACATGGCTCTTGTAGGCATTGAAAAACGAAAATTGGAACGAGAAGAGGCAGATGAACGGCGATTACGAGCAACTACTAAAATTAATACCTTATGCTATGTTCACACTTGGGCTTTTAAACGCGTTTAAGTAAAATTTTGATTAAGTTAATCAAAGCCGTTCACATTACATTTGAGATGATTAAGTTGACACTAAAATGATTAAGTTGACAAATAAAAAACAACAAAACAAATTTATATTTCTTTAAGGCATTAAATATGAAAATAAATACTTTATTAAAGATATCAGCAGATTATTTTAAACTTTTTAATTATGAAATTGTGAACATTTAAGGTTTTTTAAGGAAAAAAAAAACTTCTGTCAATATTTATTTATCGGTACTACACTAAAAGGTGGCCGATGCTACATCATCATCAGTTTGAGGTATGTTCAATCGATTCTACGCGATTAATGAAGTGATTAAGATTTAATCATGTCAATTTGAAGTGATTAACAAATCATTTAAATGTGTGGATAATCATCTCGATTTTGAAGTGATTAGAGCTTAATCACGTTTGAGATGATTAACTCTGCAAATGTGAACATAGTATTATCAATGGGTACAGTGCAATTCACATCATCTACCGAATCGTCAGGCAATGTTGGCGCTGGTGGAATGGAATTGGAAGTGGACGCTCTACCGTCGGCTTCGGAAGTTGTTAAAAGAGGAACACAGTTATTTATCAATGAACGGATCGTTTTTGCTTTGGATAAATGCATGATATCTGACCAAAATGCAATGCATTTAATGGCTGCAGTAGCTGAAGGACTTGGTCACAACGTATCAAATTTGGTATTAAATCGCTCGTCAATTCGAAGATACCGTACTGCAAATCGACAAAAAATCGCTGATTTTGTAAAGGAGAACTTACATGTAAGGTTACTTTTCTTATACCAATTTAATTTCAATACTAATATAAATATTTTATTCCATTACAGTTGAAGGCAACAGCATTTTTTGTAGTGCACTGGGATGGCAAAATACTGGAAGACATTACAGGAATGAATAAGATTGATCGCATTCCGGTTATTGTAACTAATGGCGAAATCGAACAAATATTAGGCGTTCCAAAACTAGATTGTGGAAAAGGCAAAAATATTGCAGCGGCCGTTTATCAACTACTGGTAGAATGGAACCTTTCGAAACGAGTTCAAGCCATGTCTTTTGACACGACATCATCAAACACCGGTGAATTTGCAGGAGCTGCAGTTTTACTTGAACAGTTATTAGAGAGAGATTTGATGCATCTTCCATGTAGACATCACATATATGAATTGGTGCTAAGAGCAGTGTTCGAAGAAAAAATTGGAAAAACTTTTGCTCCAGATGTTTCTCTGTTTCGCACTTCACTCATTTCGCAGACTTGGATAAGAATTTGTCAAAAGTAATGGTAACAAAGTTTATCAGACATTTGTGGTATCTGGCTAAGGAGGCTATAGCTCTCGCCTACTTTGATTCAGATGTTTCGTGTGACATAAAACGAAAAATGATTGCATATATGATGGAAAAGAAATCCTTGAAGAAAAAAACAAGGAAGTTCAACTTGAAAAAGATGAAGAAACTGATGAAGAAACTGGAGAAGAAACTGGAGAAGAAGATGATGATTGGGATGAAGATGATGAAGGACCTATCCCAAGCATGAAAAAAATTTTTGTCGAATGACTTGAGCGCTTTCGTAACTGTGAAAACTATAAACTTTTTTCTACGCTTCAACTTGCCGCATGAATTTATACGATATCCGCCGGAAACGTGGCCACAGCGCGAAGATTATCAGCAAGCACTAAAAATTGTTGAAAAAATTCACGTAGTAAACGACACCGCTGAAAGAGATGTGAAAATGATGGAGGACTACAATAAAATATTGTGCAGGAACGAAGAGGAAAAGCAATATTTGATTCAAGTTGTCGGTGATTATCGCAAAAAATATCCGAGTTTTGAAAAAAGAAATTTAATATAGCATAACATAATTATTCATAAATAACATCAATAAACTAATTTATTTTATTGTAATAGTAATTGTATATATTTTTTTTCTATATTGGAAAATTTTCGTGAAAATTCAGTTGTTTTGTATGGGGACCCCCTGAACGGTTGGAGATAGGGGGTATGTTTGTTCTAGAAAAATATTGGGGGTACGAAAATAATGGGGGTTGCTCATACATTTTACCTACCTACGGGTGACTCCTGAGTAGTTATGCACCTTTTTCTATCCATTTACCCATAATTTCGTTCTCACGAATTTTGACCCTCGTGCGGCACGCCAATTTTTAACCGATCGAGCTCAAATTTTTTTCAGATTTTTTTTTATCCTAACCTCACACAAAACTGCCCTTCGTTTTTGGAAAAAATAAGGTCCACCTTAATATATGTATATATTAGAGTTCATTTGTGACCAGGTCACTTCATTTGTTTTTCGGGTATCATAATTTTTCTGAAGGTTTTTGCGTAATTAAAAATAATGGCGTCCTTTGTTTTGGAAAATTTTCACTCCTTGTGGTGGTTCAACACATCTAAAGACGTGGATTTTGAGCACATTTTTCTGTAGAACAAATGGTTTCTGCATCAAAAATGAATACAATTGATGTTATTTGAATCCTTATAAATAGTTCCACAAATCCACAACTGGGGGCGCAAATCTCATAAAAAAATAAAAAAAATAATTTTAGTTTTTTTAAACATAAACAATGAAAAGGCATTTTAAGCTTAGCAAAAGGCCACCAATATTTCCGTTCTATCACTAACCATTAAAAAGTTATGAGGATTCAAAGTTATTTATTTAACAAGAAAAGAAAATTTGGTAAAAAAGTTTAGAAATTTGTTTATTAGTTTGCCTTAGCAAAACATTTTTAAAGCCACATAACTTTTTAACGAGTTGTCATAGGAAGGAAATAATGGTACCGTTGTGATAAGCTTAAAATGTCTTTTCATCAAATCAAATTGTTGAAATTGAAACTCTAATATATATATATAGCTATTGTTATTTTTGTTTTTGTTCTTACTTATTCTAAATATTTATTCTCTTATTACTAATTATTACAAACTATTAATCTGAATAATACAGTTCTAAATAATGGATTTCTTTTTTTTTATATAAATATAACAATTATATTAAACTTTTCTTATTTGTTGTTATATATATATTTTTATTTTTGACAGACTGTAATAATTCTCATAAGAGACAGACGTGTTTTAAATCCGATCCGCTGTAATTCGTGAATGTTTACATTTATTTACGCATATAAAAAAAAACAAAGTTACTTAGTGTATCAAAAAGGAAAATTCATAATAACAATAAAATATTTAGAAACAAAATATCATAATTGCAAACAAAAAATTAACAAGTGTTTTGTTTGTCTTTATTATTTCTCTTCTGTTATAATATAACAGTTTTTATTAAAAGAGCATATGAGTTCTCAAGATGAGACTAGGCTCAGTTTAAACGGCAGAAATGCCTATATATTTCTCAGCGGGGAGAGTATGCAAAAAAATATAAGTGATCCAAATTATAACAAACACTATTTAACCAATAAACCAAGCTTTCAGTTTATTTGATCGTAAGTTGGCAACGCTGTATTCGAATATTCAGTTAAAGAACATTGTAGAAAGTACACCACAGATGGCGTATGATCTAGAATATTCGAACTTTGACAGTTAAAGAGCTTTCTAGATGGTAATGCAGTGTTATAAATAGTGGCAGAGGATGCAGTCGTTAGTCAGTTTATCAGAGACGCTTTTCGAATAAACATCATCTGAGTGCCTTAAAGTGTGTTGTGTTTTCCAAGTAAATTCGTGTACATTATAAATTGTGTCTGTAATTCTGAGAATTGATAAACCTGTATAAAAAACATTGAGTGGCTATTTAATTCTGTGATTGTTTTACATTTTTAATAAATAAAGAGTTGTTACAATTTTTAAACTACTAAACGGCTTTTATTTGCAATCAAAAGTATCCGGTTTATTTAAAGGAAATAAACCAGCGTTTTGAAAAGGTTAAAACGTAACAATTGGTGTCAGAAGTGGGATTGCAAATTAATAAGCATGAAGTTTGAAGAACTAAAAGTTGAACAACTCAAGAAAGAACTGAGTAAGCTGGAGTTACCAACAGCAGGTAATAAGGCGGAATTGCAGAAGAGGCTCATAGATGAATTTACGCGCCGTGATATTGACATCGGTGCTTACGAATTCGAGTATAAGGAAGAAATGGAAGTTTCTACACGTTCAACAACAAGCAGCTTGGATTTAAGCACAATGTTCGCGGCTATGATGGAAAAAATGGAAACAGCCAACGAGAAACTTCTGTCTGAAGTTAAAGAAGTTCAAGAAACTTCTAAAGTAAACAACGAGAAACTTCTTGCCGACAATGAGAAACTTCGTGCTGAGGTTAAAGCTGAAGTCAAAGAAACTATCAAACACTTAGCTGAAATGGAAGCGAAACTTCAAGAATCCTCTAGAGCTACAGATGAAAAAATTCAGGAAATGTCTGAGGTTATTAACAACAGAGTGGATGTCGTTGACAAAAAGGTGTCCGAATTAGAGAGCGGCCTAGAAAAACAATCCCAAGATGTTGATAATAAATTTCTCGATCTGGAAATGAAAATTAATAATCTTCAATGCCAAGATGGACCGGTGCGAATTATTTCAGAAACATCGAGTAGAATAAAGGCTCCTAGTTTTGATGGCAGCACACCATTTAATGTTTTCAAGTTCCAGTTTGATACAGTTGCCAAGAAAAATGTATGGAGTAATGAAGAAAGAGCTATATAATTGATTTTGGCCTTGAAAGGGAACGCAGCAATAGTTCTTGAAAGCGTACCAGTAAGTAACAGAAATAGCTATGATGACATAATGGATGCTCTACAACGTAAGTATGGTGGAGAACACATGAAAGAAATATACCGAATGGAATTGCGTGGTAGAGTACAAAAACCTAATGAGACGCTACAAGACTTTGCGGCAGAAATCGAACGTTTGATGCAGCTTACATATCCAGACGAAAACCATCCGTTATTGGACCATTTCAAGATTGAGGCATTTGTGAATGGGCTTCGTGACCCTGATGTAAAACATGCGGTTTATGCCACACGGAAGTCAACATTTGCGGAAACCGTTTCATTCGCGTTGGCACAAGAAACAGCAAAATTAATGTCTAAGCCGCAAAATATGCAAGATACGGAATATCGAGGTTATAGCTGAAAATGAGAGAAATATAGTCAGTGAAATAAAAGAGGCAGTTTTAGAGGCTTTAAATGAGAAGCAAGGTAAAGCTAAAATCAAATGCTATAAGTGCGGAAAAACTGGTCATATTCAGCGAAACTGCAAAGCATCGAGAAAACGAGCCAGATCTGTTTCACCAAGAAACGAGCAGCAGGCGAATCGTAGTTCATCACAAGAGTCACCTTTAAACTAAAACGAGCTAGCGCTATGGGGCAAGAACTAGCTCCCATATCTGAGGGCCCCACAATCTCCATATCCGTAATTCAGCAGAAAAATAGCAACCTTACTGCTTGTGGGTACATAAACGGTCAGAAGCACGTTTTTACTATAGACACTGGGGCATCACAGTCTATCGTCAAGCCCGATTTAGTCAAAAACACAATTGAACCCTTACGTGGGGTAAGTCTGCGCACAGCTACTGGGGAGCCAGCCACTGTCTATGGTAAAGTAAATGTGAAAGTAACCATTGCCAATGTTAGCGTTAATCATGTATTTATTGTTGCCGATATTGTGGACGAAGTAATCATTGGTGCTGATTTCATGATTAGTCATGGCATTACTTTGGATATGGGACAAAAGGTTATGATTTGGCGAAATGTAGAAATACCCCTTGACGTCGGATATGAAAATAGGACTCAAGTGAGAAGGCTAGTTACCGTCGATCATCAGAAACTGCCACCACAGTCAGAAACTTTAGTGTGGGCTCGTATGGAGGGAGATTGTGAGGACAACAGTTTGTGGGTGGTAGAACCAATGGAAATAAAATGTGATCTTATAACAGCAAAAGCCCTCGTTAAGCCCTGCAACAACAGAATAGTTCCGGTAAGAGTGCTTAACCTGTCTAGCTCTGAAAAAGTCGTTAAGCCAAATTCCGAAATAGGTCGATGCACTTCAGCAGAGGCAGTAATCAATTGCGAGAAAAACCTGGAACCTGCCAATAAATCCACCAAGGAACACGAGCTATTAGCGGAATATGTGGGGAAATGGGTAGGAGGATTAGCGCAGCCTGATAGAAATAAGGCCAAACAGCTTCTGAAGAAACATACCTCGGTCTTCTCCTTAAAAAGTCAAAGCCAAGGTAGAACGGCAATTGTAAAGCATCAAATAAATACTGGCGAAGCGAGGCCCATAAAGCAGGCGCCCAGAAGCATTCCTCTAGCAAAACGAAGTGAGGTGAGGGATTTGGTTAACGAAATGGAGCGGGATGGAGTAATCGAACCATCTTCAAGTCCTTGGAGCTCGCCTGTTGTGTTAGTTAAAAAGAAAGACGGCAGCACTAGGTTTTGCGTCGATTATAGAAAGCTGAACGACGTTACCAAAAAAGGATAAAAGGATAAAATACGAGCCATAAAGGACTGGCCTCGTCCGAGAAATCTTCACGAATTGCGCAGTTTTCTAGGCCTTTGCACGTACTACCGACGATTTGTACCGAATTTTGCCAGTGTTGCCACAAGCCTACATTAGCTAACGCAGAAGTCGCGAGCGTTCCTGTGGAGTGAATCTCAAGAACAGGTATTCCTTCAGTTAAAGGAATTGTTGTGTAAAGCACCAATTTTGGCATATCCCATCCCAGGGGCGAAGTTTGTGCTAGACAGCGATGCGAGTGGATACGGAATAGGCGGTGTGCTTTCGCAGATGATCAACGGGACGGAAAAGGTCATAGGCTACTACAGCCGAATACTTTCCAAGCCTGAGAGAAATTACTGCGTAACACGACGTGAACTCTTGGCAGTATTAGAGTGTGTGAAGCATTTCCACAAGTATTTGTATGGTCAGCACTTCCAACTGAGAACCGATCATTCTGCCCTTCACAACGTGAAGGGCAACTGGCTCGTTGGATTGAGCGGCTTCAGAGCTATGACTTTAGCATCGAGCACCGGAAGGGTTTGAAACACGGCAATGCGGACGCGCTCTCAAGACGGTCTTGCAACGTGGAATGCAAGCATTGCGCAAAAGCCGAGAGAAAGGAATGTGTCATTGACGTTAGACTAATGCATATAGAGTCCAGTGCAGATTGGTCTGTATCGCAGAGAAATGACCCCATACTGTCTAAAATAATATCGGCAAAAGAAGAAGGCAGAAGGCCAGCCCGCAATGAAATATCGGCCGAAAGTCCTCTGATGAAATCATATTGGGCCCTATGGAATAGTCTACAATTGTTAAATGGCTGCTTATACCGCATATGGGAAAGTGCTGACGGTAAAACAGTGACAAATCTAATTGTTGTACCATCCTCTAAAATAAACGAAGTAATGAAAGAGTTTCATGACGGGACCAGTGGTGGTCATCTTGGTGTGACAAAAACCTTAGAGAAGCTAAAACAACGTTTTTATTGGGTGGGTTGTCAGCAAGCAGTAGCCGATTGGGTAGCCAATTGTCCACAATGCATAGCAGCGAAGGGCCCAGTAAGAAGAAGTCGTGGACAACTTCAGCAGTATAACTCAGGTGCGCCATTCGAGCGGATTGCAATGGATGTAGCAGGCCCTTTTCCTGTCAGTGATGCTGGAAACCGTTATTTTTTAGTGGTTATGGATTATTTCAGCAAATGGCCAGAGGTATATGCAAAACCCAATCAGGAAGCTAAAACGGTTATAAGCGTATTTGTGAACAACTGGGTGTGTCGCTATGGTGTTCCACTGGAGTTGCACTCGGATCAGGGTAGAAATTTTGAATCCGCCGTATTCAAGGAAATGTGCGATTTATACGGAATAAGAAAAACCAGGACAACGCCACTGCATCCTCAATCTGATGGAAAGATTAAATCGCACCCTGGAGGAATATTTAAGAAAAGTGGTCAGTGCACACCAGAAGGACTGGGATGAACACATACCAAAATTTCTATTGGCATACAGGTCAGCTGTTCATGACTCGACCTCTCGAACACCTGCAAAAATTGTCTTCGGGACAGAACTCAAGTTGCCTGGTGATTTAGGATTCGGTATTAAGCCCTCATCAAATAATGAAAACACTTCCCAAGAAATTCACGAATTCGTACGCAGACGAATAAAAATGACCAGCGACAAAATGAAAGCCAGATATGATCGAGCAGCGAATTCTGAGGGATTTAATGAAGGCCAACTTGTACTGCTGTATAACCCACAACGCAAGAAAGGACTGTCTCCCAAACTACAAACCCATTGGGATGGACCATACAGGGTGATTAAGAAATTAAACGACGTGGTGTACAGAATACAGAAAGGAAAGAGCCCGAGATCTAAAATGAAGGTCGTACATCTAGAACGACTAGCCGCCTATGGGAGAAGTGAATCTATGCCTATTCGGGACGAACAGGCTTAAGCGGGGGGCAGTGTTACGAAATTGTACTTGAATTCAAATATCTTTCAAATAACAGTGCTGTAATGGCAGACTGTAACATATCTGTGGGCATTGTTAAATAAAAGCTTTCAGTTTATTTGATCGTAAGTTGGCAACGCTGTATTCGAATATTCAGTTAAAGAACATTGTAGAAAGTACACCACAGATGGCGTATGATCTAGAATATTCGAACTTTGACAGTTAAAGAGCTTTCTAGATGGTAATGCAGTGTTATAAATAGTGGCAGAGGTTGCAGTCGTGAGTGAGTTTATCAGAGACGCTTTTCGAATAAACTTCATCTGAGTGCCTTAAAGTGTGTTGTGTTTTCCAAGTAAATTCGTGTACATTATAAATTGTGTCTGTAATTCTGAGAATTGATAAACCTGTATAAAAAACATTGAGTGGCTATTTAATTCTGTGATTGTTGTACATTTTTAATAAATAAAGAGTTGTTACAATTTTTAACTACTAAACGGCTTTTATTTGCAATCAAAAGTATCCGGTTTATTTAAAGGAAATAAACCAGCGTTTTGAAAAGGTTAAAACTAACAATACGAATTGAGGTCAATATCTTCAATAGAACTATTGCACTTTACGAACTGTATGTGTTGCATGCGGAGACCTACATTCTTCAACTGAATGTGATATTATAAAGAAAGGTCTCATTAGAAAATGCGGAAACTGTGGAGGCGATCATTCTGCTAATTATCGCGGATGTCCAGTTTACAAAGCATTGTTGAAAAGATTACGAGATAAAAAAAGGGGTTAAGAGGCGAAATAGTTGAACCAGTGAATCTGAACTGCAGTTCCTATCAGCCGATTTCTGGAGCTCCCGCTCCAAATAACGATAATAAAGATGTTCTGGTTCAGTCTGGAACCGTCTCCTATGCTAGTATTTTGAAGTCTGAAAATAAACAACCTATTGTCCCCAAAAATTCGGAAGGGTTAGAAAATTTATTAAATACTCTTGCAAGTAACATAACCTCACTTAACCAAAACATTTCTAATTTCATGACATCCATGCAAAATACCATACAAGAGCTTTTGAGAGCCCAGAACCAAATGATACAAATACTCTTAACAAGAAAATGAAATTAGAAATAGGATAAAACATTATACCCTAGAAAAATTCCCCAAAAACTATTTGTGTTCACGTTGCGAACAATAAAGTACCAAAGTGTACCAGCACTGTCAGCTAAGCGGCCCCATTGTCCATTGCAAGTAAGAAACTAAAAAGAGCCCTTCAGTCTGAAGATGATCGCAGAAATCGAAACTATATTGAAAGTTTAACCAGTACTAAGCACACAAACTTCTCCCTTTGAAAGGCAGCTAGGAACATTAAGCCACCGGTAGAGGGTCAAAGTCCGATACGAAAATCTGATGGTACCTGGGCACGTAGTGCAAAGGATGAAGCCGTAGTTTTCGCTGAACACTTAACTAATGTGTTTCAAAAAACCCGCCAACAAATAATTTTGTATTGGGGAATTTACCTGTTCGCATAGAAACAGACTCCGAACTAATAAATGTTAGTATAGAAGATGTTCAGAGGATCATAAAGGACAATCTTAAACTGAAAAAATCTCCAGGTTATGATTTAATTACACCTTCCATGATTGGAAACCTACCAGATGTGGCAGTTATTGTGCTCACAGTATTATTCAATGCGATCTTGTCTCTTGGACAGTGATGTTCATCCCATACAACAATTGTTTAAAAAATTTAAACACATTTGTTACGCTCTTTTAAAGAGCGTAATAAATGTCTCATTTTTTCAGAAATTCAATAAGCATTGTTGTTGGTTGGTTTTTGGATGAAGCATAGCAAACACACGCGTTTCAATTACAATTGAACACAAAAAAACAAAGTTAAAAATAAATAAAAAATTTGAGAGTATTTCGGCCGTATAATGTATATTCTTTCATTTCCTTAAAATTAAAATTTATCAGGTATGTTCTGTAATCCACGTGATTTCAAATCACATACCGTTTTAAAATCACACATGTGATTTGTGCCTGTTCTGTAAATCACACTGTTATTATATTTTTCGGTGTGATTTTAAATTTTCGAAAGCACAAGAAAACAGCTGATTCGTTTATTTTAAATGTTTTGTTTTGCTAATAATTTTGTAGGAATATTAATGTGAAAATAAAAAAATGCCTGGAGCTTCTGTTATATCTTTAATGGAATTAAAAAGAATGGAACTACATTTTATAAAAATTTTGCAAAAACTATGGCGCAAGCTCAACCACTATGTCAAAAAGAAAACAAAACAGTAAAGCTGCCACAGTACACAATTGCTTTTGGTTACCACTTGCTTCAACTTTGTTGCATTTTTTTTTCCAATTTGCGCAAAAAACTTAACGCATATTGATAACTTATAATATAATCTAACAAATATTATAAATTTTGTGACGAATTCTATAATTAATTTAAAGATATTGAACATATTTTAGACAAACATTAAAAAATTTTAGTCCGGCAAGCTTCCATGTATTTTCGAAAATCATAAACAGCTGACAACTGAAAACAAACCTGAAACCACAAAAGAAATCACAAAAGCAAATAAACTTATTACAGCAGAAAAGGTGTCTCTAGATTTTTATTAAATTGTAGGTGTTTTTTTAATAAAACAAGTAATTCTATAAGAAAATTAATAAAGGACATATTGTTTAATTTATTTAAATAATTTATTTTAATATTTTCCATTCAATAGCCGCAGAAATAACCAAGTGAACGTTTTAAAATCACAAAATTATGTGTTCAGAACACCATTTATGTGATTTCAAACCACTTTTATAAAATGTGATTTGCAGAACATACCTGTATATTCATTTAATAAATTGGTTTTATTTGACAAGAATTCTAAATTTAAACTTTCTTCATTTTGTTGTTATTTTAAGTGTTTGACATTATGTTTGCTGGGTAGCTCTCTCACCAAATATCTTCATTTTTATTTTTGAACATCACTGCTCTAGGAGTGTTTCCAAATGATTGGAAAATCTCCCAAATTATAATGATACCCAAGCCAGGAAAGGATTTGACGGATTCTTAGTTCACATGTGGACTTAAATGTAGCATCTAGAAACCTTGATAATTATCTCAGACACGTGGAGACGTGGTTAAAAAATTGGAGAATACAAGCAATGAAGTCAAAAGCAAGCACATAACGTTTTCACTTAGGAGAGGAAATTGTCCACCAGTGACACTAAACAGTGTGAACATCCCACAGTCTGATCACGTTACATACCTTGGCATTCATTTAGATAGACGTCTTACTTGGCGTCGGCACATAGAAGTCAAGCGGATCCACATGAATCTAAAAGCTTCTAATTTACACTGGCTAATCCACCATCAATCGAAATTAAGCCTTAACTGCAAAGTCATCCTGTATAAGACGGTCTTAAAACCAATTTGGACATACGGAATCCAATTATGGGGAACAGCAAGTAATACTGTTAGGTCACCGTATCATATTTACTAATAATCTGTATTGTTATTATTTATAGTTATTATTCATTTGATTCATTTGTTTTATTTTCCATTTTTTATTGTATTAAATTTGTTCATATTTTTGTCTCACTGTTGTCACTGTAATTTGTTAGCATTTTTGTTCATACTAACCACTGTAACTTATTTTGGTAATGACCCGTTAGTTTTTATTATATGTTTCTCACTTCAATTCTTGTAACAAGTATGTTGTTGTTGTTCTTAAAAATGCAATATATTTAGTATTTTGTTTTTGCATACATTCATATACATATAGGTACATACTTATTAGTAATAAGTTGAATTGGTACATTGGAAGTGAGAGACAAATAATAATACATACAACAACAACAGTGTAGCCCTTATTTACATGATCAATTGTTAGGCTTAAGAACTTTAATTTTAAATAAAGAAAACATTGTCATAGTTGAATTCAAGCAAGAATCATCTCCTCTTTTATTTTGTCGGTACCACGGTCGCAATTTCTTTTAGTTTCGGTTTATATCACTGCCCAACAAACCTTTTCAGCAACATATAGACAACAATTCGAAATATACAGAATTGCTCTATATCGTTGCCGGTGAAGAAAAAGCTCTTCATCGTACATTTTGGCGCCCAACGTGGGGCCACTTATATTTATCCAAACTTTTGCTAAATTTGTCGTCCTGCCGGTCCGTGGTACATTCCATTTGTTCGTTGAAGTACATCTTAAATCTACAAGTGTACAGGTCGTGCGTGAGTGGATTGTTCGTTGTTAAACAAACAAAAAAGAAAAAAAAAACAATTTTGTTAAAAAAGAAACTTTGTGCATAAACATATTACAGTTGCATTAATTGAGATTTAATCTAACCAAATATAAAATTTGTTGGCTCGGTACATAAAAACAGTTTTTGTGGAAAAATAAATAAATAACAGTGACTTTAATTTTTGCCGCTTATCGTTATATACAAAAATACATAAATAGTGCGTGATTTATTTGGTTCCAGTATATAGTGTAATATTTTCTGTATATCAAAATTTTTGTCGCTCGCAATATTGCGGTACATATATAAAATAAATATATAAGGCTTGTATATAATCATTTTTTGGCGTAAATTATTGGCGTCGATTACAGTGCTAATCACAAATTGTGTCTCCATTTTGTGAATTCTTTTTGGAAATTTTTTGGCTCTCCTAACCCAACTTTTTGAAGCTTTCGAGATGACTTTGGAAGAAGTTAAGCAGCAACGGGCTAATACTAAGAAAAGTATAACCCGCATCAAAAACCAAGTTGAAGCCAATGGAAGGGGTGAAGGTAAGACACTTTCGTCAGCCGAGTTGAAGTGCCGTTTGGGGATTTTGGAGTCATATTTCAAGCAGATACTGACGTATCAAACCCAAATTGAGAAATATGATCCTGATGACAATGGTAGGCCCGAAATTGAAGACTTGTACATCGCAGCGAAGATGAATATTCAAGCGCAACTTGGTGAGGATGTCCACAATACAACCATGTCCGACTCTACAATTTGTTTTCCTGTTAACAACAATAAATTGCCTCAGCTCAAATTGCCCACATTTAGTGGTAAGTACAGTGAGTACAAAAATTTTATAACGTCGTTCAACCAAGTTATCGATCGTGAGTTTGGTCTATCGAATATCGAAAAATTTAACCATTTGCTGAACTGCCTCCAAGGCCAAGCATTGGAAACGGTCAAGGCTTTCCAGATCACTAATGAAAATTACCCAAAGGCTCTGGAAAGGCTGAAAACGCGTTACGACAATAGCTCACTGATTTTTATGGAAAATATTACCACTCTATTTGAACTTCCAGCCATGTCCAAATACAATTGCGCACAATTACGAAGTCTCGTTGATAATGTTTCTGCTCTTTATAGCTCCCTTTTGTCTCTAGGCTCAGATAGTGACATTGCTAATTCGATGCTGATCTACATAGTTTTGGAAAAGGTTGATGATGAGACAAAAAGAAAATGGAAAGACTCTTTGGATTTCACTGAACTGCCATCATGGGATGATTGCTCCAAGGTTCTTGAAAGGCATTGCCAATTTTTGGAATCGGTTGACACCAGCCATACAAATGTGGCCCACCGTAAGCCTGACAATCATCAATCTGGTAAGTCCAAATATAAAAGCTCAAAAACTGGCTATTCTTTTTCGGTTTCGAAACGTGTTTGTGTTCTTTGCACAAAAACTGACCACACAATTACTCGTTGTCCTCGCTTCAAAGATATGGATGTCGGTCAACGTTTTGAAAATGTCAAACGACTTGGGCTTTGTCTTAATTGTTTGTCAAAAGGGCATCAAGTTAACAGCTGTTCCTCTACATTCAAGTGCAAATCTTGTTCTCGCTTGCATCACAGTTTGCTTCATCGGTCTCAGTCAGCTTCTAGGCCCTCGTCCCCGACTACTGAACCATCTACTTCTCGTGCTGCCTTGAATGACTCTCATGCCTCGGTCCATACTCATATGGAAAAATCCTCACCGGAACAGGTGCTTCTTGCTACTGCCATGGTTCTAGTTCGTGACGCTACAGGTCACTATCAATTCGGACGTGCTTTGTTGGATTCTTGCTCTCAATTGAATTTCATTACGGATGAATTTTCTCAAAAATTACACTTGCCTCGTAGAAAACAAACTACAGAAGTCGCTAGCATTGGTAATACTCATAGTAAAACGAAATATAGGTCGTCAACAAATGTGAAATCTCGAGTTACTGATTTTGAAGTATCCCTTTCATTTTGTGTCACACCTCATATTTCTTATCAACCTGATGCTGACGTCTCAACCTGGAATTTGCCCCCAAATACTCAGCTTGCAGATGAAAACTTTTTCAAATCAAAACGAATTGACTTGCTTATTGGTACAGAAACTTTCTTTGATATTTTGTCAGTTGGTCAAATTAAACTTGGTCCGAATTTGCCAAAATTACATAAAACTCTATTTGGATGGATTGTAGCTGGTCGTTATTTATCAAACCAATCGAACGATACTGGTTCTTCTTGTATGCTCTCGATAGAAGAGGAAGTTGATTTAAAATTACAACGATTGTGGGAAATCGAAGAAATTCCATCTGGCTCAAATACTTTGACTCCAGAACAAGCTGATTGTGAATCGTTTTTCAATAATACTGTCCATCGTGAATCTTCCGGTAGAATTGTTGTTAAATTACCCTTCAAAGAATCCGCTGACACTTTAGGTCTCTCGCGAAATATGGCTCTTAAAAGATTTGCATCTCAAGAGAGACGATTTGCTCGTGACAGCAATCTCAAATCACAATATGTGAGTTTTATGAAGGAGTATGAAGATTGTGGACATATGAGTCTTGTTCGTAGTCCCCGCTTAGATGAGCCTCATTATTTCATCCCTCACCATTGTGTTTTCAAACCTAATAGTACTTCAACAAAATTAAGGGTGGTCTTCGATGCGTCCTGTCCGTCATCATCTCAAAGGTCTCTCAATGACATTCTTATGGTTGGTCCAACGATTCAAGATGAGCTGTACAAAATTTTACTTCGTTTTCGTCTTCATCGTTTCGTTATAACAGCTGATATAGTAAAAATGTATCGGCAAGTGCTTATTGACTCTTCCCATAGAAAATTCCAGTACATTTTGTGGAGAAATTCTGAAGAAGAAGAAATTCGCACTTATCAGTTGAATACAGTTACCTATGGAATGTCTGCTGCTCCCTACCTAGCTATTAAAAGTCTTCACTATCTCGCAGACCAGTACATGGACCAATTCGAACTTGGTGCAAAAACTATAAAGTCATCATTTTATGTTGATGATTTTATCGGTGGTGCAGATTCAATAGAAGAATTGACTAAAATTAAGACAGAGGTGAATGAAATTCTAATTCGTGGTTCGTTTCAATTGGACAAATGGCACTCAAATCATAGAAGTTTTCAAGACGACAAAACTATAAAAGATCTAAATATTGATGAATTAGCTGTGACCAATGCTCTTGGTATTACTTGGGATCAACAAAAAGATGTATTTCTATTTTCGTTTACACCTAAAGTTCAAATTGATGGAAAAATCACCAAAAGAACAATTTTGTCGCTCTCGTCATCACTTTTCGATCCCTTAGGACTCTTAGCTCCGCTTATTATAAAATCCAAAATCATCATGCAAGAATTGTGGATTCTCAAAATTGGCTGGGATGAATCTATCCCTCAAGAACTACATTTGGCTTGGGAATATTTTGTTTCTGATCTCAAAACGTTAAATTCCCTTGAAATCCCTCGTTTTTGTCTCGCTGCTGAATCTCAATCAGTTCAACTTCATGGCTTTTGTGACTCATCAATTCGCGCTTATGGATGCTGTTTCTACTTTCGTGTTAAAACTTATTCAGGAAATGTCTCTGTTCGTCTTTTTACTGCCAAATCTAGAGTTGCCCCGACGAAAAGAAAATCATTGCCAAAACTTGAACTATGTGGCGCACAACTTTTGGCTAAATTATACTCTAAAGTCAAAAATCTTTTCGCAATACCAAATCTTGAAGTATTTCTATGGACAGATTCTCAAATAGTTCTTCACTGGTTAAAGCAACATTCTTCTACGTTATCCGTTTTTGTTGGCAACAGAGTATCGGAAATTCAGGATCTAACTACTGGCTGTATTTGGCGACATGTTCCAACGCATTTTAATCCTGCTGATATCGTGTCTCGTGGTTCAACTGTAGAAGAACTCGCTTCATCTATCTGGTTCAATGGACCAGCATTTCTCACACTCGATGCTAGCAAATGGCCTCCTAATAAAATAGATCAACTATCCATAGAAAATCAACAAGATATCGACCGAGAAAAACGCAAAACTGTACTCTCCCTGGAAGCAACATCTAATTACATTCTGGATTCGGTTGAAAATTATAGCTCATATTTAAAAATTATTCGTATTGTTGCGTGGATGCTCCGTTTTTCTCAAAAAACAAAAACTAATATTTTCCATTCTGATTCTTTACAGCCCCAAGAATTAGAAAACGCCTTGCTCAGAATAGTTTTTAATCTACAGCAACATCATTTTCAAGATGATATACAACGAGCTCTGAAGAAAAACGATCCTCAAGGTGCACTAAAGTGTCTCAATCCCTTCATCGATTCATCAAATGGATTCAACTTGCTCAAAGTCGGTGGTCGCTTGGAATTCGCAGCAATTTCTGAAGGTCAAAAGCACCCTATAATCTTGCCCAGCAAAAATCATTTCGTCGACTGTTACGTGCGTCATCTACACATCAGCAACTACCACGCAGGACCCAAGGCTTTAATGTCGTTAATCCGCCAGAGATTTTGGATCATCAATTCAAGAAACCTATGTCGTCGTATCGTTAATTCGTGCCCACAATGCATTCGTTATCGCCCAAGGTTGCTTCAACAAATGATGGGCAATTTGCCCGTAGAACGACTTAACCCTTCAAGGCCCTTCGCCAGATGTGCTGTTGATTTTTGTGGTCCAGTAAACACTTACCTAAGAATTAGAGGGAAGGTACCATACAAGACATATATTGCTGTTTTTGTTTGTCTCGCAACTAAAGCAGTCCATCTAGAAGTTGTATCAGACTTATCAACAGATGCCTTTATTGCTGCTCTTAAAAGGATGATTGGACGAAGAGGTCTACCCACAGATATATTCTGTGACAATGCCACCAATTTTGTTGGTGCAAACTCTAAGTTGGCTCAACTAAAATCGTTCCTTTTTGATCCTAAAAATTCCAATTTTATAATAAATTATTGCTCAAATCAATTTATTAATTTTCGCTTTATTCCCCCTAGGGCACCACATTTTGGCGGATTGTGGGAGGCGGCCGTCAAATCGGCCAAGGGACACCTAACCAGGACCCTCGATAACACAAGGCTCACATATGAGGAACTTGCAACTGCAATGATTGATATAGAAGCAATTCTAAATTCGAGGCCCATTTCGCCCCTATCATCCGATCCCAGTGACTTTGAAGCCCTTACACCAGGCCATTTCCTGATAGGCGCTCCCTTACGCAGTTTGCCAGAACGTGATGTCCCTCCAATTGAAATCAATAAACTTGAGTATTGGGCCCGAATAAGCGCCATAAAACAACAATTTTGGAAGAAGTGGTCCCACGACTACATAAACGAGCTCCAGACCCGCAATAAATGGACTAGCACCAACTCAAATATTTGTACTGGCTCCCTAGTAATCATTAAAGAAGATAATTTACCACCGCAGCGTTGGCTCATGGGTAAAATCATCAATATTGTTCGTGGTAGAGATGATCGAGTTAGAGTTGTCGACATCAAAACAACAAAGGGAATTATACGTCGCCCTATCCACAGACTGGCTTTACTATTTTCTTGAAAGTGCCCTTTCAATGGGGCCGGAATGTTAGGTCACCGTATCATATTTACTAATAATCTGTATTGTTATTATTTATAGTTATTATTCATTTGATTCATTTGTTTTATTTTCCATTTTTTATTGTATTAAATTTGTTCATATTTTTGTCTCACTGTTGTCACTGTAATTTGTTAGCATTTTTGTTCATACTAACCACTGTAACTTATTTTGGTAATGACCCGTTAGTTTTTATTATATGTTTCTCACTTCAATTCTTGTAACAAGTATGTTGTTGTTGTTCTTAAAAATGCAATATATTTAGTATTTTGTTTTTGCATACATTCATATACATATAGGTACATACTTATTAGTAATAAGTTGAATTGGTACATTGGAAGTGAGAGACAAATAATAATACATACAACAACAACAGTGTAGCCCTTATTTACATGATCAATTGTTAGGCTTAAGAACTTTAATTTTAAATAAAGAAAACATTGTCATAGTTGAATTCAAGCAAGAATCATCTCCTCTTTTATTTTGTCGGTACCACGGTCGCAATTTCTTTTAGTTTCGGTTTATATCACTGCCCAACAAACCTTTTCAGCAACATATAGACAACAATTCGAAATATACAGAATTGCTCTATATCGTTGCCGGTGAAGAAAAAGCTCTTCATCGTACAAATACCAATATAGATCTCATACAGAGGGCACAATCCAAAATTCTTAGAACCATGACGGGAGCTCCATGGTACATAAGAAATGAAAACATCCACAGAGACTTAGATGTACCTTTTGTCAAGGAAGAATTTAGAAAAACTCGTGAAGCTTATTTGTCAAAATTACATCATCATCCGAACCCGCTCGCAAGGCTACTTACAGTAACGCAAGATGGGTCAAGGCTACGTAGAGCTGATTTACCACTCATCTAATATACCAAATATGATTCTCCGTCTCTATTACAGGCAGCTGAGACTAAATTGTGGCGCATACGATAAATGCTTTACAAAGATAAAATATTTTCTTAAGTTTCGAAAAAATATATTTTCGAAATTAAACATTTGTTATAAATCACAGTAAAGATTTAACATAATATAGTAAATGCTTAGGAAATTAAGGCACATCTTCTTCATATGTTTCGTTTAATATATTCGTTATGAAAACATTGAGGAATACTATTT
Source organism: Calliphora vicina (assembly GCF_958450345.1). Lineage (NCBI taxonomy): Eukaryota > Metazoa > Arthropoda > Insecta > Diptera > Calliphoridae > Calliphora > Calliphora vicina. Next base: position 81,938,390 of record NC_088781.1, on the reverse strand, counting down.
TTATTTATGTGACGAAATTTTTAATTCTGTGTTGTATAGCGGAGGAGGTCCACGGACCGTAGAAGTATTTAAATCAATGTTAATAGTCTTTTCCTCGATATTGTCTAAATAGCTGTATTTAATTGAAATCTTATTTTCTTTGGAAAAAGTAGATCAGAAAACATTTTCCAGTCTAGAAAAATAGAGTGCTTTAATGATATACACTCATAACCGTAAGGGTTAAGGGAATAACTGTAGGCCACTCATTAGGAGCCCATACAGTTCGGTTTCGAGTAAATGATTCTATTGTGCTGTGAATAGAATCAACAGGCATCATGGTAAGACGTTGAAGTAAGTAAGTAATTTTAATAGATTTAATGAATTTGGATGATATAATGAAATAAGCTATCATGGTTTTATTATGATTTTGCCAGCCACAGCTATCGCAATACAAACTTAAATCGTTCACAGTTTTCCATTCGTCTAAAATAAGGAGATGTTTGTACATTTCATTTCATTACATCGTTTGCAGTCTTTTTCACCCCATAAAAAACACAATCCATAAGCACTTAAATTGTAATACTAGTATTTTCTTGAATAAAACAGTGTAATATTTATACCCTACACAACCATAGTGGGGAGGGTATTATGCGTTTGTACAGATGTTTGTAACGCCCCAAAATATTAGTCTAGCACCCACCTTAAAGTATACCGATCGACTTTCTGAGTCGATTAAATTTGTTCGGCCCAAGGACGGAGCCTATTGGAACTGGCTGAAACCGGACATAAATGTTTAATTTATATGGATATATCCACAAATTTCGGTCCAAATAAGTTTTATATATACGGAATTCATGTCACCAAATGTTATTGGTGCATATTCATAAATCATAACTAAAGCCGGAACTAGTAAAACAGAAAATAAAAAATAGTTCATAGATAGTTTTAGATCTTATTCACAATTCATAACTAGCTTAGTTACTGATTAGACATGTAGACTCTACATTTATCTGTATTAACAATAACAACACTTAAATTTTCTCAGTGAAATGTAAACACAAAAACCATACGATACAAGTTAGCTTCACAAAGTGTATACAACAACAAATTCTAACCCACCAGCCAAACTAGCCAGTCGTACTATTCAGTCGAGCTAGCAGTTTTTGTTACGCTGTGTAGTACGAAAAACAAAACTCGAAACTGACAATTCGTAAGCAGCACACACAGAAATGTTTTTGCTGCTGAAGTCGTGTTGTTTTGTTAGTAGAGTTATTTATAGAATTTTGTATTTGCAAACAAGAAATAAAAAAAAAAATAAGTCGCATCCACGAGTCGAACCACCAACCATCCGTTTGCTAGTCTGCTTAGTTATTTCATTGTGCGTTAAATAATGGTTTTCACACAGTAATGCAATATTCTTTTCTGTTTTTCTAAAAATAAACATGCAATAAAAAAATGGGCAAATTGAAAAAAAGTAACAGTTTTTTTGTTTTGTTTGTTTATTTTGTTTTTTTAGACTTTACTACTTAAAAAGTAAGTTATTAAAAAAGACATTATTATAAAGACATTGTAGCTCTGTAAGCGAAGTTCTAAAATTAAATTTTTCAATAGAATGTTGTTGACAAAAAAAAACACATATTTAGATTATTTTCTTTTTGTATAGATGTAAATTAAATAATATAATAATTAAAATGTATAGATGTAAATGTAATATCAAAGTAAATTAATAAAGTAGACTCAGTAGAACAGCTATTTTTTTTATTCAGTTTGAACTGCCAATTCACTTGTGGTTGTTGTGGCAAAAAATACAGTTCGGAATGTGAAAAGAAATGCACATTATGAACGGTTTAAGAACCTTGATACTAAGGGTATATGGAATCTAATTATGTTAAATGGAGGTTTAGATACTGAGGCACCTGTTGATGAGTTGGATGCTGACCAATTGAATATGGAATTCTTGACTCATAGGATAATGGATACGGATGATCCATTTAATTCCAATCTCGATTTTGTTGATAGTAGGTTTTCATTTCATGCTATTGATATGAATGAATTGAACTTAGCTTTTTTTTAGAATAAAATCAAATGCGTCTGGTCCGGATGGTTTGCCATTGAATTTTTTTAAGATTATTTTTCCCTTCACCCAGAAGCATTTTTTTTTGTATCTTGTGAATAATATTTTGACTTATTCTGAATTTCCTATGGATTGGAAGGTCGCTAAGGTTGTACCTATTCGGAAGAGTGGAAGTGAATGTAGTTTTAGACCTATATAGCTCCTCGGTGTGGAGTTCTCAGTCTCCCATCGGACGCGTCCCAGGTGGCGGATAGGGGGAGCAACTGCCTAGTCTAGTGATACTGTTTTGACAACAGGTCATTAGCCTTGACAACTGCTCAAGCGATGTCAATATCTTAAGATACATTTTTAACAAATGGTCTAAACTTCTTGACATAGCTAGGTTAGTAAACGGAACTGCGCTAGCCGACTATCATAATACTGTGATGCATTTTATAACAAATGGTCACAGTAGGATGTAATTGGTGTTAGGATAATGTTATTACTGGTGATACATTTTTGACAAATGGTTGCCTAGTGCTAACACATTCTTTCTCTCTTCTTAGTGTTACAACCCGCGGACCAAAACTGTTCTTTCCTCTCTCTACTCTTTCTTTCCCCCCCCCTCACTTGTAAGGTCAAAGTGATGGTAGCAGTGCCGAAGACCTGAATGGCTAGTAAGTGGTTAAAGAAAACTAGTCGCTAACAGCTCCCCTCCGACGCCAGGGCACGGGTCGGTTATAATACAGTTTTCGCCTAATCCATGTACGCCGTCCCCTCATGGAGTGTCCATCCCCTTACGCGCATACTCGTGGGATCAAAATGCACAAAATTACAAATAACAATAAACAACAAACAACAGCGAAAGGCCAGCAGGGGAAACCTATGCTGGCTGATTGCAAACAGTCAGCTGTCCAACCTTCTGGTGACAGTTTGACTAAAGGCAGCGAGGTAGCCTTGGATTTCAAGCCGAGCACCTCCAAAGCTGCATTAGCCCACCGTAGCCCCACCCGCCACTACGGCAGAACCGAACGCCCCCATTCGCAAAGAACCATCTAGGAGGGCTTTCGTGCAAAGGCGTGCCGCCATGCGCATTATCGATCGGCTTGGATCCAAGTCGGCCGATGCGCTTAATATCGACGAACTGTCGAAACTTAGCTGGGCTAAGGCCCAACTGGCTGAGCTGGACAGTTCAAATCCTCCTTCAAGCGCAGATGCAGCGAACCAAGGCGCATCTGCTGGGCCCAAACGGCAACGCTCTGAGGAGGAACTGCTTTAACAGCAAAATCAACAGCCGAAGACTAAACGTCCGAAGCAAGAGGCTCGCGTGGTAAGAAGGCCTTACAGTGAAGTTGCTCGCAACCCACTTGTAAGGGCGATTATCGACAGGAGTGTTGAAGACGGAGCTATCTCCCAGGGTATACTGGAAGATTCTCAAGGAGAATCCCGGTCCATCCCCGCAAAACGATGATGCTGGCTGGTACCAAGGCCATGTAAAACTGCTAGCGTGTACCAATGACCGCTCAGCTTTATTGATAAAGTTAGCAATCGCGTCCCTAGGGGAATTGTGGCCCGGCGCGAAACTGGACGTGATACCGGTAAGTGAGATACCTCGCAGACCGAGATCACTCGCAGTTATACCGGCGGAACCACATGAACCTGAGGAGATCCTTGTGTACATTCAGAGCGGGAATCCTGACCTACCGACCCATAATTGGAAAGTGGTAAAGGTTTCCGCTCCTGAAGGTGCGAATAGGAAAGTGGTCGTGGTTCTGAATAGGGAATCATTGGCGCCACTACGGGAGAAGCAAAGCCGAATATACTACGGTTTCGATAGTATAAGGCTGCGCGTCTATCGTGGTGACGACAAGATCGACCCCGAAACTTCTGAGGTTAAATCAGAAGCTCCGCAGGAGATGGATGCGAAATCCGAGGTTGATGACCCCTCTAACCCAGATGACGAAATGGAGACCCAATCAAACTCCGGTATGGTTGGGGATCTATTCCGTTGTATGGGTGAAGTGGAGGACGAGGACGCTCTTCTGGACTCTGATCCAGAAGACGTGGACGTAACCGTCATCTACGACCCCGATCATGGTGAAGGTGATCCAGGTGAACCTTCATCACTCTAAGGCAGCTTCTGCTGCACTACTCCTCCACATTACTGAAAATGGGGAGGACATCGCGTTGGTCCAGGAGCCTTGGATTTGCAATGGCGAAATCAAGGGACTCAACGCAGAAGGGTACAAGCTTTTGTACAAAAAAGGCACAGGTAAAATTAGATCTTGCATATTGGCTAAAAACTATCTTAATATCTACATTCTAAATGATTATAGCGATGAGGATACAGTAACCGCTGTATGGGAGATGAGGTCATATAAAATATGGCTTCTCTCATGCTACATGGCCCATGATCAGGTCGACCCAGCACCTAACAACTTGGTGAGGAAAATGATGAGTGCTGCAAATCGCTCCCGTACTCCTGTTGTCATAGGGGCTGATGCCAATGCCCATCACACTATCTGGGGAAGCTCGGATACAAACGCTCGAGGTGAGTTTCTATTAGACTTTATATTGGATTATAATCTAGTGATAACCAATAGAGGTTCAGAACCTACTTTTCTAGTTGCAAATAGACAAGAGGTTCTTGATATCACGCTTGTCAGTGCAAGCCATTCTTACATGATCAGAGACTGGAAGGTTTCAAATGACTGTTCCTTCTCGGATCATCGTTATTTAGTTTTCTCCATCAATAGGAAACCAGATAGGGTTGAACCCTTTTTAAATAGGAGGAGGACAAGATGGGATGAGCATCGACGTATTCTATCTGAACTCCTACCCCAACCTCCCACAATTAACGATATTGAGGACATTGTAAGGGCTGTAGATACACTTACGAATTCCATTAATGAGGCTACTAAGCACACTTGTACATCCTCTGTACAAAGAGGAAAAAAGCGACCACCATGGTGGTCACCAGAAATAGCGGACACCGGGACGAGATGTCGCAAACTCTTCAATGATGCTAAAAGATCAGGAGACTGGTCAACTTATAAGTCATCACTGAATAAATTCAAAAATCTGGTCAGAAATGCAAAACGGAAGACATGGAGGGACTTTTGTAGCGGCGTCGAAAGCTCCTCTGAAACTAGCCGTTTGCGCAAGATTCTGTCTAAATCACCAACCGTTCAGGGTTATATCCAGAAACAGGACGGTAAATGGACCACCAGTGGACAAGAGACTCTTGAAGTACTCATGGACACTCACTTTCCGGGAAGCCCCACACCATAATAGAATCTCATCTTCAATTGAGATTAACGCGGATAAGCTACTCTGGGCCATTCGGAGCTTTGATCCATACAAATCTCCGGGTCCTGACGGTATCATACCTGCTGACCTGCAAAACAATGCAGAATTAGTTACACCATGGCTGATTACGATATTTCAAGCCTGTCTCTCATGGTCCTACATACCTAATCAATGTACCGAATGCAATGTGACTTTTATACCTAAGGGTGGAAAGGCTTCACATACCAAGGCAAAGGACTTTAGGCCAATAAGTCTATCATCCTTTTTGCTTAAAACCCTGGAAAGAATTATTGACATTCATATAAGAATGTCAGTTGACCAGGGATTATTATCTCCCTCTCAACACGCCTATACAAAGGGGAAATCGGTTGAGACGTCACTTCACTCACTAGTAGGTATATCGAGAAATCTATCGAATTCCGCAATTACACACTTGTCGCCTTTCTGGATATAGAAGGGGCATTTAACAATGTGAAATCTGCAACCATAATATCAGCCCTGGATTCACTAGGACTTGAATAATCAGTAGTTAGGTTCGTTAGGTACCTTCTGAATTATAGGATCATCCGTTCTAAAATTGGAACGACCACGATCTCCAGATCTGCCAAAAGAGGCACCCCCCAGGGGGGTGTCCTATCACCACTTATGTGGAACTTGGCCTTAAACTGTCTGCTCGGAAAATTAGATTCCCTGAACTACAAGACTGTTGCCTATGCGGATGATGTAGCGGTGGCGGTCTCAGGGTTTCATCTGGGCACGATATCACCAAGACTGGGGACGGCACTCGAAATTTTAAATCGATGGTGCATCGATAGTGGTTTGAGTGTAAATCCCAGTAAAACTGAACTTGTACTGTTCTCTTTACGGAATAAGATTCCTAACTTTACGCTACCCCGACTAAGCGGCACTGAACAGTCGCTCTCGGATAGTGCAAAATACCTGGGTATTATACTTGACAGGAAATTATCCTGGAAACTCAACGTAGAGGCAAGAGCAGCTAAGGCCATGACGGCTATGTATATCTGCAAAAAGGCCATAGGCACGAAATGGGGTATTAGACCCTGGAACATGAATTGGCTAGTCGATACGGTTACTAAACCAATACTATTTTATGGGGTCTCTGTCTGGTGGAAGGCAATGGATAAGGCCTCCAATCGCATACTCTTTGAAAGGGTATTGAGACGTATGGCAATCCTGATAACAGGGGCATTGCGAACTACCGCGACAAAATCGCTTTTTACTCTACTCAATTGAATTCCAGTAGATGTAATGGCCAGGCAATTGGCATTAAACACGGCCTTTAGGCTCAAGGCCTGCAACGCATGGAAATTCAGGTCCTATGGACATGCTTGCATAAAAGGAAACTTATGAAATCTTCCTGATTTTATTGATTACTGTACCCCCAAACCCTTCCTCCTGAGGAATTTCGGTTTCTCTATCCCATCCAGTATGGAGATTGTTGATGGTCTCCCTGTCGATGAAAGGAGGCTATCGATCTATACGGATGGGTCCAAAAAGGGGGATAGAGTGGGCGGGGGCATATACATTCCTGAATTCGGAATATCCTTTAGGCTCCCAAATGGATGCAGTATCCTTCAGGCTGAAATATCGGCCATTAGAAGAGCGGCAAACTGGCTCAGATATTACAGTGTATCTGGTCGAGATATCCGTATATATACTGATAGTAAATCCGCAATTAAATCCCTGGTAGGTGTTTACACAACATCGAATATGGTCCAGGAATGCCGGACATCCTTAAATGAGATGGCGAGACATTCGACAGTTGTACTCACATGGGTACGTGGACACAGGGACAATGAGGGCAATTGTATTGCCGATTACTTGGCGGGAAGAGGAGCCTTGATGTCAGACGACGAAATATACTTCCTCTGTGGAATCCCGTTATCAACCTGCAAGGAATTGATACAAAACGCGTATTACGAACTTGCCCAAGCAAGGTGGGGTATGAACCCACTTGTACCACTACGAGGATGATATGGCCTGCGTTGGACTGTAAACGCACGTCGTATCTACTTCGATTACAACGAATACGTCTGAGCAACTTGGTGGCGATGATCACCGGTCACTGCACTTTCGGGACTCATGCCGCAAGACTTGGGTTACCTCATCATGACTTCTGTAGAAGTTGTCAAAACGAGGAAGAGGAAGAAACCATCGTACACTTCTTTTGTAACTGCCCGGCACTGGGTGATCTACGTGCTAGGCTCTTAGGTGAGAGATTCGTCAGTACCCTTTCCGGGTTATCTGTAAAGTAACTAAGGTGTATAGACGCCTTTATCAGGGAAAGCGGATGGTTGATAAGACCGGTCACGCAAACTTTACCTTCTAGGGATCCAGCAACCATCCCATGATGGTCTGCGTTTTTCGAATTCTTTGAATTCCTAACTCCTCTCCTCCTCCTCTTTTTCTTTACACTCTACTCTTGTTAACTTCACTATGACTCAAACTATAGATTTCCCTTTTCTTTAACTTCTATTTTCCTTTTTCTTCCTTTCTGTTTTTATTCTCCTTTCAGGTATCACAAAGGGAACGTTTATTGGACCCAAGTGAGCTGAACAATACCTAAGATTTTGGACGGCTGCCTGAATACGACACCATACCAGATATAGTTCCTGTTTTATCTAAAATAGTTGAACATGTTATGAAGGCACAAATGTTAGAATATTTAAATGGCAATGACTTGAAATCCTTATCAAACTGAATTTCGTCGTGGTTATAATACCACTTCACTTTTATTAGGTCTAACAGATTATATTAGAAAGATTGATGATAGGAATGATTTGGCAGTATTAGTATCGCTTGATTTGTCTAAGGCGTTTGATCGTGTTAGTCATTCAATATTAATATGGAAACTTTGTGATTTTTTTTAAATTCTCTTTTGCTGCTTGTAGGTTGACATTTTTCTACCTTTCAAATAGAAGTCAGTTTGTTCAGTGTGGTGAGAGTCGTTCTATAAACTCCTTGGTCAGAAGTGGTGTACCGCAAGGTTCTGTGATTGGTCCGTTGTTATTTTGATTGTATATGAATGATCTTATGCTTGTTGTTGAGGGATTTTCTTGTCAGTTGTTTGTTTTTGCTGAATATCAAGTTATTATTTCCTGGGGAATATCAGTTTACGGGTGTCCTAGAATGTGTTGTTAATACGGTATTATCTTACATTTCTGACTGGATGTCGAATTGTGGACTTTGTGTTAATCCTGATAAAACCAAGGCGATGATTTTTAAGTCACCTAGGACAGATGTGAATCTGTCTATTATGATTGACAATGTAGGTATTGAGTTTGTGGAGTGTATAAAATGTCTTGGTGTGTATATTGATTGTCATCTTAGTTTTGAAAAACATGTTTATTGGTTATGTAACAGAATAAATTATAAACTTCGGAGGTTATATTCCTTGAATCTTTACTTACCTTTATATGTTAGAAAGAATGTTGCTCATGCATTATTGATGTCTAACATGTTGTATTGTGCTGATGTTATTACTGGGTTTTGTGGTGTTTTGGCAACCATCCGGTTGCCATTGAAGTTTTTTAAGACGATTTTTCCTTTCATCCAGGAGCATTTTTTGTATCTTGTGAATAATATTTTGACTTATTCTGAATTTGCTATGGATTGGAAGGTCGCTAAGGTTGTACCTATTCGTCAGAGTGGAAGTGAATGTAGTTTTAGACCTATATAGTTCCTGTTTTATCTAAAGTAGTGTTACGTTTCCCTTCACGGTCTCACCACACCGGCCCTACTACACTCAGTGGTTTTTCCCTGGGGTGTGTTCTCAACCCTAATGTTGACCAAGGATCGCACAGAATAACATTTATAAATCATCTCATGACAAATAACAAAAAACAAACAAACTTTACCTTTTTCTACACGAAGAACGTTTACAAATAGGGAAGTAGATGTCGACTTCCAATCGCCCTATTCCCAGCCTTGGCTGCACAATGTCCATAAATAATTTTCTTACACAGCCCCATACCCGTCTTCAACGCCCTATCTGTTGTCAACAATCCCCAAAATTAAATAATTTACTCCAACATGTTCATATTTAGATCAACATAAAATAATCATTTATTAATAAAAACACTAAATACTTAAAACTAAAAATCATAATACTAATCTTTTTTTCTTATCACTAACAAATAACACTTACGAATAGTTACCACATCAATACCTTTACAGCCGTTATTTTCAAATATCATTTCTCGCTTTACTTTAAATTGTATCTATATAAATATATATTAGTTTAAAATACCTATTCAAAAGCGCAATTTAATCAAAATTTTTCTGAATATTAATATTTCTCGATTTCTATTTCACACCTAAAGGAGCTCCCTGAGGACGTATAAGATATACTTTACTCTTTTGAATCCCCGAATCTTCACTGACTAAATTATGCCCTATAGGTAAAACTCATACATATATTCATATATTTAAAATATTCTAATAAATTATATTCTTTTTCTTTTTAGTTTTAAATTATTTAAGCACTGGCTGTGATGGTTTTGAAATACACATACACTATACACTCACGGATCACTTTACATTAAAATTGACGCTGAACACAATATAACTTAAAATATAACTTAAATTAAATTTTCATTTCTAATCTTTTCTTTAGTTTTTTTTTTTATAACGTTTTTACTGTTTTGTTGAATATTATTTAATAAATTGATCTTCTATTTTGTAACTTGATATTTTTGTCTTCTCTTTTGTTTTTTTGTTTTTTTCAGATTAATACTGATTTTTACATATAATGTTGCGGCAAGATTTTTGAACACCGATAAAAATACTTTTTCAAATATAAGGCCTACCTGGCTTCACCTTTGGCTTATCCTTACTAATTCGTTCCTTTCTCAAGCCCTTTGTAATATCCAGGTTCCACCAGCTATATAGGAAAACATTTATCCTCTTAGTTCTAGTTTATTTTTTTATCTATAGATTTATTATTCTACTTACGTAGTTATTTTTGATTTACTAATAAATTTTAATATAAAATTGTTGCTTGGCAGCTTCGCTATTGTTCATTTTTCAAACAAAAAAACAACTAAAATTCAGTTTATTTTGTCCTAAGTGATGAGGTGTTGTTTAATTTTAGTTTATTTATTGTCTTTGTTAAAATGTTTTTGATTATTTCCCGCACTGTTTTCACTCTTAACTCCACAAGATTAAAATATAAAATGTCTGTATTTTTAGAAAATTTTCATATCTATATTTTAAATTCCTACGGGACTCATTTACTATATTCAAAACGGTTTCCTTATGATACATATGTATAGTTTTTCCCTCCATATATTTTATATTCTTGGCACTTTTCCAGAATTCTCCTTAAAAATTACATAAATTATTATCATACTCTTACTCCACTTTTTCCTCTGATCCTAATCCTAGCAAATTATATTTACATCATCAATCCTTCACAATCTACCATTTTTATTATCTGTCCTATCCTATTTGAAACCAGGCTATCAGAAATTTTAGCAACTAATTATTTTCATTCAAATCTAAAGATTTTGAAATGAAACCGTTTTACTACGTACGCATTTTGTTTACGCAAAACATTCGCGTTGCCAATTATACAAAACACAGAAAATATTACAACACTATACAACACTAGGTCATTCATGCAACTACATATATGTTCATTGACATTTCACACACACATGGTAAGTAAACTCATTTTTAATAATAATGTTTTTCTTTTTTCCTTTACAGATTCATTATCAATATAAGCAGACGGATTATTTAAGGAGATTCCCTGGTCAATAAGTATCTTTCCAATATAAGTAATTATTGACAAATTTTAACATTTGATTTTTCTTTTCAGGACAATAACAAACAACTATAGGACTGGGACTCGGGCAGGAACTGGTCATTCCATCGCAATTTCATCGGCCCCTCCCGCAACGTAGTTTAAAAGAAACCCACCGGGACATGGGCTGGAGATGGTGGCTCCAAGTATAATTTTAGCCCCTCCCTATACTTACAATACAAATCCACCGGGACATGTGCTGGAGATGGTGGCTCCATACAAAATTTTGCACCTCCCTCTATAGTATATATAAATCCATCGGGACATGGGCCGGAGTGGTGGCTCCATACCTAATTTTGCCCCTCCCTATACACAAAATATAGAAATGCTTAAATGAGGGACTGGAGGTTGATGTGTGACCTCTCCCGACGCTTCACCCTAAGTACCTCCCACGCAAAATTTTTTTTCGCTTCTGTGTTGTACTTCTGGCAAGGTTGACAAGTCATTTGACACCCCCCGCAACAGTAGTTGAACATGTTATGAAGGCACAAATGTTAGAATATTTAGATGGCAATGACTTGATAAATCCTTATCAAACTGGATTTCGTCGTGGTTATAATACCACTTCACTTTTATTTGGTCTAACAGATTCTATTAGAAAGATTGTTGATAGGAATGATTTGGCTGTATTAGTATCGCTTGATTTGTAAAAGGCGTTTGATCGTGTTAGCCATTCAATGTTAATATGTAAACTTTGTGATTTTTTTAAATTCTCTTTTGCTGCTTGTAAGTAGTATACATATAGGGTTTCTGGCGTGATTTAGAAGAATTTTTTCCTCTAAGCTGGTAGAGAAGAGGAATATTGAAAAATTGTTATGAGGAATATTGAAGAGCATTTTCTGAAATTAAGGCAGCGACAATTTGATGACGAGTAATTGTTGGCAGAGAAAAAGGCAGCGATAATTTGTAAATTTTTGTTTTCTTGCTTCAGGTAATTTGAGTAATGTAGAAAAATGCTTTGTGTGTTGTATTGTGTGGAATTGATTTTGTTTTTTTATTTCATTAGTTTTGTTGTAGTATTGTGTAGAGGCTTTTAACGCAGTTTTAATAGGAAGGTTTATTTTCTTTTAATTAGTCTACATTAGGGTATACAATTTTAATTATAGGGAAGATTAATTTTCGTGTGACTTGTAAATTTGCAAGATGATTTTTTTCAAGAATTTGTGAGAGAAAATTTAGTTTTGAGTTTCATATTTTTTTTTGTAAATTGTGTGTGTGAGTTGTTGTAATGTATAAATGTAAAACACCTCCTTGAGTGTTTTTTTTAATTAAATATATTTTGGAAAATATTTGAGTAGAAATCATCACTTAAAAATATAAATATACAGTTCAAATATATAAATGTAATATGGTGATGAATAATTTTGAATATTGTAATAATAAATTAATGGGAGTATTTTTTTTATTCACATTAAACCATATTTACATATGGAACCTAAATTAAGATTTTCGCAATTTGAAATATTAAAGAAAAATTTTTACAATATTTGAATAAATTTACGCATTTTTGTGAAAAGTTTATTCACCAGAAACCTCAATGAAACAAAAGAGGAAACACTAATTCAAAAAGATTTCTACCAATTATTATTTCATACATTTTAAGTAACTCCACTTAAAATGTATGAAATAATAATTTCAGGAAATTTTAGGAAATATTAAATAATTTATCCAACAGTTCTTAGGGAAGATTAATTTTTTTTGTTGACTATGGTCAAATATAACCACACAAATTAAAAGTTTCTTCAGTATAACATAAAATCTAAACAATTTCCATAGTAGAAAATATAACCACGAAAAACAAACAAATCTCTTTATTCAAATAAAAATTTAAATAACTATAACAGGTCCCATCCAGTCTTTAATTCACAAGTCTGCACTAAATATAACTTTAAAACGAAAATAAAATGTTAATAAAAGTCTTTACTTTGACCAAATTTTAAGAAAAAAAATATGAATTACCTACTAAAAACAATTGCTGAATTCACAACAATTTGTATTGTGTATCTTGAATTAAATACAATTTTTGTTTATTAGTTTGTGAACACCCATTGTATATTGTATGAATGTTTTTGGAAGCGTAGTATGTATAACAAGTAGACCGACTCACATTTTTTCAAATTACTCTCTCACATATACGGGTACTATGTGTGCTCAGAGAAATTTATAGCTGTAAACCAATACAACTTTTTAAAAACATACAAAATAAAAGTGTATAAGTGTATTTAATTTTTGTATGAAAATTTCCAACAACAAGCTTACACTATTGTATTTGAATTCAATAATACACTCGCTACAATGATACAAGGGGTTTTGTGAATTCAGCAAATATAAAATAAATCCCTACACTATTCCAGTTTTACAAATTTCAAAAATTTTAATCTCATAACAAGGTCTCAAGACATAAAAATAAATTCACAAGTCTTCACTAAATATATAAAAAGGAAAATAAATATTTTAATCCAAATTTCATCCAAAATATAAGAAACAAATACCAATTATTTAACTACTGCAAATCAATAATAAATTATATTCAAACTTAGTTTTCAGTCTTTATTTGGGAATTGAACTTTCAACCTCCTAATTGATAGATTAGCTCATTACCAAATAGCCTGTCGAGTCATCTCAACTATATAATAATAACTTAATAAAATTAAACCCTTTTGAAACCCTAAACAACAATATTAGATGTATAACAAGGTCTCATTAAAAATAATTACAAGTCTCCACTTATTATAACTCCACTAAAACATAATTTTAACAATCAATGAGGTCCCCTATAAAGTAAATAAAATTATCAATTAATGAAATGAAGAATAATATAAATAGATTAATAATGTTTAATTCAAAATCAAATAAAGATTTCAAAATACAGAAATATAAATTTTAATATTAAACTACCTCAAGAGAATTAATGATCGAAATAACAATAAGGATTCAAAAAGAATTATAATTGTGGTATTAAAGTAGCCCAGCTTCTCCAAGACTCCATCATTTTCAACACAACATCCATTATAAAATTCTCCACTCAAACCTAACTTTATCAAACAAATAAAACCACACATTTCTAACACAATATTTTAGATTCAAAAAGCTAATTAAGCAGATAATAAAATTTATCATTTTTAAAACATAAAATTAAATCAACAACAACTCTAACCACAGCATCAAAAATCCAATATCAGAGTCTGCAAAATTTAAAATATTTACATCAGAGTCTACATCAAATAATATTTTCTTCAACTATTTCAGACTATAAACAATTGCTACAATAAAATATTCAATTAAAGTTTCAAACCTTTTTGATTTTAATTATATTTCTTTTTGCGAAGTCTCCATCCACATTTTTTCTGACATACAAACAACTCAAGCCCAACTCCTCCAAGGCTCCAGAATTTCCAACATTGACATCAAAGTCTATATCAAATAATATGGTCTAAATACAAAATATTTCAAACTATAAATATTAAAAATTGCTACAATTGTATAACAATTAATGAATAAAATAATATATTCAAGTTTCAAATCTTTATGATTTTTAAATTATATTTCTTTTGCGTTTTATTTCTTGAACTTATTCGAATAATTTTAATTAGAAACTTTCCGCTATAAAAAGCTTAAAATACAATTATCAAACCATAATGAACTAAAATTAATCAGCATGACTACAAAAGCCTTAAAGTCGATTTTAAGTCCATAAAAATTACTATTATTTTCAATTTCGTACCATAAAACAAATTTAAAATATAATTTAAAATGTTGTTTTATTATTTCAAAAAAAAGCTTTTTGTTTTGAACTTTTGTGTACATTTTGTTTCTTTAATTTTTTTGAAATTTCGTTTTTATATATACATTCATTGAAAAATATTTTCATTTATTTGAATGTAGATGTTGGAAAAAGTTTTGAAGCTTTTTTCAAATAAAAGCAAAAGTTATATTTTAAAATTTCTTTCATAGTTAGAGTTAAGAATTATAATATTTTCAAATAATTGAAGTTTAAGAAATTATTATTTTTTTTTCTTTGAAGACAAATTAAATAAATTTTCAAAAAATTATTAAATAAATTATATAAATTTACCTGATGACATTTATACTAATGAAAAATTGATACGGATACAACAGTACAAAATTTAATCCTACTTCTACCTCAATAGTAGCTAATCAACTTAAACATTTTTCAAATAATGGAACACAAAAAAAATAAGAATATTGTTAAAGGATGAAAAACTTTTAAAATTTGAAGCAATCAACTTTATTTTTATACTTTTACATTTTTTTACTTTTATCTTTCCTACTTTTTTTTTACTTTTTCACTTTGTTATAAGGCACCACGATAATTCGCTCACCTGACAGCTCATTATCGGACTGTCTCTGCGTATGAATTCCTCCCATCATCGTGGTCCACGGGCCGTTACAATAAAAAAATTGTAAAAACAAACATTAAAATTTAAATCAAACACACACTTTTATTTTGAATCGGGAGCATGATGTTTGCTCCAGTCGCCCTCCCTTCCATGGTCACTTGATCTCCCAACACATTCTTGTAGTGACCCCATAAACTCACAATTCGGATACCACCACTCCCTTTACTTATTTCCCCTTAACAAAAATAACTTTAGCCTGACATTCTTTATTATATGTATAACTTTCAAAACATGATTTTTATTCTAACTTTTCTCTTTTCCTAAAACTACTAACAAATAAATTTCTTAGATTTTATATTATTTAATAATTATTAACAAAATTTCAATCGAAATACTTATATATATGAGTGAACAAAAAAACACTTACAACAAAAAAAACGTTACTTTGAATTTCATTTGAAAAGAGATTTTTCTATATATATTATATGTATCCCCCTGTTGATTTATAGACTCACTTAGCAGTCACAATCGGATGCTATTAATTATTTCCTACTTTATTTATTTTTTTATTTCCGTTTCTCATTTACTTCTTTTAGGCCTGAAGGAGCTCCCTATACCCTAATCAAAACGAATCACAATAACGAACACTGAAACTGAAATGCTGACACGAAACCAACAGAACGACACAGACATAGAGAATTATACATAGAGACGAGACACTCCGATTTGTCAAACAAAAATACAACAAATCATATGTCTGATACAACATCAAAATACATTGACTAGCATGTATTTTGTTGTTGCAAGAGTTAGGTTTTTGACAACAGACTTAGGTTTTTGACAATTACGTCTCGTCTCTATGTTACTCTATGGACACAGAATTAACCCTTTTCATATAAAATTCCAGACGAGATTAATAAAACATAACACTAATAAATAAAACCTAAGATTATCTTAATCTAAACTAAATCCTAAATTGTAACTATTATAGCTGATTAAAAAAAACTTATTATTAAATAATGGCAACTGTGTTCCTTTTTTTTCTATTTTCCTTTGTTTGTCTTGGCAGCTGATAAGGTGAATTCTCCGAGAGCTCACTCCAATATTCAATAATTATAAAATTGACAGCTTTATTTACTTTTGTTAACTGGGATTTTAAATACAAATTCTGGAGAACTTTGTTCATTTCCTTATGTTCGGTTTCCCATGAATAATTGCTGACCCTGCCTCCAAGGGAGGCCCGTTCCAAACTAAAAATATTTTAAAACTGTTGTCGAACCAACTTATCTAAACACATCATGTAATTTAACTTACTATATGTATATGATTTTTTTAAAACGCTTGTAATTTCTAAAAAAAAACATTCACATTAATGAAAACTTTCTCACGAAACTATTTTTTTAAAATATACATACTTCTCAATTATTTTCTTAATTTTAATTCTTTTAAAAAAAACTCCCAGGGAATATTTATAATTTTTTTCTTTCCTAAATAGTTCAATATACATTTCTAATGCCTTTTCTTCACTTTCAGCAGAGTCCGGGGTTGACTGTGGTATGGCTCGGCCACTTGAGCGTCTTCCCTGCAGCCGATAAGGTCACTGGGATTGGCCGTCCCTATCGCAATAGTGACTTATCACAACTAGGGCCGGAAAAGAGGTGGGGTTAATTATATGGGAAAAAAAATAATATTCTCATCGGCTCTCCCCATGAACATATAACCTCTTTCCATTTTATAAAAACAAATTTGTTGGCCAATTACATTTGCCATTCACCTCCGGCAAGCAAAAAAGAAACCAATTTGCTGCCAGAGAGGTTTCACATAGGGGGATATTAAGTACAATCAGCCCCTGTGTGTCGCCGGTTCTTTTTTTATAAAGCCTTCCGCAACAAAACACCGAATTTAACAAGGTGCGAAGGAAAATATGGTGTGCGAGGGTTATATCTTTTCAGAACGTGGGGAACTCCCACGCCCTGGTGTCTCAAAAGCCGGGCAAACTAAGCGTCAATAATATGACTGAGTGCTATTTTAATTACGAAAGGAGCGCCGATTCAGCTTTTCGCCTATTTTGTCATCATATTAGGGAAGTTATTGTGAAAAAAATTATCGTATGATTTTACTTTGTTATAATTTTTTCTTTTCAGGTACAACATCACGTCGCTCTTATAATTAGTAAATATTGCACGGGATTTATTGCACATCGGAACTATTTCTGTAAGTTTATTTTGTTTAACAAACGCTACATAATATGAATAGAAATACTATCTATAACATGTCAGGTACATTGACTTATAAATATAGGACAAAACAACAAACATAAGTCTTATTTCCTATACTAATATTGCACAATGACTACATTATCACAGATCGATTTCCCTTCATTATATTGCACGCTTATATCTTTATATCCTTTGTATGAAATATTTCATTAGGCTTTCCTTGCATATTCTCCAGTTCATACATACTATTTCCTATAGGTTTAATAATCCGACATTTTATAAATTTTTTACAAAATTTAGAGTTTATGTTCTTACTGAAGTCACTTAGAATCGTATTTCCTCTGTAGACCTCTTGACCAGGGATAAATTTAACGTTACGTGTCCTCTTTTATACCTCTCGGCACTCCTCTCATACGCCTCGTACATATTTGAACGAATTTTCTCCCTTATTAAATCAAGTTTTTCGTTTCCCTCAAGATTTTCTATTCGATGGTCGGTTAAAGAAAGTAATCTTCGTGCCAGTTTATAATCGGAGCCATTCGTAAACATATGCATACCGAAAAGGGCAATGAAGGGGGTCGCTGCGTGAACTGAATTCCGTAAGGCACATTCTATCTCGGACAAATATAAATCCCAGTCCCTGTGATCCTCCTTTAGATAGGCCCTAATTGCCGCCAAAACCGACTGATTTACCCGCTCTGAAGCATTTGATTGAGGGGAATAAACAGCGGTTTTCATATGGTTGATTTTGTATATATTAATCATATTCTCAAATGCTTTCGATGTGAACTGAACACCATTATCGCTGTGGATCACTTCCGGCACTCCAAACTTATGAAATATTTTATGGGTCATAAATTGAACTACATTACTCGCCGTAGCATCTTTCATTGCCTTGAGAAAAGTGAATTTCGAGAAGTGGTCCACAACGGTGAAGATGTAACAATTCCCACTTTTCGAGAGCGGATATTTTCCTAAAAAATCGATATATAATTTCTGAAAAGGCCTATACGTCTTAACTTCGTGACCAATTTCTGGCATCATTTTATGGTTGACTGGTTTAGTTTCCTTACAGATTTCACATGAATTAATATATTGCCTCATTTCAACAGTCATTCTAGGCCAATAATAGAACCGTTTGATCCTTTCCAATGTTTTGGCTATGCCACCATGGGCAGCTGTTCCTTCCGAATGAGCTGTTTCAATCATGGAATCCATCTAGTGGAGCTCTTGATAACATATCCGCTACCACATTTTCGGATCCTTTTCGATGTTCGATCTCAAAATCGTAAGCCTGGAGCTGTAGCGACCAACGTGCTAGCCTCCCGCTGAGATCTTTTAAAGTCATGAGCCACTTTAAACTGGCATGATCCGTAATTACAGTGAACGGCATCATTTCGATTTATGGCCTAAATCTTTTTATCGCCATCACGGCCGCGAGGCATTCTTTTTCCGTCGCGCTATATTTCCGCTGACATGAATTCAATTTTTGTGAGTAGAACGCAATATGGTGTTCTTCTTTACTGTCGTTCAATTGGTATAGAACGGCTCCTATGCCATATTCTGAAGCGTCACACTGAACAAAAAATCTTTTAGAAAAATCTGGATGCCTTAAAACTGGTGCTGAGGTTAATGCTCTCTTGAGTGTTGAAAACGCATCTGCAGCTTCAGGTGTCATTACAAACTTTTTAGCTTTTCTTAAGGTATCTGTGAGGGGCGCTGCGATAGTTGCAAAATCTTTAATAAACCGTCTGTACCAGCCGGCTGTACCTAAGAAGCTTCTGACTTCTCTCGTGGTCTTAGGCAGATTTATGTTACGTATTGCAACTATTTTTTCTGGATCAGTCTATAACATGTCTCCTCCAATTATAAATCCAAGATACTTAAGTTCTTAGTAGCAGAATCGCGACTTTTTCAATCCGATTGTCAAGTTCGCTTCCTTTAGGCAATTTGCTACCTCCTCTAATAGTCGTAAATGTTCTTCGAACGTGCTAGAAATTATTAATAGATCATCCAGATAAATGAAAACATTATCTTTTAATCTCTGCGGCACTACCTTGTCCATTAATCTACATAGACGTTGTGCCGCATTACATAAGCCGAAAGGCATCACTCTAAATTGATACAGCGGGCGTCCGGCAACTGTAAAAGCTGTGTATGGTTTACTTTCTTGGTCCAATTCAATTTGCCAAAATGCAAACTTAAGATCGACGCTACTTATAAAATATGTTTCGTCGATGCGGCTCAATATTCCATCGATATTTTGCAGAGGATATGCGTCTTTTACCGTCAGGTTATTCAGTTTTCGGGCATCAAGGCAAAATCGATTTTTCCCTGGTTTACGGACTATTGTTGTCCGATTACTCCACGGACTTTCACTTTCTTCGATCACTTTGAGCTCCTGCATGGTGTCTATTTCTTTATATGTAATTTCTTGTACCGTGGGCGAGATGGGATAGTATCGGTCCTTGACAGGTACAGCATTGTCCACTAACTTTATTGAATGTTTCTCGAGAGTAGTTAACCCTAAACCTTTTTCCTCAAATGTGTTAAAACTCTTTACTACCTCATTTAGTAGATGTTTTTGTTGCTCACTAAGCTCATGTGGCATCATTACATAATTTGGTTTCTCTTCCACTATACTGTTTTGAACACGAACTGTTTTAAGTTCGTCCATTTGTGTCACTTCAGGTATCAATTTAAATAGTTTCCAGAAATCTATTCCAAGATATAACGTTTGTTCTAATTCAGGACAAAGATACAACAGCATCTTACGCTCTTGATCTTTGTACTTAATAGTTGTATTTATTTTCCCTAAGATTCTATATTGTTGACCACTGGCCGTTTTCACGTTGTTCAATAATGGGTGAACTTCTATATCTAATTTGGACACTAACTCAATACAGCCCTTTCCTAAAATACTTACTGATGCTCCTGAGTCCAACAAGCCTCTGATTGACGTATTACACATCTCTATATTCACAAAAATTCGGGGATCATCTGTCTTCAAATTTGCCCTAATCAGAGATTCGATTACCAATTTTCTTAAAACACGTCGTTCCTTAAATTTCCTACGAGTCCTTAAAATTCTATTAGGGATTGCCCTCCTTATTGAATCTACGCTAAAAATTCTAGATCTAACCTTCTCATAATTCTTCTTTCTCTCTTGCAGAGGGAGATAATGCCTCATTTGAGATAAATATCCTTTCTCATTTATGCTGTAATTATATCTTGTAATATTGTTATTGTCTTCCCCAGATACGCCTTTTAATTCATTGTTGCTTTTTCTGTGGAGGTTTCGGTACGACGTGGGGCTCCCATCGTTCCCACGCCCCGCCATTGGTTTCCCTGTTGGCAATGTGGACATTTAGGCGTAATGACTCCTGGCTTTCCTCAGCGATAACAAAATAGTGTTCTTTCTGGGCATTCCATGAACACGTGACCTGGGACTTTACAGTTCCAGCAGATCAGCGATTGTTTTTGTTGTTGCTGATGGTTAAGTTGAATTGACGCTACTTCCTCTGAATTTTTCGGATGATTTTCCTCGGGTTCTTGGTAGTCCAGGTGATCAATATACACTTCATTGACTTGTCGTGTAGGTTTGGCCGGAAGTTGAAAATTTCTTAGTTCCCTTCTGGGAAAATTTCGTTCAGCTTCATTACATTCGATTCGTAGCTGCTCTACTGACGACACAGATATTGGATAGACAATTCTTCCAACACTTTCCTTAACGTTTCTTTTTAAAATTTTTATCATATCATACTCAGGTAATGCTTGAAATAATTTCGCACGTCTATTGATTCATTAATGTTCTGTCTTCTTTCAACTAGGTCACGCATTATCTCAAAATTGGATCTTGATGTTTGATATTGACTGAGTAAAGCCTGCTTAAGCCCTGACCATTTTACGCCGAAATGAGTTTGCACAAATAACCAGTACCAAACTTTTACGGGACCTGATATCAACAAATGAAAATCTCTCTCCAATTCTTCTACTGGTATTTCGTATTGGGCCTGAAGGCGTTCTATACGAAATATAAAATCCTAAACGTTCGTACGCGAAGTATTTCCATCAAAATTCAGCCCCCATTTATCTATACGAATCCACATTTTATTTAGCACATCTTTTCTTCTTCCAAAGATTTTTGTACTATTAAAGCCTCATCTGCTACCAAATCCCTAACTTCTGGTGCTATTTCGTCGCTATTGTTAGCGGATGTGACTCGCATTGTAGGTAAACTAGCAGACGTGCTCGGATTTCCCGTCGTTATAGTCCTGGACAAATCAGTAATCTGTCCTTCGTTCGATTTTCTATTATTTTCATTCATATTAGACACGGGAGGTTTCATTCGACGTTGCTTAGAAGACAAATGTGGTATTGTTCTATTGTTATCGAATTCAACTTTCCTTTTCCTATTCGATTGAGACATAGTTGCCACGTTCATACCCTTTACACGAAGGTCTGATAAATCGTTACAAATAAAATTCTATAATATCAATTACTAATCACTTTACTAAACAAAAAATAACATGCATACCATACAATTAAAATTCCTATAATCTATATATTAGAGTGACAGCCGATTTTTTTTTTAGATTTCAAAGAGTGCCGGGTGGAATATTGTGACACTAGGCCTAAATGTTAAGTGCTGAAAATTTGAGCCAAATCGGGCAACGATTTCTGGACGCGCATCGAGGTCAAAGTACTGATATATGCAAAATTTTACTGTTAATATGGAATAAATAGGTGAAACTCGTTAACTTTCTGAATTGTTTTCTAGAAATGTGTAGATTTATTTATATTAATGAATATTACATTAAAAAAAAATTTTGGAAATTAACCCTGTATCTCCTTTGGTTCAAAATGACCCAAAAACTGTATTATCGCCAAAATTAGAGAAAAATGCAAATTTTTCAGTTTTTGAAAAAATTTTGGTACTAAATAAATACTTTTGCAATTGAATGCAAAAGAATCGAAATATGTACGTAATTATCGTTGTAATGAGATATAAATGACAAAATTTGATTAAAAAATTTTAAAGTTATTACAAATTCGCCAGACCATTAACGTGTTTCAGGCCACTTGAACAAAAAATTTAGGAAAAAAATTAAGATATTTCGAGAAAAATTAAAATAAAAGCTCATTTTTACTTAAAATATGTCCATATTTACTTGTATATGAGTTTTTGTCTTCGTAGGATACCGTTAACCTATTCGCAGGTATGGCCAAAAAAAATAATTTTTTTAACGGCTGTTTCAAAACTCCATTTTAAAATTTTTAAAAATTTTGTTAAACAAATTTGAGAATTTTTTTATCATCACATGGGGATTTATTGACAACATAATAGGGAATAAAAATGTGGAAAAAGTATGTCAATACCTCTTATAGTTTTTCCGTACCTGCGATATAAATTTTGCGATTTTCGAGAAAAACGAATTTTTTGTCCATATTTAGGCGAATGAGTCCAATTTCCTTACTGTTATAAATTTTAAGTAAAACCTATTCATAATATTATAGTCCTTGTAATTTTAAATATGTTCTGAAAGTTTTACCAAAATCGGAAAACGATAACCTTTGAATCGTGAAGGTCAAAGGTCAAATTTTTCAATATTTGGAATTTCTAATGAAAAGATAGCGAAATGTTATATATTTTTGGGCCGATTTTCATGAAACTTGAGGAAAATATATATTGGTGTCTAGCATTTACAACAACAGTGCAGAAATGGATTTTAACCTTTAAGAGGACTTGGGGTCAAAATGGTTGTGTTTTTCGTGATTTTAAAAGTTGAGGGTAATTTGGACCCCAAGTGCTGCTAAGGGTTAATTTCCATTTTTGTGCTTTTATTTTAAATTCTGGACTTTATGTTATATTTTCCTTAAGTTGCATTAAAATCGGCCCAAAAATATATAACATTTCGCTATCTTTTCATTAGAAATTCCAAATATTGAAAAATTTGACCTTTGACCTTCACGATTCAAAGGTTATCGTTTTCCGATTTTAGTAAAACTTTCAGAACATATTTAAAATTACAAGGACTATAATATTATGAATAGGTTTTACTTAAAATTTATAACAGTAAGGAAATTGGACTCATTCGCCTAAATATGGACAAAAAATTAGTTTTTCTTGAAAAACACAAAATTTAAATCGCAGGTACGGAAAAACTGTAAGAGGTATTGACATAATTTTTTCATATTTTTATTCCCTATTTTGATCTCAATAAACCCCAATGTGATGATCGAAAAAATCTGAAATTTGTTTAACAAAATTTTTAAAAATTTGAAAATGGAGTTTTGAAAAAGCCGTTAAAAAAATTATTTTTTTTGGCATAATTCATAAAGTAAATATGGACATATTTTAAGTAAAAATGAGCTTTTATTTTAATTTTTCTCGAAATATCTTAATTTTTTTCCTAAATTTTTTGTTCAAGTGGCCTGAAACACGTTAATGGTCTGGCGAATTTGTAATAACTTTAAAATTTTTTAATCAAATTTTGTCATTTATATCTCATTACAACGATAATTACGTACATATTTCGATTCTTTTGCATTCAATTGCAAAGAGTGCCGGGTGGAATATTGTGACACTAGGCTTAAATGTTAAGTGCTGAAAATTTGAGCCAAATCGGGCAACGATTTCTGGACGCGCATCGAGGTCAAAGTACTGATATATGCAAAATTTTACTGTTAATATGGAATAAATAGGTGAAACTCGTTAACTTTCTGAATTGTTTTCTAGAAATGTGTAGATTTATTTATATTAATGAATATTACATTAAAAAAAAAATTTGGAAATTAACCCTGTATCTCCTTTGGTTCAAAATGACCCAAAAACTGTATTATCGCCAAAATTAGAGAAAAATGCAAATTTTTCAGTTTTTGAAAAAATTTTGCTACTAAATAAATACTTTTGCAATTGAATGCAAAAGAATCGAAATATGTACGTAATTATCGTTGTAATGAGATATAAATGACAAAATTTGATTAAAAAATTTTAAAGTTATTTCAAATTCGCCAGACCATTAACGTGTTTCAGGCCACTTGAACAAAAAATTTAGGAAAAAAATTAAGATATTTCGAGAAAAATTAAAATAAAAGCTCATTTTTACTTAAGATATGTCCATATTTACTTGTATATGAGTTTTTGTCTTCGTAGGATACCGTTAACCTATTCGCAGGTATGGCCAAAAAAAATAATTTTTTTAACGGCTGTTTCAAAACTCCATTTTCAAATTTTTAAAAATTTTGTTAAACAAATTTGAGAATTTTTTTATCATCACATGGGGATTTATTGACAACATAATAGGGAATAAAAATGTGGAAAAAGTATGTCAATACCTCTTATAGTTTTTCCGTACCTGCGATATAAATTTTGCGATTTTCGAGAAAAACGAATTTTTTGTCCATATTTAGGCGAATGAGTCCAATTTCCTTACTGTTATAAATTTTAAGTAAAACCTATTCATAATATTATAGTCCTTGTAATTTTAAATATGTTTTGAAAGTTTTACCAAAATCGGAAAACGATAACCTTTGAATCGTGAAGGTCAAAGGTCAAATTTTTCAATATTTGGAATTTCTAATGAAAAGATAGCGAAATGTTATATATTTTTGGGCCGATTTTCATGAAACTTGAGGAAAATATAACATAAAGTCCAGAATTTAAAATAAAAGCACAAAAATGGAAATTAACCCTTAGCAGTATTTCAAGAGCTTCTTCAAAAAGGTGTGTAAATCATAATTTATCATCAAAAAAAATCAAATAATTAATTCTTTAGTATTTTCGCAAACAAAAAAAATTGTTTTTTGTATACCAAAGGTCAGTCATTCTAATTCATTCCGATACGATAGCCTCCCCGAACGGCTATCGGTTATTACGAATGCTGCTTTACATCTGAGTTATCAAACTGAATCTACGAATATAGAACGAATCGCTAGGAAATATACAAGTACTAATAAGATCGCAACTTGCAAGCCTATGAACCCCATTAGAGAATTTAGAAGTAATTCATTGTGCTTTTCCGAACTGTAGTGTATTGGAATCTCTCACATCGAACTTTAGGTCAATAACCTAAACGGTTAAGATTTTTCCTATACTCCATTCCGAGTACACAAATGAATACTGTGGGCTATTGCAATTTTCTAGTATGTTATGGTTTAGTATGTAGGTCTTGACACACTCAGACACTATATCAGCCGTATTTATAACCAAAATTTAGCATGGATTTAACATACAAGTTATTTATAATGTATTTCTTATCCACTCGCTAAACGCATGTTAACGAACGATCAAAGACTTGCTAAGTCTTTAATCAACAGCTGTTTTGTGTCAAAGTAAATTTGTAAATAAACATATTATAAACGTTTTGTGTGGGAAAAAATTAAATTAAATTATTTAAAAATGATTGAGAATTGTGTTCCAAGCTTCTTTTTTCTTCCTATTTGTGTTTGTATCGATTTTGACGTTTTCGATAATATCTAGTTTATTCAAAACTAGATTTTAAAGTATGTCCTGAAAACAAATACATTTTGTTAGAACCATTGATAGAAAATTACAATATACTTACTTTTTATCCTGACCCCAATTTGCGGATCTTTTTACAATTTTTGTTTCTTGTTTTTCCATATTTTGTACTTCTTGAAACATTTCAAAATTTGAGGGAAACAAGTTAAATATAAATGTCAAGAAATACATCAGAGTTGATTTTTTTCATTTTTTTTTAAATACTTAGTTGACAATACATCACACTTTTCAGAGTTGATTTTCATATAAATTATTGACAGACAAAAGTGCATTATAAATAAACTCTTTGCTAACTTTCTGCTAAGCTTAATCGGTCTGCTAGTTAGCAGATCGTTGTGTGCGATGTATACACAGTGGCTAATTTTTCGTTATAGATACGCCCATATGTGTCTTAAAGCTTTATAAGCTGAATTTCTTTCGTTTGGGCGCCATATTGTTACGTGACCGTTATAAGGCACCACGATAATTCGCTCACCTGACAGCTCATTATCGGACTCCCTCTGGGTATGAATTCCTCCCATCATCGTGGTCCACGGGCCGTTACAATAAAAAAATTGTAAAAACAAACATTAAAATTTACATCAAACACACACTTTTTTTTGAATCGGGAGCATGATGTTTGCTCCAGTCGCCCTCCCTTCCATGGTCACTTGATCTCCCAACACATTCTTGTAGTGCCCCATA
Source organism: Calliphora vicina (assembly GCF_958450345.1). NCBI lineage: Eukaryota > Metazoa > Arthropoda > Insecta > Diptera > Calliphoridae > Calliphora > Calliphora vicina. The sequence continues at coordinate 81,911,434 of NC_088781.1, read as the reverse complement.
AACTCACAATTCGGATACCACCACTCCCTTTACTTATTTCCCCTTAACAAAAATAACTTTAGCCTGACATTCTTTATTATATGTATAACTTTCAAAACATGATTTTTATTCTAACTTTTCTGTTTTCCTAAAACAACTAACAAATAAATTTCTTAGATTTTATATTATTTAATAATTATTAACAAAATTTCAATCGGAATACTTATATATATGAGTGAACAAAAAAACACTTACAACAAATCTATATCTATCATTAAATATCCATATTGTCTATATTAATGACTTAGTAATCCAGATATAGATCAAAAATAGGTAAAAAATCGAGGTTGTCCCGGTTTTTTGCTCATATCTCCGTTATTTATGGACCGATTTTGCTGATTTTAAATAGCAAACTTCTCGAAAGCATGTCTGATAGAATTATTGATGATTTGGATCCCGAAGATATCTGGGGTCTTCAGAAAATTGATTTCAACAGACAGACAGACGGACATGGCTTAATCGACTGCGCTATCTATAAGGATCCAGAATATATATACTTTATAGGGTCGGAAATGAAAAATGTAGAAATTACAAACGGAATGACAAACGAATCACAATAAAGAACACTGAAACTGAAATGCTGACACGAAACCAACAGAACGACACAGAATTAACCCTTTTCATATAAAATTCCAGACGAGATTAATAAAACACAACACTAATAAATAAAACCTAAGATTATCTTAATCTAAACTTAATCCTAAATTGTAACTATTATAGCTGATTAAAAAAAACTTATTATTAAATAATGGCAACTGTGTTCCTTTATTTTCTATTTTCCTTTGTTTGTCTTGGCAGCTGATAGGGTGAATTCTCCGAGAGCTCACTCCAATATTCAATAATTATAAAATTGACAACTTTATTTACTTTTGTTACCTGGGATTTTAAATACAAATTCTGGAGAACTTTGTTCATTTCCTTATGTTCGGTTTCCCATGAATAATTGCTGACCCTGCCTCCAAGGGAGGCCCGTTCCAAACTAAAAATATTTTAAAACTGTTGTTGAACCAACTTATCTAAACACATCATGTAATTTAACTTACGTTCTCCTTTTAATTTATTTATTTTGGCAGGGATTACTATATGTATATGATTTTTTTAAAACGCTTGTAATTTCTAAAAAAAAACATTCACATTAATGAAAGCTTTCTCACGAAACTATTTTTTTAAAATATACATACTTCTCAATTATTTTCTTAATTTTAATTCTTTTAAAAAAAACTCCCAGGGAATATTTATAATTTTGTTTGCAATTTAATTTAAATTTGTTTTCATTTCGAATACAGTAATTCGTTATATGTGTATAGATTATTTTCTTATTTATTTTATTTAACACAACCACTTCTCTTTCCTTCGTGAATGCTGTATTATTAAAATGCCTCGTACTTTTTTACATCACCATTTCAATTATTCGCGCTATTTTCACATAATACAAAAAAATATGGCTGAGACAGTTCAAAGTCCAATCTATATGTCAAATAACAGAAACATTATCCATCCTTATTCCTTTTCATATATATTTGTCCTTTTTTAAAAATAACGTATAACAATTTCAAAATTACTAACAAAAACGGTTATGAAAAAAATTCATTCATACATTTTTACTATTTTATTTCTCACAGTATCATTATAGTATTATGTGTGTTGTTATATAATCTGGCAACACTTTGTTTTTTTCCTTCTCTTTATCCATTCAACTATTAAACAGACCATTAACATTCAATAATCAAAACAAAGTACAACAGGCAGCTTGGATGGTAAGTATTAAAATAAATTTTTGTCAAAAGAATTTTAATTCAAATTTTTAATTGTTTATTTCAGAATTGCATTCCTGGAGGTTGGTGATTTGGGTATGGTATGTATTCGTTCCTAAATAGTTCAATATACATTTCTAATGCCTTTTCTTCACTTTCAGCAGAGTCCGGGGTTGACTGTGGTATGGCTCGGCCACTTGAGCGTCTTCCCTGCCGCCGATAAGGTCACTGGGATTGGCCGTCCCTATCGCAATAGTGACTTATCACAACTAGGGCCGGAAAAGAGGTGGGGTTAATTATATGGGAAAAAAATAATATTCTCATCGGCTCTCCCCATGAACATATGACCTCTTTCCATTTTATAAAAACAAATTTGTTGGCCAATTACATTTGCCATTCACCTCCGGCAAGCAAAAAAGAAACCAATGGGCTGCCAGAGAGGTTTCACATAGGGGGATATTAAGTACAATCAGCCCCTGTGTGTCGCCGGTTCTTTTTTTTATAAAGCCCTCCGCAACAACTTTTCTACTTTTATCATTTTTTACTTTTTACTTTTATAATTTTTCCTTTCAACATTTTTACTTTTCTACTTTTTTAAAATAAGCTTTTTGTTTTGAAAATGTATGTACTTTTTGTTTTTTAAGTTTTTAAATTTTTGTTTATTATTTACATTCACTGAAAAATATTTTCAATTATTTGAATTTGTGATAAAAAAGTTAAGAAAGTTTTTTCAAATATTTATTTTCAAAAATTAACCCTAAAATTTCATTTGTTGTTAGGCTAATTAAATTTGTTGTTTCCAAAATAAAACATTTTTTTATTTTTTAAATATTATTGTTTAACAAATATTCATATTATTACAATAATAATAATTATTATCAAATATATTTCTTATCGACAAATAATAAAAAATAATTTTTAAAATTTTGTTATATTTAATAATATCATACATCAAATTTCAAAATAGTATGCCATTCAATACACTCGATTTTTAAAATCAACTCGATAATCCACAAATCACGTAATTATCATAAGATTTCACACATTTTTTTTTTGTCAAACAAAAAATTTACCTTGATAATATTTAAGATGATAATATTTGCAGACTACTATACTGAGCATTGGCGTAGATAGGGGGGTGCTGGGGTGGTCTAAACCACCCCAGACACGCGCCTGCCCACCCCAGATAAAAATTTGGAAAGTCGCAGAAAGATTTTTTTGGATTTGTAGATTGTTCCGTTAAGAAATTCCTGTGCGGTTTACAAGCTAACATAAAGGAGTCAAATTCGCTAGCCATTTTGGTTCATTGTTTATCCGATAGGCTAAACTTAGTTATTGTGGATTCGTGTTCACACATATGTATCATCAGCGCAAACATTCTTAGCATAGTAATGATTTAAAAAGCCTAAAGGCCTAGTTAGTTTGTACGTTCCGTTCCGAATCAGCTGTTTTGTTTTTAACATAGGGAAAGTTGTGTATGTCGTTAGTTTTTCTGTAACGTTGCCGTTCTGTTGCGGATGAATCTGTTGAAAACAGAATATTGTCCGCAACGTTAAGTGACAGCTAAAACAGCTGATATCATATATACACAAAAATGCCAACAATATGAAAGCAGTGGTGCCAACATTTTTGAAAGGGAAATATTTATTATTAACAAAAGAATAAAAAATATAATATTTTCAAAAAAACATTGAAATTTAATAAAATAAATATAAATTTCTTTTAATGTATGTTCTATGTATGTAAACAAATTAGTTTAAATTAAATCATTAACAAAAAATATATGTATGTATTATAAAAATGTTCACAATATTATGTTGAAGGTCTAAATGCAAAAAACACTAAAAATAGTAACAAAATCACCAAGATGGTTTTTTGGTTATTATTTTAAAAACAGCTGATACGATCTTACGGAAAAACTAACTACAATATAACAGCATTCAGAACGGCACAGAACAGAAACGTTACAGAACGCAAAGACTAATGGAGCCTTAAGCCAAGCTCTTCAAACTAAACAGTATAATAATATAATAAACAGCCTTTGCACAACTAGATGGAGTTGTAGATATAAAAATTGTAAGTCAGTAATTAAAAGTGATCTTGAAGATTTCAACATTAGGTAAAAGCTAAAATCTGGATTTGCCGGATTCTATTCCTTCAGTTGATTATTGGAAGTTAAATATATATAATCCAGTAATAGATAGCATAATACCGATTCCAAAACATTCCATTACCTAAAGCTGTTAACAATTTCTTTAAATTAGATTTGGATGGCGCCGATGAATTCATTATTAATTACCCAGCAAAAACTTTTCTTACAAATAAGCCGAAAAATAAGGGGAATTTGACGATTCAACTACTTATTTTTCTACTGTAAGAACTCATTATTTTTGTTCGCGATGTCCCAAAAGTAATCCTTTATATTTTGACCAGAAATAAGTTGTTTTGTTAGTAGAGTTATTTATAGAATTTTTATTTACACAAAAAAATAAAAATAAAAAAAAATAAGTCGCAGACCCGATTCCAACCTGCAACCTTCTGTTTGGTAGTCTGCCGTTGTGCTCACTACACCATTGCTTAGTTATTTCATTGTACATCAAATAATGGTTTTCACACAGTAATGCAATATTCAAGGCGAATTTATACAAGGTGGTGGTAGTTCTACAAAAACAACAAATGGTCTTAACAAATGTCAAAAAACAGAAATTAAAAATTAAACATATATGTATTAAAACTAAATATAGTGTAGATAATTGAATAGTGAGGGCTTTACTTATTTATGCAAAATATAAATATTTTGTTAATTAGCTTAGAATATGTAGATATTGAAGTATAAAAACAAGCTTTGACAGTTGTTAGAACCAAACAAGCGAAAAAAGAGTAATCAGCTGATTGACTGACTCTTCTTTTCTGTTTTTCTAAAAATAAACATGCAATAAAAAAAATGGGCAAATTGAAAAAAAGTAACAGTTTTTTTTTTTGTTTGTTAATTTTGTTTTTTTAGACTTTACTACTTCAAAAGTAAGTTATTAAAAAAGACATTATTAAAAATACATTGTAGCCTTTGTAAGCGAAGTTTTTGCTGGGTACATGTTTTGCATGATAAAATCCAAAATTGACAAGAATATCTCTCCAAGCATTTACATACTTTTACAAGTGGCAATAAGCCTTACTATCAGTTCTGCTAGTTGCGAAAGAAGTTTCTCAGCTATGCGTAGAATAAAACAATGGTTACGTAGTGTAATGCTTCAGGAACGATTTTCAAATTTAGCAGTTTTTTTTCAACTCAATTCTTTATTTATAATAATATTTGTACAAAGGCGTATATGTATGTATGTATATGTATACAATATTACATTTTTAAATATAGAGAGTTTAGATATAAATAAATCTTTTCAACACAAAAATAGTATTTTGTCTAACTGATATAATAAGGAACAAATAACAGTTTAGATTGTGGCAACCTCTTTAATATTTTAATATTTAATCAATTTACCCATTTTTGTATAAATCAAATATTTTCATAAAATATAAATTATTCTGTTTTAACTTTTGATATAAAAAGATTGTTTTAATGTGGGAGTAATGTGGCAACCTCTTTAATATTTTAAAATTTAATCAATTTACCCATTTTTGTATAAATCAAATATTTTCATAAAATATAAATTATTCTGTTTTAACTTTTGATATAAAAAGATTGTTTTAATATTAAAATAAAACTCTATAAGATCAAGAGAAAAACTAAAAAAAAATCCCATTTGAATATAATAAAAAATTATAAAAATATTTTATAAAATAAATTAGCAGTTTTAAATATGGAAAATGAAGTAGTTATGTTACCAAACTCAACTTTTGTGATATTTTAGTCATAGAGAATAGACATATAGCGAAAACTCTCCTGTCAAAGACCTAACTCATTTGTCAGAAACCTAAGTGGTGAGAATGTATTAGTAGAAAAAACTATGTGAAAACAAAAACAACACTCGTATGTGTGATTATTTTTAATAATTTTTTTGTTTGATTTTTTTTCTAGTTTTCGCTCTATGTGAAAACAAAAACAACACAACAATTACACATTTTTAGTAATTTTTTTGTTTGATTTTTTTTCTAGTTTTTACTATTTGGGAAGTGCACTTGCCCACCCCAGAGTAATAGTCTAGCTACGCTTATGATACTGAGTACTAATAGTTGTCAAGAACTCAGGTATCATAATATAATTTTAACGTCTACTCAATCAAAAGAAATTTTAAAATTTTTTTCACTTTGTGTTTGTTAGAATAAGAATAATAAAAAACAAAAATTAAAATTTCAAAAAATTTACAAAAAAATATTTTATTTAAAATTTTTTTTTTTTTTTTAAAAATCGACTTTTCAGATTTTGGGGTTGGACTAATTATCTTTAAATTATCTTGGTAATCAGCTAAATCGATCCATAAATGGCTGAGATATAGGCAAAAACCAATTATTTTCTCGACCAATAAAAAAATACAAATATTTGCAATATTACTCTTAGTAAAATCTTAGCGAAATACCAAAAGTATGAATAATATTAAGAATTACATCATGAAAACAAAAAAAAATCCAAGATCTAAGGTCGTTGAAGTTGTAATTCACATACAGAACACATTAATCATAGTGAAATAATCTAGACACTTCTGTTACTTGAAAAATTAGGTTTTACATACATATAAATTTACAGCCTGTTTTTATAAAATTTACCAATTTCTGAACAAACGATTAGTCAACAGATCGTTTATTATAAATCACAATTTTTTTTATATGTTTTTTACGTAAAATTATTAAATTCTTTTAATAAAGAAGAAAATAATATTTCATTCGTTACTGTGACGAATTGAATGAAAAACATGGGATTTTTATAATACAAATTGCTTAACAATTTCTATATTATGTACGTATTTGAATTGAAATAATTTTATTTAGGAAAATTATTAGGAAAACATATTAAGTAAACTTAATAAAATAGTAAAATAAAACTATCTCTAATCTCTTTGAAACTCAATATAAAACAAGTAAGAAAGTATGGTCGGTTGGTCAAGCCCGACCATATAATACCCTAGACAAAGTATATGACCAAAAAATTAGGTTACATGACTTCCGTATATATGAAATTTATTTGGAGAGAAATTTGTGCAGATACCTATAAAAATTAAACATTTATGATCGATAAAGTCCTATTTCTGGAGGACATTTGTATGGGGGCTAGGTAAAATAATGGACCGATTTCAGCCAGGTTCAATTGGCTTCGTGTGAAAGGGGACAATTTCTAGAAGTAGATAATTTTTTTTATTTTTACTTTTCAGGACGAAAAGTTGTAAAAAATGTCCTTTGAAAAATGTATCCTTTTATATCCTTAAGAATTTCCAATATATTTTTCTAAAAAAAAATATATGTTGAAACCATGCATATACTTTAACACATGCTTAAATTTCGTTCTTATCCCAGCAAAAATTTTGTGAATTTTTGTAATGACAACTAGTTATTTCATGCATTCTTTTGTAAGGAGTGGTGGTTACCCAGCACATTATTTTATTTACTAGAATAAGTACTTATTTTTATACAGGCTGGTAATGAACTTTTGCATTTAGCACAGCTATCTAGTGTGTTTGACTGGAAAACGGGAGGTTAGTGGTTCGCCACCTGTCAAAGCCATTAATTTTTTGTTCATATCATATTCATTTATATGTTGATGTTAAAACTATTGTTAACTTCCAATAAAATAACTCGTACATGGAGCAGTGAGTTAGCAGCTTGACTATCAAACACAAGCAAATAATGTGACTGTTCGATTCCCACACAAGGCAATATTTTTTGCGTTTTTTTTTTGGCTACATATTCTTGTTGTGAATTTACTACTTATTTCTCAACTGATTGTAAGTACATTTGTAAGCTTGACCCCTGAATTTTTTAAAAATCTCGAACAACGATAAGTAGTGTTTCAGTCAAATAATAAGTAGTTATCGCTTTGCTCCAATTATACTTGCTGGCTTACTATGTAAGTAAAGTTTTTGCTGGGTATAGCTTTATAAGTTAAGCCTAAACAGAAAAAAACATATTATTAAGTTCATTAAAAAAAAATACTTTTATCGATACAGCAATTAAGATTACAAAAATATTAGATAGTACTTTTTGGACTTGAACAAGTCCACATACACATGAAACTGGAGATCGTATATAGTAAATCTGCGTTCTCAGTTTTTAATTTTCTGATCCTTTCTTCTTTTTAAAGGACTTCAAAGTTTCAAGGATGTACAAATTTATACAAAATTAAATAAATATTTTTATAAATGTTTGTCAATATATGTATCAAATAAAAAAAGACAATCATTGGAAATGAAACAAAAGAGTTACTTAAATTTTATTCTTTCATATTTTAGTATAATTCTAACAAATTCCCAATTAGTACCAGCAGAAACAATTATTATAAAAAAATTAAATTTATATAATAAATAAAAATATTTAAGCTATACTAAATACTAAATAAAGATATAAAAGAAAGAAGAAATATAAAAATATATTATGGAGAAAAATTAATACGTTTACTCTGCCGCTTGTATGGAGTATGTGAATCACGACATATCGACCAACAGCATTTAGCGAGCATGCGACAAGTGCTCTTTCCTCTAAAGCGATTTTCAATAATTGCTAGGTCCTGGTGGAATCGTTCCCCATGTTCGTCACTAAAATGACCCAAATTATCGGGGAAAAAATCTAGGTGCCTATCTAATGGTGTTTTCTTTTCTGACACAAAATGTTGCCTATATATTGTGTACCATTTATTAAATGTTACCCATACCCTCATAATGTGTTGCATTTTTAACGATCACAATAGAACAAAATCATTACCATTTATGCAATTTTCTTTTATGTAGCTACTAAATATTAAAAAACTATACTTTTTGCTTACAAAAAAAGTGGTGCATTTGTAACCCTTTGATAAAATTGAGGGTGAAACATGTAGCATATCTTCAGGGTTTTAGGGTACCATTATTAGAAAAGAACACGACCAAACTACAATTTTTTCAGAAAAGAACACAAAGAAAGGTAAAAGGCAGAATAAATGCAGCATTTATGCCAGAAAAGAAAACACCATAAGAAGTGTATTTTCAGTGACCTATTCTCACCCATTTCACCGAAGTTGCGAACGAGATTGCGGACGATTTCTTCGTAGTTTTCAGATTTTCTATTACCTAAGAAATTTTCTATTATGAAATCTAAACTCCTCCAACTATTTTTCTCAATAGGTGATAGAAGGTTTGGAAATTCCTTGCAATTTAAAAATTTTTTTAGTTGGGGTCCATTAAAAACACCTTAAAGTATAAAAGATTACTTAGGGTCAATCTTAGCTTCGCTTAATTTGGGAAAAATTTTTTTCAAGTGCACCAACGTCGAGTGCACGAACAAAATTTCTTATAAGTCCCAATTTAATGTGTAGCGGTGGAAGTATTATTTTTGATGACGGCACGAGCGGAATATTCTCAATGCTATCCTGTCCAAGCTGATGAAAAATACGAGGCTGCCATTTGTGGTCGGTGTAATGAAGATCTTTGCGCCGACCATCCCAAAGACACAAAAAAACTTTGGTGTTTGGCAAACCCTTTTTTTAAACCCATTAAAATGGCAACTATTTTCAGGTCAGAACAAATCATCCAACAATGTCGGTCATAATTTATTAATTTTAGAATAGCGCTTATATTTTCATAATTTTCTTTAACATCTGTACCATCATTATCAATCTAACATTCGACTTTCGTATTGTTTTTACGTTGTTTTGCATTTTATGTGACGGTTATTATTTATAATTTAAAATGGTAAAAATTTAACAAAATATATATTTTTTTCTAATATTATCATCAAGACCGTGACAACAGCTTTTATTTTCAATATTTGTTAGTGTTGAATGTTAAATAATGTTCTGCTATATCTTATGGTTTATGAGTTATACACCGTTAAACTATCCTGAATAAAATAGATAAAAATATAATCGACTGTTCGACTTTTTATAAACAAAAATTCGATTGAATCGACCAGTCTGGCAGCTCAAAACGTGTAGATATAATTTATAAGTAATACCAAGTTTAATTTTGTACTAAAAATTATACAAACTTGGTATTAAATAATATGGCGCCTTAAAGTGTCATTTGAATTTAAGCCATCCAACTGTCCGTCTGTGCCACCCATCAACCAAAATTAAAATGATAAGTAATTTTTTTATTTTTTATATTAAAGAAGATTTTTATTTCAGAATGTGAAATGCCCCCACTGCAATCAAAAATTAATTATTAATATGAAGGTAAAGAAGGGGGCTGGGTATGATGGGGCTGGTCATCCATACCAGCCCCACTACTACGTGCAATATTTCCAGCCGCCACCTCCATATGGGCAGTTGTATGTACAAGAGCCTCTACCACAGCAGCCTGTACCACATCAGATAGTGCCACAGCAGCCTGTGCCGCAACCACAGATGCCAGGACAATTTTAAGTGTCCTTTAAGTTGCGTAGTGCCTCTTATTTATTTTTTTGTTTTTGTAACCTGAATTGTTTTCTTTATTTAGTTTTAATAAAAGTATTTTCACTTTAGTTTTAATAAAAGTATTTTTACTTTAGTTTTAATAAAAGTATTTTTAATAAAGGAAACACATTTTTTTTGGAAATTCGAATGTTTAGGTGGTAAAAAATGGTAAACTCGGTAACCTTACATCTACAAAACTAATAAAGATACAAAAAAACTTAAAATAGCATGTTACTCCAATTAAAAAATAAGCTGACAGGTGTTTCGTACTTTTTCGAAATTCGAACTTTTTAGGGGAGAAAACGGGTAAAAACTGTATTTGGGCACCCTATGTATCTTTTAAACCAATAAACAAAGAAACAAATTTTAAATGGTATTCTTTACTTATCAAAAAATATAAGTTTGGTACTTTTTGGAAATTCGAACCCTTAAGGGATAAAAATTGTTTTTATTTTTGGTACTTTTTCATAAAATATGTTTTTCTATAATTTGACATAGACATACGAATATTTTATTAAGAGCTCCCACCACGATATAGACATTTATTTAAATAAAATTTTACCTTGGGGATAAAAAAGGTACCAAAAAGGGGATAAAATGGGGAAAATACATTTGATTTGAAATTATTAAGCCAATTTTTATAATTTTTTTTAACGTTGGTTCCTGGATTCATACAAAAATTAACTAATTGGGCCAAATCCGGGTAAACAGTTTGGCACTTTTTTTAAAACATATTTATTCTTGGGCACATTAACACAGATTTTAATATTTTGAGACATGCCTGTATCATAAACAATTTTGGCAAAATGGAATATTTTTAAATTTCAAACTTGACGGTGTTCAAGGAAGAAAAGGGAAATTGGTACTTTTCTCCTAATGGTACTTTTTAACATTTTAAATTATTTCAGTTATCGATATTAAAGTTAGCTGATATGTATCTGGGTGAAGTTAGTGTTAGGAATAGGGGATAATATTTAGGTACCAAAATGTGTGAACTGAACTATAGATACTTTTTTGTTCTTCTAATGCTACTTTTTTGAAATTTCTATAACAATGTACTTAGAAACATGAAATGAAACATATATGGTCCTAAGTGAGTGAGAATTCTAGGGGGAGACTTTTTGGTACTTTTTCTTAATTGGAATAGTATTTTTTGTAATTTCTTCACCAATGAACCTAGAAACATGAAATAAACCGAGTGAGTGGGAAACCACAAGTGTGGGTTTTTTGGTACTTTTTCTATATTCTAATGGTACTTTTTTGAATTTTCTATAACTATGGACTTAGAAACATGAAATTAAGCATATATGGTCCTAGGTGAGTGAGAATTCTAGGGGGAGACTTTTTGGTACTTTTTCTTTATTCTAATGGTACTTTTTTGAATTTTCTATAACAATGAACTTAGAAACATGAAATTAAGCATATTGGTCCCAAGTGAGTGAGAATTCTAGGGGGAGACTTTTTGGTACTTTTTCCTAATTGGAATGGTACTTTTTGTAATTTCTTCACCAATGAACCTAGAATCAGAAAATAAAGCTTATATGAACCCGAGTGACTGGAAAACCACAAGTGTATACTTTTTTGTACTTTGTCTATATTCTAATGGTACTTTTTTGAATTTTCTATAACAATGGACTTAGAAACACAAAATTAAACACAAATCTCCTAAGTGTGTGAGAAGTCTATGGGGAGACTTTTTGGTACTTTTTCTTTATTCAAATGGTACTTTTTGTAATTTCTTCACCAATGAACATAGAAACATGAAATAAAGGTTATATGGACCCGAGTGGATGGGCAACTACAAATGGGTGCTTTTTGGTACTTTTTCTATATTCTAATGGTACTTTTTGAATTTTCTATAATATAATGGACCTAGAAATATGAAATTAAGTCCCCTTTTACAATGCAGAAATTGAAAGGCAGACATTTTTCTCATTCTCTTTTGAACTAACCTAAACCTGTGTAAAACACACTTTACCTCTTCAACCCCTTGACGACAAACTTCGTCTGTCTGCCTTTCAATTTCTGCATTGCAAAATGGGTCTAAGCGTATATGGTCCTAAGTGATTGAAAATTCAAGCGGATACCTCATGGTACTTTTGTTTATTCTAATGGTACTTTTTTTAATTTTCTATAGCAATGGACTTAAAAACATGAAATTAAGCATACATGGTCCTAAGTGAGTTAGAATTGTAGGGGGAGACTTTTTGGTACTTTTTATATATTCTAATGGTACTTTTTTGAATTTCCTATAATAATATAATAAATTATCGGTTTTGCGATAATTTATTAAATATTAAGTATTATAGAAACAAAATTACTTGATAATATAGGAAATGATATACAAATCTAAAATTCAAACTTGACGGGTTATGGTTTAGTGAATGCGAATTTAAAAGTGATAATCAATGGTACTTTTTGAATATTTTATAATAATAAACATAAAAATTTAAAATTAGGAACACATTTTGCATTTTCTATAATAATATGCATTTTCAGAAATATGAAATTAGACATTTACAAATAGATTCACAAAATGAGACTTGATAGTACTATTTCTTTCTTCTAATTGGGGTGGCGAAGCGCACCGGGTCAGCTAGTTATAAATAAAAAAAATTTAAAAAAGTACCTTATGTTCTAATAAATTGTTCGTTATACGAAAATCGTAATTTTTTAATTGTTCGAATAATTATTCGTAAGATATTATTCGATTAATCGAACGATCATTACTCGAATGAATACCTTATAATTTCAATTAATGATAGATGATTGTTTAGCAACTGCCAGCTCTATCAAAAAATTTAAGTTTAAAGACTACTTATAGTTTAATTCAAAATATTTTAGAAAAATATTTGTTGTTATTTTGTAAATAATCTAAAAAATGAATTTTAACACAGATCTTTTTTATAAATGTTCAATTAATAAACATAAAATTTTTATTTATAATTTAATTTGAAATATGTATTTGTTTAAAAAACCTAAATTTGTTTGAATAATTTATCTAATAGAGATTGAGTATAAATGTACAAAGAGGTAAAGGAACAATCCGCAAAGTAATCACCCGATAAATTGCGATGACTAAGACCTTGATGGGAGTAAAGGCTAATTGAGCTGCAACACGTCCATCAAAACTAAAACAAATAAATATTTTTGATATTAATTAATTTTTATGTAGTCATTTATTGCTTCATACCCATTTGAATCTAACTACAGCAATAGAATTTCTTCATTTGCAGTTTTTTAAATATCGCTAATATTGTATTTTGATTTTATCTTAAAATTTGTATCAAAATGTAACAAAACATATAGGATATTTACTACAGCATCTCATGTTACTAGCCATAATGAAATAATATAAAATAAATTAATAATAAACATTTTTATTTTTGAGGCGTTAGCTGTCAATTATAGAAAAATAGACCCTTACCTAACCGAAATATTGATTGTTTAAGAATAAGTAGTTTTTTCTTATAATTTTAAAAAATAATTAATACGAAAAGGAATAAGGAAATTGATCTGGCAACTTCGTCATGAACTAACGCGCAAATTTTTTCGCTAAGAAAATAATTTAAGAAAAATTTATTAAATTGTAATAAAGTGGTTTTTATTTATACAAAAGTTGTTAAAAAGTAAAATTTTAAAGTGCCATCTGACAACAATATAAAAGTTTATTTCATACATTGTTTGTTTGCTAAATACAAGTAAACATCCTATAAGCCGTACTCTGTGGCCGAAATCATACTGGCTGCTTATAATATTGGGGTTGCTGTTTTATACCAATTATTGTTGGCGTTGAGAATACAAATTTAATTTGTTCTCCAAGATTTGCTGTTCTTGTTCTTCCAATTTGGAGTAATTTGGAGAACTCTTGTTTATATATTGGTGCTGCGGCTGCCTGAACTACATTTGTTTATTTACATCAGAGCTGGGACTTATGAATTTATTGCTATTTTAATCATGTCTAAAGTTCCATTTAAATGCCCTATTTGTGATAAAAATATAACGAAGACAAACAGAAGTATTGATTGCTCTTATTGTGAAAAATATTTTCACATATCCTGTAGCAATGTATCAGTAGAGCAACATGTTTTTCTTACGAAGAATAGAAATTTAAAATATGTTTGTGAACACTGCTCAAGACTACCAAAATACTGCAACATTCAAGAAGAACTAAGAAATGGATTTTCGGCTCTTATGTCCTCCTTAGAAGAAAAGTTGGAACAAAAATTCCTTGAAGCTAAACGTAAAATTGAGGAGCAACTCGAATGCAATCTTAAGTTACTGGAGGAGAAATCTAAGTCTGCTAACAAAAATATCTTGAATTGTGATAGTAGTGAGCAAATTAAATCGGATATAAAAAATTGTTTTGACGTCATTAAGGTTGTCGATAATGCAGCAAACGATAGAATATTATATTTAGAAAATCAAAACAACATTCTACAGAGGCGCTTAAACCGGTCAAATATTATTATTTCGGGACTGCCAAAGAAAATTAAAGATTTAAGAAAACCTATTTTAAAAATATGTACATTATACAATGTTCTATTATCGTACACTGACATTCAACACTGCACATATTTTGCTGGTGGGAAAAAAGTCCTTGTGAAGTTCAACTCTGTCCAAACTCGTTATGCGATAATGATAAATTATCATAGGAATCGAAACCTTAAGCTGAATGATGTGATTGGTGGAACCTTACAATCAAATGTGTACCTTAATGATCACTTTACTGAAGTTGCTAAGAAGCTGATTACTGTTTGCCGAAAGTTAAAAGAGAAAAGTAAAATTATGAAATATACATTTTTGAATTATGACGTTCCCAAAGTTATAATTAAAAACACGGAAAATGCGGAAGAAACTCTCACATATGATCAATTTTTGAATTTACTTGAGGGAGACGAATTGAATGACTGCTCATTATCTTCTGCAAATAATCTTTAATCTGGAGATAGCACAAGTATATACCTATTTATTTACATACATTATATTCATCATGAAATTTTTATCTTGTCGAAGCTTTGTAAAATGATTTTTTTCTCTCTTTTTTATGAAAATATTGCTTTATAAAACTTTGATAATATATGAATTTCATTTTGAATAAATGATTCAATCCATATATTTCATTGTTTTATATAATAGTAGAATGTTATGTTCTCTCTATTGAACTTTGTATATCAGCTTTTATTTGCAATTTATATATATTTTTCTTATTTATTAATTTATATTAATTATTCATCTCAGAAGTTACATTTTTTTTTAACGTCAGATTATTATATTATTAATTTGCATATAGTTATCAGCTTTTTTCTTATATATATTTATTATGGATTCCTTTGCTAATTTGGGTCCAGTATGTAGCAACAACTCTGTGCTTCGTACTAATCTTTTAAACTTTGTGGGACATTTAAAGATCGGTCATTATAATATTCAAAGTTTTAGTACATCCTCATCTTCATTTAAATTAAATGAGATAAGAAACATTCTTAGTGGTAATGTTCTTGACATTGTGGGTCTGAGCGAAACATGGCTTAAGCCGGAAACTTTGACTGAAACTGTCAATATTTCTGGTTATGATATGTGTAGAAGTGATAGACCTAGACCTGTAAGGGCTGGGGGAGTAGCTTTGCTTATATCTAAGAATATTATTATGGATGAAATTGTTGGTGATATAATTGTTAGGTATACTAATGTTTGTATTATGGGAGATTTTAATATAAATATGTTTTGTTCTAGAAATTCTAATATAGTTAGACAGATATGTCATGGTATGGGTTTGATTTGTCATCATAATTCGGCTCCTACTCATTATGATGTTAATAATAATTCTACTTCTCTTATCGATTACTTTCTGTTGAGCCCCTCTCTTGTTGTTGGTACATCTGGTCAAATGCAATGTCCAGGTATTTCTCATCACTCTTTTATTTATATTTCTCTTGATATTCCTACTCAATCATTCACAAAATATGTCTCATATCCCGATTATAATGCTCTGAATATGGAAGCATTGGAACATACTGTGGATTCGTTAGATTTTTGTGGTATGTACTCGACTGCGGACGTAAATATTCAATTATCAGTTTTTATGTCGAATGTTGATATTTTGCACTCCTTGGTACCAATTGTGCGGCGTAAGATTTGTTTTAAAACTGATAATTGGTTTAAGTCGCCTAATATATTATATCATATCTCGTTACGGGATATAGCCTATAAATATTATCTCCGAAATAGAAATTGGACAATATATTGTGAATATAGAAATCGAGCTAAGACAGTAATTAAAGTAGCTAAGGAGCGTGCCTATTCAACTATGTTTCAGAACTTTGGTAAGAAGAAAATGTGGAATTTCTTAAGGAATAATGGTTGTTTAGAGACTCGAGATGATCTCATTACTGTATCCTAGTGAAGTTAATGAATATTTTGTTTCATGTCAAAATGAAGATGTACCTTTCTCACTTGACTCTCTAAATGATAACACTGTAGGAGCTTTCTCATTCCATTGTGTGGATCTTGAGGATCTGTATATAGCTTTTGGAAAAATTAAGTCGAATGCATCAGGTCATGATAAGTTGTCGTTGAAATTCTTAAAAATTATTTTTCCATTTCTTTCTTCCCATATACTTCATTTAGTTAACACAATCATTACTACATCGGTATTTCCCGTAGAATGGAAAATGGCTAGAGTAGTTCCTATAAGGAAAGAAGGTGATTCTGTTTCTTTTAATAATTTGCGTCCGATATCTGTCCTTCCGATTCTGTCTAAAGTAGTTGAACATATTTTTATGAAACAAATGTTGCTTCATCTTGATGGTAACTCATTGTTACATTCAGCCCAATCTGGGTTTCGATGTGGCTATAGTTCCAGTGCACTTCTTGTTGGTTTAACGGATTCAATACGAAATTTTATAGATAAAGGCAAGAATGTTGTTCTTATCTCTCTTGATTTATCGAAAGCATTTGAGAGGGTTATACATTCAAGACTTGTGGTAAAATTATTGCGGCATTTTGATTTTTCGTTTTTGGCTTGTAAGCTTATATATTCTTATTTATGTGGTAGAAGCCAGTATGTCTCGATTGGAGACTCCAACTCCCCAATACTTCGTGTAGTAAGTGGTGTACCCCAAGGCTCTGTTATTGGGCCATTACTATTTATGTTGTACTTGAATGACCTTCTGAATATAGGAAATGGTCTGCCTTGTAGGCCTTTTGTCTATGCAGATGACGTTCAGTTTCTTTACTATGCAGACTCACAGTTTCCTGATGTCTTAAAGGAAGGAGTTAATTACATTATTAGTAGAGTTTTAACTTGGTCTTCTGAAAATGGATTTAAACTTAATTCAAGAAAGACTAAATTAATGGGATTTGGTTTCCGAACTGATGATATGGATATTACACTTGATGGCACATGTATTGAATTTGTAAATAGGATGAAATGTCTCGGTGTCTTGATTGATGATCACTTAAATTTTAAAGCCCATATTAACAGCATTTCTTCCAGAATGTCATTTTTATTGAGAAGGTTATATTCACTTGATATATGGGGCATTTCACGTCAAGTGAACCAACTTTTGAAATCGATGTCTTCCGATCGCGATGAAATTTGCACCAATGTTAGTTCTATTGGATAGTAATTCGGACACCATTTTTCAACAAGATCTGAGTTATAGGAGGCCAAAATTTGACATTTTGGCCAAACAGGTGTTTTTTTTTATCCATATAACTTATTACCTATTGTTCTTAGCAAAATGTGTCCCAAATAGTTTAGATAGCTATTTATGCAATCTTTCGAAAAAAAAATTAAAAAAATTTAATAAAATATTTTTGATTTTTTTTTTTTAAATCAAAAATATTTTTGACTTTTTTTTTTCAAAATGGGCCCTTTTTATTTTTTTTAAGAAAGCTTAGGTCTTTTCCTATGCGACCTATATGGTCGCTTAGTGGGATGCGAGTGGGATATCTATCAAAAAAAATATTTTGTTTAAAATTTTTTACTTTTTTTTGAAAAATCAAAAACCTTTTTGACTTTTTTTTCCAAAATGGACTCTTTTTTTATTAATTTTTTTTCTCAAAAGAAAGCTTAGGTCTTTTCCTTTAAAACCTTTTTGGTCGCTTAGTGGGATGCGAGTGGGATATCTATCAAAATAAATGTTTTGTAACTCAAGACAAAGGTTTTTAAATTTGCACTATTTTAATTTTTTTCATATTTGTGTGTAAACCTTAAAAATTAAACTTACGCAGAGAAACTAGACACATTAGCCTTTCCGATGGTATGTAACATACCAAACTAAAATTTCATAGCCTCGATACTGTAATACCCATAATATGTTAACCTCAGGAATAAAAATCACTTTTTTTCTATGGAAATGTTGAATAATTTAATTTTGTTATTTATTTGTAATAATAATTAATTTAATATATAATAATAATAATAAAAAGATGAATAATTTAGTAAAATTTAATCTTAATCACAATAGATCAATTTATAAATGCCAACTAACTAATACATTAAAAAAACAGCTAATTGATTTCATTTTAATACATCCATACAAAAAGAAAATAATCTAGAGATGTGCTTTTTTTTTGTCAACAACATTCTAGTGAAAAATTAAATTTTACATGCCCTTATTTTAATTGATTTACATACAAACTATAACTATACATTTTGTATGTACTTTTTAGATAAAAAAATAGTTTTTTAATAGCTTTATAAGCCTTGTAATTAATTACAGTATATATCGATCAAAATATTATCGATATTTTGTTTTCTCTACATGTCAAAGCAGTAACTAAGCTAGTTATGAATTGTGAATAAGATCTACAACTATCTATGAACTATTTTTTAGTTTCTGTTTTACTAGTTCCGACTTTAGTTATGATTTATGAATATGCGCCAATATATTTAAATATAACATTTATGTTTAATGAATGGCTTCTTTCAAATTAAAGTTTTAAACCCCATTAAGGCTACAGTAAGCATAAGCCGAAATGAAACGATTTTGCTGATAGGTGATGCTATAATGAACACTCTTTATGAACAGCTGTTATCTAAAAATTCTTCGATATCTCAAAAAATGGTTCAAGCAATGATATGTAATGTTAATAAACAATATAACAGCAGATTTTTGCAAATTACCTAAAAACTTCACAACATAGTAAGCTAAATAAATATAATATAAAAAGACAATGTTAAAAATTTATGGACAGCAAATGTATGAACACCTATTTTACCACAATGTTTCCTCATTTGTTCAAAGCGATGATGATGATGTTTCCGAAATACAAATGGAGCAAAATTTTAAAAACGAATTAGAATATTCAACCAATATTGAAAAAGAAAACCCTAAACATTAAAAACCAAATGATGAAAGTCGTTTTAAAAGGAAATTAGCTTCATTTGAAGCAAGTAGCAGTCGGAGACAAAATTTAGATTGTCTTTATAATGCTTTACTAACGATAAAGACAACACCTGTTTAAAGCGAAAGAGTTTTATCGGTGTCTGGAAACTTTGCCACTAAAATAAGAACTCGCAAAATGACTTATTGAATGCATTAGTTGTTTTGAAAACTCAAGTTTTTTAAAAAATAGTTCTATGGCGAACATATGTACAACATTATTTCTATAAAATAATAGCGTTATTCACAAATTTTCTCTAGTAAAGAATTACAAGAGCAGTTTAGTTGAAACCAAAAACAATTCAACACAAGATTCTCATAGTGAATATACGTGTTTTAAATCGCTCTCACAATGAAATAACATTGTGAAATATATACAATATAGAAAGATAAGTAACAGCGAATGGACGCTAATCAAATTTTTACATCCAAAAATAAATGGTCGTTTTGTTAATGCAAATACAAGGCGAATTTATATAACAATGTAAATGAAGCACAGCTGATTAATGTTGTTTAGATCAGTGATGTTCAAAAATAAAAATGAAGATGTATTCGTGAGAGAGCTACCCAGCAAACATAATGTCAAACACTTAAAATAATAACAAATTGAAGAATGTTTAGATCAGGGGTGCCCACAAGTTCCTTATGGAAGAGTAAACACCAATACATTTAAAGAAAAACTACTTTTTATTCAATATTTTTTGTTGTTAAAACCAATTCATACAAAGAAAAAAGAAAAAAAAACTCACTTTCAAAACACACATTTTTAAAATATCATACGATAAACAAAAACAAAACCTACATTGATGATCGCAGTCGTCAATGTTTACCAGCAAAGCATACGAAAGTGTTGTTGCTTTGAAGAACGACAAAAAAATAATATGACAAAGTTGTTTGTGTATTTTATATTGCTAGTGCTGAGTGCTCTAGTGAGTATACAAAACACACAGCCTATAGGCTATAGCTAAGAGCATTTACAAAAACAAAAGAGTACCAAGAGTATAGGGCTTGGGCATGACTGGTTTAGATTTAGAATTTTTGTCAAATAAAACCAATTTATTAAATGAAGTAATTTAAATTTCAAGCAAAAAATTAAAAAATATACATTGTAAGTCCGAAATTCTCTTAAATTTTGTATTTATTTCTGACTTTGTTTTGTTGTGTTCAATTGTAATTGAAACGTGAGTGTTCGCTATGCTTCGAACAAAAACAACCAACAACAATGCTTGATAAATTTCTGAAAAAAAATGACGATAGTCCGCCACATGTGTTTTCTTCGCATGCTCAGCCACAAAGTATACAGAGGCGTCAAATTTGACAGTTCAAAAACACTAAAATCAGCTTTTTTTTTGAAATTGTTTCGATAGAAAGAGAAAACAAATTTGCGGTTTAATATAGACAGTGCGTTAAAACAAACAACTATATAAATATGCACAAAACCAAACCAGTTGAAATTGTTTCGATCGAAAGAGACAAATATATTTTTTTGCCGTGTCGCCTCTGTATACTTTGTGGCTCAGCGATGAATGAACACAAGTCTTTAAAAGAGCATAACAAATGTGTGTAAATTTTTCAAACAATTGTTGTATGGCGTGAACTACACTGGTTTAGATGTTTGATTATTGTGTTTGTTGCGGCGAATGCTACAACAAACGTAATAGTAACAAAAACTACAGGCAAACTTTGACAGCAAAAACCACATAAACAAATTGCAAGTGGTTTTTGTAAAAGTTGTGCTCAAGGCGTATTTAACAAGGTGACAGCAGTGGCGAATTGAAATAAATACAGGCGAATTCACTTATTTTTTATATATAGAGTTTGACATACGGACGTACGGGCGAATATTTTTTATATATGTAGTTTGACATTTGTGCGAGCTATTTCTATAATCAGCTGTGCTGCCGATGGCACCTTATTAAATGCACCTTGGTTGTACTTGTTGTAGAATCAACACCAAGGCGAATCTAATAATTAATAGGGGGATCAGACGGCATGTATTGCTTGTGTATTGGGACATGTATTCGATACATATGGAATTCCATGTGTATGTCAAAATTCACGTTATACATATGATTCATAATTTCCACGTTCAAACGTACATATATAATTGCATGTGACATAACCTCTATTAGTTTATATGTTTGTTGTTTTTAACAATATATTTATTTAAAACATTTTTAAATTACAATATATATATTTAATGCAATGAAATTTATTTTGTTATGATTTTTCTTTACTCTTTTTTGTTTTTTTTTTTATTTTGCACTCACACAGTGTTGTATTTCAAAATACAACTCTGTTATACACACGAAAATAGAACATGCTCTAATTGCCAAAAATGTCACGAGTAATACACATGTATTTTACATACACAAAGTTTCATATGGATCACACGGTATGTATATGTTTACATATGGAAAAATGTCCCAATACATGGCACAAAACACAAGCAATACATGCCGTCTGACCCCCCTTTAAGTGGCAAGAAGTTGTAGCATTAGGGCACATAGTCAATTTAAGGCAATCGCTGTAATGGTGTAAATCTTCTGATGAATCATCTTTTAAGTAATTTAAGTTGATTTCCTTCAACATCAATTTAACATTTTCATGGTAAATACAAACACATACTGTGTGAGTTCCGCTGCTTCCTGCCAAAACGCAATGTTTTGGCCTCAGTTGTGTAAATTTTGTGAATCCAATTTTGACATCCTCGTATTCAGATTGAAATGTTGCGAATAATTCATTCAGGTTACAGAGAACCATTCTCTTCTGCATTTGAACTTTCTTGCCATCGATTCGTACAGACATCCAGTCTTTCATCCCTGGCATCAGACGACTCATATCATCTCGCTGATAAAACTGAGTTATTAGAGATTTAGTATCGCACTCCAAAGTTTTTCCCTTCTTTTTGTTTGGGAGTGTGAGAATCCCATGCTCAGCAACCAATTGTTTAGCAATTCTTGCTTTTCGTTGAGACGTTCCAAACTCAGTCATTGTTTTTGCAGAACTCCATGTTCTTGGAGCAAGCGTGAGAAGTTGAATTCTTTCAGCTTCACTCTGTGACGTTTTGTATTTCTCTTTTATTTGTTCAAGAACTTCTACTGCATCCTTATGGTATTGGTTTCGACACTCATTCGTTGAATTTGAAAAGTTAGAATAACCATCATCATCAACAGTTCTGTCTTCATTCTCGGAATTACTTTTGTCTTCATCTGGAATAACTTCAACGCAAGGCTCATTACTATTCAAATTCGGTAATTCG
Organism: Calliphora vicina; assembly: GCF_958450345.1. Lineage (NCBI taxonomy): Eukaryota > Metazoa > Arthropoda > Insecta > Diptera > Calliphoridae > Calliphora > Calliphora vicina. Next base: position 81,888,460 of record NC_088781.1, on the reverse strand, counting down.
TTCAACTTTCCGAGCTCTTTCCTGCATGATCCACAAATTTTCAATCGTTTTGACAGCGTAGGGAATTTTTTTAATAAGCCGTCGGAAATATTTCGCATATCTGATGATCTGTGCTTCATTTTGTTAAAGGGATTAAAACAAAAAGACGAATAAATTTCATTTTCAACCTTAGCCTTTTTAGAAGTCGTAGACATTTTGAATTTTGTAAGTATTTATGTAAATAACACACGTCTTAACTTTAACGCTGTTTCTAAAAAACTGATTTCCGTATGTCTTCAGAATGACAATAAATAGTTTTTTAAGATCATATAGGTAGTACGTTTTAATGAATGAGTCTAAAATCTTTTATTAGGGTCAAGAAGGGCTTACATACTAAAGTACCTAGTTTAACCAAATGTTACAAATAATAATAAAAATAAACCACCATATAAATAACCTACCTGTCAACTTCTACCTCTCCACCCACTTCTTAAAGTCAAATGTCATAAAATAATAAATAAACTGGTACTTCGGAGAAGGGCCATAAAATATTTCCACTTGATTCCAAAAATTTGTTTCTGGGGCACCTGATATTTTAACAATGAAAATCACGTGCGCTGAAAACTACCTCTAGGATTGACTAAAAAAGCCGCAAGATACAAAACTCAGACAAATTTTGGGGGTGGAAAATTAATAGCGGTCGGCCTCATATTGCACCCCTCCAGTGGCTATTATCGGTCAGTTGTTGTGGTTTTTATTTTTAAGGTTTTAGAAACACTTACACACAAATATGAAAAAAATCAATTTAAAAACATTTGTCTTGAGTCAAAATAATTTGATAGATATCCCACTCGCATCCCACTAAGCGACCAAAAAGGTTTTAAAGGAAAAGACCTAAGCTTTCTTTTGAGAAAAAAAATTAATAAAAAAAGAGTCCATTTTGGAAAAAAAAAGTCAAAAAGGTTTTTGATTTTTCAAAAAAAAGTAAAAAATTGTATGTCTTGAGTTACAAAACATTTTTTTTTATAGATATCCCACTCGCATCCCACTAAGCGACAAAAAGGGTGTTAAAGGAAAACACATAAGCAAAAAAAAAATTAAAAAATGGGTCCATTTTTTTAAAAAAAGTCAACAAAGTTTTTGATTTTGCAAAAAAATTCAAAAATTTTAAATCTTGAGTTACAAAATATTTTTTTTGATAGATATCCCACTCGCATCCCACTAAGCGACCATATAGGTCGCTTAGGAAAAGACCTAAGCTTTCTTAAAAAAAATAAAAAAAAGGGCCCATTTTGAAAAAAAAGTCAAAAATATTTTTGATTTTAAAAAAAAAAATCAAAAATATTTTATTAAATTTTTTTAATTTTTTTTTCGAAAGATTGCATAAATAGCTATCTAAACTATTTGGGACACATTTTGCTAAGAACAATAGGTAATAAGTTATATGGATAAAAAAAACACCTGTTTGGCCAAAATGTCAAATTTTGACCTCCTATAACTCAGAGAGTTCTTGACCGATCTTATTGAAAAATGGTGTCCGAATTACTATCCAATAGAACTAACATTGGTGCAAATTCATCGTGATCGGAAGACATCGATTTCAAAAGTTGGTTCACTTGACGTGAAATGCCCCGGTGCGCTTCGCTACCCCTGTCGAAGTAAAATAAAAAAAAAGTGAAAAAATTTTATAAGCAAATAAATGAATATAATTAATACCGGAATTTCTTGTTTGTGATTAATTGCATACTATGCCGTTGAAGGTATAAAAAATATCCAGTGATTTTAAAAAATCTTGAAGCTTTTTTAAGACATTCGCCTATTTTTAGTCAGATAGTGTTCTGTCGTCTGTCGCGTCTGCATGCATTTTTATTTTGCCCGCAAATAAATGTCGCGATCCGTCCAATATTGATAATATGTACTTATGTTCTAATGTGTCCGCGTCGAGTGTCGTCTAAAAATAAATAAATTAAAATATAAAACAAAACTACATTAATTAAATACGAAAAAAATAAATAAAATAACATGTTTAAAATATGCACAAACAAATAGAAAAAAAATTAAATACAACAAAAATAATAACAATAAACAACAAAAGCTTCAAAACCATTACAAGATAATCCAACATAAAACCAACGAAAATAAACCGCTAAAATACACAAACAACAACCACAGCAAAACAATGAACAATCAACAAAAAAATCCTCTCAGAGAACAGTGTTGATACAACAGCAATATTGTTGGCATTACGGGACGTTTCTCTGTCTCAATGACCAGATCAGGGCTTTTATGGCCTCTCATCATTGTGTAATTATTTCCCCGTCCTAATTGTCCATTTTTCCTTAATCCTTACATTTTTATGATATTGGTACAATTGTATTAATTGTTGTTTGACTGTTTGGTGACGAAGGTATAACACTGGTCACTAAACGAGTCTTACCCCCCGTTGCCACATGCAAGTAATTACTTGCAAGTAATGAATACGTATTATGATCGAAAAACACCGAAAAACCAAAAATTGCTATGTTGAACGAATTAAAAGAAAATATTAAGTAAAAGAAATTAGCAGATATTCTATGTATTTAAAAAAAAATAAAATAAAACACAAATATACAACAACACGTATTAAAGATATTTTTAAAAATAAATTTAATTAATTTAAAAAAAAATTAACGAAAATATTTTTTCAGTAATTTTATAATTTTGACAACACGGCAATACTGGCTTTCCCTTATTATTTTCTTTTAATTCGTTCAACATAGCAATTTTAGCAAGAACATTCGTTGTTGGCGACATTTTTCAAATGAACTTGCAACGCATAGTGTAGATGATAATACTTCATTACTTACATTCATTACTTACAAGTAATTACTTGCATGTGGCAACGGGGGGTTACTAACAGCAATTAATATCATTGTTACTTATATCATAGAAATATACACATTATTTGAATTTTCTGAATATTAAAATGACAGGTAGCTTCCGGATTGACTTCTGCAATATACGGGGGTTACTATCGAATTTTTTCTCCGTTTACGCCCATGATTGTTTCAATCGGCCGAATGTTTTCGCCTTATGTGAAACGCAGGTATCCGTGAATGCTGATCCACAGGATTTTCAGATACCTGGGTATCACTTTCTATCGCTTTTTAACTATCATCGGGGCATTGACATGTACATATGCAATGAAGTCGTGTACCAGTACCAACAATCATTAGGTACGTATGATGTAGAATTTAACTCTCTCTGGGTTAAGTTCAAAATCAGGGCACACTGTTTGCACTTCGGGTTTCTTTATAGAAGTCCAAATGCGGGAAGGGCTTCGATGTCCTTTCCGATTCCATATCGAAGATTCTTGAGAGTTGTCCTAACAGTGAAATTGTTGTTGCTGGTGATTTTAATGTTCACATGGCGAAGCCAAGAGTTCGCCATTCAAGTCATACAACGACAGAAGGCCAATATGTTGAACTATTCGCGGCGCACAATCACCTTGCGCAATTAGTGAATGAACCAACGCATATTTCATGCGTTGATGGGCACCAAAATAACACCCTCGACCTTTTTCTAAATTCACACCCTGAGAAGTATGAAGTAGATGTTTTTGCACCTCTCGGCATTTCAGATCATTGTATCGTTTCACGACCAGCTACGAAACGTTCAACTTTTATTTACGAAAAGGTTCGTTGGGCTGAGCTCAACGAGTTCTTTCGGCATTTTAATTGGAAACTTTGTTTCTTAGACAATAGTGTAAATGCCACGGCGAAAATGGCGGAGAACATAATTATGATGGGGATGAAAAGCTTGATTCCATCTAAGAAAATCTCGATTAAAACTATGCAAAAATCCTGAATTAATCAGAAGTGCAAAATTGCAATCAGATCTAGAGAGGAAGCATTCAGAATCTGGCGTAACAAGAAAAATGCCGAAACTGATTCGCTACGCAAAAGGGCGAGATCTTCGTGTGCCAAAGTCGTGAAAAGGCGTGAAAAATCTCTACACGAGCAGCTCCTTCGAGCCAAAGTTCTTACTGATCCCCGGGACAGTAAGAGCTTTTGGTCATTCGTTAAAAGAATTAAGGATAATGCTAGTTCATCAATTCCTACTCTTTTAAGGGATGACCAACCATTCACTGACCTGGTTGATAAAGCTAACCTTTTGGCTGAATTATTTTCAAAAAATTCGAACTTACCGGAAAGTAATCAACCACTACCCCAGCTCGAAAGAGTATTAGTTATTATGCCGGATATATTCTTTCGCGCTCGCGCAGTTCTCCTGGGCCTGTTGGTATACCAGCACTGTTCTTCGACGCTAGCTCGTCCATTAGCTAACCTTTTCCGCACTTTATACCGTGCCGGCAAATTTCCAGTATGTTGGAAGGTTGCTAATGTAACGCCAATTTCTAAAAAGGGAGAGGCTAACTAACCTGAAAATTATCGCCCAATAGCAATTTGTTCTGCACTTTCCAAACTTATGGAGAGTATGGTTAACTACCATCTTGTGAAATATTTAGAGTCCAACAATTTACTCAGCGACCGGCAGTATGGCTTTCGTAAAGAACACTATACGGGAGACTTGCTAGCCTTTCTATCGGAAAAATGGTGTCGTTCCATACACCGTTTTGGCGAAAGTAAAGTGGTGGCTCAAGATATTTTTAAAGCGTTTGATAGAGTATGGCATGGCGCGCTTTTAGCAAAACTTATTGCTTTTGGTGTCGGTAATAACTTCTCCCGATTTATATCGAGCTTTCTCAGAGATCGCACTATACGAGTTGTTATAGATGGAATTTCATCAAACGAGTTCAAGATCAATTCAGGGGTACCGCAAGGCTCCATCCTTTCTCCTACTCTATTTCTTATCTTTATAAACGACCTTCTACGTCAAACTTCCAACTCTATCTACTCTTTTGCAGATGACAGCAACATTTGCTATTCATATGCATTCAATTATAGACCAAGCCTGTCGGAGATTGGTGCAATGAGGCAAAATATGAATACTAAGATCTTGTGACAATCTCTGAATGGGGTTGTGCGAATATAGTCGATTTCAATGCACGCAAGACTCAATGTTGTATGTTAACTCACAAACGCACAACAGATCATGTTGCTCCATCTGTTTTTATGGGTGGTGTAAATATTAAGGAATCAGAAGCTCTTGATGTTCTAGGCATGAGTATTCAGTGCGATGTCCGCTGGACAAAACACATTTTACGAGGGTAGAAAGAAACTTTTAAGTGCCTTGGTTTTCTAAAACGGTGTAAGAAATACTTCACTCCATCTGATCTCCTTACTATTTACACCGCTTATATCCGACCTAAAATGGAATACAACTCTCATGTGTGTGCCGGTGCTTCGAAGGTGCTTATCGGTGACAGTAGGGTATCCAGCTCTATTGACTCACTGGAACATCGTCGCAATGTGGGTTGTGTTTCACTGTTCTACCGATACTATAATGGTATGTGCTCTGCTGAAATTAGGGAACTTGTTCCCGAAACCCGTACTTTTTTACGCAAGACACGCTCTTCGGCAAGGGCACATCAATTCGTTGTCGAGTGGATAGTAGATCGCACAACACATTACAGGGAAAATTGGTTCTTCAGCCGTACTGTCCGTATGTGGAGTAGTTTCCTCCCGAAGTCTTTCCTGTCACTTTCAATATAGGAAAATTCAAATCAAATGTCCACAAACACTACTCCCTCTATCCTCCCTCCCATAACCTATTTTCCTAGTTCCAACACAATGCTTTGCATGAGTAGAGGTCATCCCCTGAGTGCTGGTCCAAGAAAAAAAAATGAGTTATTTTGTTACCATTGTAGATAAATATATAAATATTCGAATATCAAGTGAATCTAATTGTAAGAGTCTTTAAACTCTGTGTAAATTACGTTGATGACAGTGTCCTGTTATGCCAGAAACTAAGAAGGGGTGCCACACCCCTTGTTCCCATCCGTCCCATTTTTGGATAAACTTCATGTACTGATAAGAAATTGATTCGTACAAAGTTTGAAGGCTGTCGCAATAATAGTTCTGCAGATATTCGAAAATACTATATACTTTGCATGGGAAGTTCCACGCCCACTTATCCAGTCCCGCCCATTTTCAGCTATTCTATGTAAAATGATTAGATTCGGACAAAGTTGGAAGAATCTAGTAATTATAGATCTCAAGATATTTAGAAATAACTAATTACTTTGTATGGGAGGTGACTCACACCGAGTTCCGATCCTTCCCATTTTTTTTATTAATGAAGTTTGAAGCCTTTCACATTTACAGTTCTCCAGATATTCGAAAATAACTATTTACTATGTATGGTAGGTTCCACGCCCACTAATTTAATACCGCCCATTTTCCGCCAAAATTCGGACTAAATTTCAAGACTTCCACAATTATAGTTCAACATATATTTGAAAATAACAATTTACTTTGTATGGGAGGTGTCACACCCCCTGTTCCGATTCGTCCCATTTTTAGTTAAACTTCAAACTGTGATACGAAATTGATTCGTATAAAGTTTGAAGATACGACACAATTTTAGTTCTGCAGATAACTATAATATTTACTTTGTATGGGTGCACTATAGGTTAAATGACTACTTTTTCTGTGCTAAATTAATAACGACTACAAAATCATGGTATTCAAACCAAAACCTTAAAGAATTTCGAAAGTAAGAATAATTCTATTAAAAAATGGAATTTAACCCACTAACGACCAAAAATTAACCCATTTACAATCATTAATGGAAACTTAATAATTATTTATTTATTTTAAATATACTAAAACTTTTAGTAATTGCTTAAATCTAATTCATTTTGTAAATTTAAATCATTAATTTTATCGTCTTGGTGGCTAAAGTGAAATTCTTCCAAGGGTTCACTGCAACATAACAGTTGAATTACTTCTGGTAGAAGTGTGGAACGTTTCCGGTTTTGTAAGCGACTATCTAAAAATGATGTGGAAATTAATGGATCTTAGGTACAGCTTAATATTAATTCGGAGCTTAAAAAATATGTCTTCTGCGCTTCCATTACAGCGTCTTTTTGCATCTCAAAAATTTGTCAGCAATATGAAGTAAAATAGATTGCAAAGAAACTTTGGGAACAGTCTCATTTGCTTTTAAAATTTCAATAATTTATATTCGTGTGTGATTTTCGGAAGTGGGTTATATGGGAGCTATGACCAATTATGGACCGATCATCATAAAATTAGCTGACATGAATTTTTTATATATAAAATTTATTTGGAGCAAAATTTGTGTAGATACCTATGTATATAAATTAAACATTTATGACCGATTAAGTCCAATTACGGGAGGAAATTTGTATGGGGGCTAGGTGGTATAATGGACCGATTTCAGCCAATTTAAATAGGATTCGTCCTTGGGCTGAAAAATTTATATGTACCATATTAAGGTGGGTGTTAGACTAATATTATTGGACATTAAAAACATCTGCACAAACGCATTATACCCTCCCCACTATGGTGGTGTAGTTTATACAAAATTTATTGTTTTCGTTATATGCTTCTCCACTTCATCTGAAAATATGTTTACTTCAATTTTGTCAACTACATGTTTGAAAACGGCATACAATTTTTCTTTTTTTGAATTTTCGTTAAGTCAAATTTGAAACAATAACCTAAAAAATATAGTATTATTCGAAAACGGCTAAAAATGGCTATTATATGTAAATGAAAATTGGTTTATAACATTTCAATATATTCATTCCTGATTTCATTTAATCTGCCGAACTTTGCCGAAATTTTAAAAGCTTCCACGAAGTTACATTTTGAAAACAATCGCAGCACTTTTAAGGTTATGTTAAAAATGTCGATTTATTTCAAGCAAGTTAAACAATTTTATCACATTTTTAACAAAAAACATTACTTACTTAATTCCGTGTTCTCCATTTTCACTTTCTTGTTTATAACTCTCGAAATTATATAAACATGCAATTGAAAATTTGAAAGAAATACAGGCTTTTCAACAAAATTTATTAAGTAATTACGATGCAATGTCTTTGACTGCGTGTTGTCAAATGGAATTTAATATTTACCAAAAACAAAAAGCTGAAAAAAGTGCAATATTTGCATTTGAAAAATTGGACTTTAGCACAGTTTTGGTAGCCGTTTAACCTATAGTGGGGTGGTACAAATTTTGCCCTATTTTGTCCCTTTGTGGTCCAAGTTAAGAAAAACTATATAGACTATATTGCTTCCAAGTAAAGGAATATCTATGTTTCAAATTTCAATCAAATCGGCGCAGCCGTTTACTCTTGATTGTTTAAGAATTAAAGGTACCAATTTTACCGATTTTCCCCCTTTAAATCTCTTTCTGATCCCAGTATTAAAAAAATATATAGCCTATTGACGCTTCCAAGTAAGGATCTATCTTTGTTCCAAATTTCAATAAAATGGGTTCAGCCGTTTAGGCGTGATGCTCAAACAAACCAACAAACAAACTTACAAAGACATTTATATGGATTTATTTATATTTGTCAATATTTCTTATTTATATATTTATATTTATTAATTATTATATATTTTATGATTGTTTTTTTTATTATTTATTTATATTTATCAATATTTATATATATATTTGTTTATATCAATATTTAAATTGTTTATGATTACTTTTTAATTATTTATTCATTTATATTTACCAATATTTATATCTTTATTTATATCGGCCCTAATTTTGTAAATCACGTCACCAAAGTGATATTTATATGGAAAGCAAAAACAAAATTTCAAAAATTTTAAAAATTTGTTTTTGTTTTATATACAAAATTTTCAAATTATGAAAGGCAAATGAACGCTTGAAATTTGGTGCGTTTGTTCTGTTAAGAATTTGTATATAAAACAAAAACAAATTTTTAAAATTTTTGAAATTTTGTTTTTGCTTTCCATATAAATATCACTTTGTGACGTGATTTACAAAATTAGGGCCATCATTTTTTTGTGATATATCATTATTATAATTGGTTATGATTATTTGTTACGGACCGGTTGACAGGCGAGGTTTCCGGCTATTTTTGCATGGCTCAACCTCAGGTGGTTCCAACCCTTCTCGCCATACGCGTGTCCAAACACAAAACAAAAAAAAGGTATTCAAAGACAAACTATTACTTACAAATTTTAGACCACACTAAACGTTCACTTTTTTCTTTTCAGAGATGGATAGGTTTCTCTTACTTTGCCCTCCCAACCTTGTCACTGTGGTGTCCACATATCGAAGCTTTTCCAGCGACCCATAATCCACCTGACCTTTTCCCACTTACCGGTTCATCATTGCCTATCCCTTTATTGAATTAAGCCAACATTATAAATTTTAAAATTCAAATATAATTATACAAAGTTTATTGAATATAAATAGAATAATAATATATTACTTAAAACTACACAAATAAAATCTTTAAAAATTCTTATTTCCAACTGAATCACACTTAGTTTCTCCTCTGAAACGTTATATTTTACTTTGATTCGCCGTTATTTTCAAATATGTATATATATCTTATTTCCTGTTTATCTTTTTCATTTTTTTTCTTTCAGGGCTTAAGTCTATTATCCCTCAAAATTTAGGACTCACGCGACTACTTCCTACAGCTAAAGGAGCTCCCTGAGTTGTATTAACAAACCGTCCAATCTCTTATTTTAGTGATTTATTTAAGCTCTGTAATGGGCTTTAAGATATATTTAAATATTTATTCTACTATTTATGTTCCTTTCAGGCTATTTTATTCTTTGAGGACTACGGTGATTCACACAACACCAGTGTTGCCAATTCATGGTGAACAAAAAGGGCTAAATACTTAGAAAAAAAATGCTAAAAAAGGGCTAACATTTTAAATAAAAAAAATACATACATTTGACACAAAAAACAACTTAGAATGTTACATTTGGCTATGCCGAATAGACAAACAAAAATGTATGAATGTAATACATGTTCAAATGCAAGAAAATAAGAATATTTATTCCTGTATGTCGATCCTTAACTTTAAAATAACTTAATATGGGGCCACACGTATACCAATGTTTTTAAAGCCTCGTATTTATCACATGGCCTGAAAATGCTCCTAGGCAAATTTTTTTTATATGAAAGACAAATTATGTATAAAGTAATCCTTTGTGATAACTTCGATGGAGAATATTTTGATAAGTGAATATATGGCATATTTGCCTCTCACGCAGAAAATTATATACGTCGCCTGACAGAATTGATTTTCATTGGCAAAAACATAAATTTTGCCATTAGTTAGTAAACATATCAAAACTAAGGTAGCCAAAATATGTAAACATAAATATTTAATTTAAATTTGGAAAAAAGTTAATTTTCTATATTTGATCAGATAAAAATGATCATAGCTAAATTATTATCGATAATGTACTGAATTTTTCTTTCTAAATTGGTTTGATTGTAGTCTTTGAAAACTTTATACTACATGGCATCTGTTATAAAATATTTGTTAAAGTACTAATTTATGTCAATACATCGCCCAGATAAAGTTAAAAGTATTCTCTTTAACCCTATATATGATTTTATAAATTCCCGGACCCGCGCGTAAAACATTAACATATTTATTAACAATTTTTATTCAAATAACGTCCATTTTCTCTATATTAGTTATGGCATTTTTTTAATGTATGGAAGGTCCAACAATTTGTATGTGCTTAAATTGTTTACTGGTTCAACAAAAATTAATTTTTGTCATAATATCCCTGCCAATTTTTTTGAACTGATTTTACTAATTTTTAACATCAAAAATTTCAGATCATTAGAGTAAATATATAAGTTTTGATTTAGTCATAAAAATGGCTAAATGAAAATCAAAAAGGCTAAAGGCTAAATTAATTTTTTTGTGGCTAAACAAAATTGAAAAGGGCTAAATTTAGCCCAAAAAAGGCTAAATTGGCAACACTGCACAACACACATATTATACACTCTCACGATTTTACAATATTTTAGACAATAACACAACTAGGTTAAACCTATCTTAAAATTCTTGTTTGTTTCCTTTTTTTATGTAATATCTAATTTTTTTTTTAATATTTAAGATTTTTTCATAGTTTTCTTTTTTTTATATATGTATGTTCTAATTTGTGAATATATTTTTCTTTTCCGTTTTTGTACAATATGTTGACTGTTATATTTGAACTTCTTTAGTGCTGACTTGAATAGTTTAATAATAAGATACTTGTGATTACTTCTAGTATTAACGTATACGTAATCTATGATAATAATTTCTTTTGGCAGTTCATTCAAACTTTCGACACAGTTTGATTATGGTTTGTATAATAAACATAAAAATTGTTACCAGGCTAATTTTTATTCTTGTGTGGATTCTGAGGTAAGGTTCCTGTATTTCTCTCTTCGCCCTTGTAAATTAGACACGTTTATTCCTTTTTTTATGTTATTTTATTTTCCCACAGGGACACAAATTCAAAGATTAAAGTAACTTTTCCACACACAGTAACTCTTCTGCTAACAGTGTCTTCACTATAAATTTTTCCTGCAGCAAAACTTTCTGCTCTAGCACTCACAGTTCACACTTCACAAATTACAACAAAAACTATATTGAACTGAAATCCTTATTTACCATTTTCCCCTTTTTATCATGTCATTTTCCCTGTGTATTTTCCCCTATAGGCTATTGATCACGACATAATTATTTGTTTATTTATGTGTGATTTGCTCATTCGTTTACCATTGGTCACCGATCACGTCATTTAAAAGTTTTGTTAGTGTAATTTCTACTATTGATCGCGACATTATTATTGCTTTCGTAATATACTTTATTTTGGCGGATTTTCCTACTAATGAACCGCCAATTCTTTTACCTAAGAGCCATTTTCATCTTTCGGCGCTTTCCCACACTTTTCATCCTGCCAAACACCCAATCTACCAGGCTATCATGAATTTCAGCAAGCAGTATTTTCCATTCATTTATTTAATATTTTTCCTCACATGAAACAAATACGCATTCCGCATATCTGAATGAAATGCAACTCTACCTCGTTTTACTACTTGATTGTTTTTAGTACTAAAACAACTCTGATATTCACACACACATACAAATTACCAGGGTTTAAAATTAGTTAAACGTTTTTTACATTTGACTACCGACTGCGCAATAAATATGAATCGTTTTCATATTAATGTGCACAAATACTGAAAATATACAAACTATAAACCAATGCCATATATGCACAAGCTTCATGGTAGAAATATTTGTCGCAGTTTTTCCAAAAATATTTTGCCTTACAAAATATTTTACGTTGCAGCTAGAAGACAAAATGAAAATTTTTCATTTTTAAAACTTTTGCTGCCTAAATATATGTATATTTTTGGTTAGCAAAAACAAATAAAATTGCTTGTGTATAATATACAAAAAAATTACTACAAAAACATCATACATGCAAACAAATTGCAGCGTGAAAACAATAAACTGCAAACGATATGCGCAGGAAAAAGTAGACTGCCAAACCATACGATGTTGAAAAATGTAAAATACGAAATTGTGCAAAGTTAAAAATGTTTAAAGCGAAAATGTTTATTTTTAAAATATTTCCGCCGCATATATGGTTTTGTTTTGCCGCATATAGTCATTGAGTAGAAAAATGTGAAAAAAAAACTATGAAGTTGATTTGGGTGTACAAAATAAAAAATTGTATTGAAATGTGTGTTAATAAAGAATTTTAGTGCAATAAAATAGAAGTTTTATTTTTTGAGGTATGTAATTGTATGTATTGTGAAAGATAGCAATGCAGTGAAAATTAAATTAAATAAGATTATGGACAAAGGATAGCTAGCGGAGGATATTATTATTGAATTTTTTGATTGATTGGCTTTTTTAATACGAATTCAAATGTATTCATGCTGGTGGTAATAGGAGTCCAGAAAAATTAGTAAGAAAAAAAATAATTTTGTATGTAAAGCGGTTAAAAAAGGATATATAATGCAACAACAAAATGTGACAACAACAGCCAAATACCATAAATAACAGGATCATTCATTTTATGAATAAAATCTATCATAATAAAGTGTTGTACATTCAAATGTTTCCTTTCGTAAAATTTGTAACAGGAGAACAAACAAAAAAATAAGCAGCATAGAAAATAATTGTGGAAGAAAAATTTTATGTGTAAGATATAATGCAAAAAAGGCACAGGTATAAGTACAACAGGAGCAAAAGGAAATTAACTGCAACAACATCAACTTATACACACAAGTAGGTAATTATGATATAAAATTGCTATATGTGTGTACTAGGGTTGCCAGACGGCCTGGAATGGCCTGGATTGTCCAGTTTTTTGTGTCTTGTCCAGTTTCCAGCTAAAACACAATTTGTCCAGTTAAAAAATAATTTCTTTCATTTTGCAAAATATTTTTTTATTAATAATATTTTTTATTAATCAATATTTCGTACAGAAATATTTGAAAATTTATACAATTGTGATTGCAAATGTATAGTCAGTTGTATTTGTATTATAAAGTGATTCCTTTACTATTATAGAACTGTACAGTGAGTAATCTTTTGAATTGCCTTAAAAATCGGTTAAAATATGGAAGCAAAGTTGTAGCTATTTTAAAAAAGATTTCATCTTTCGGAACAAAACGTTTACAATTAGAAGCAAATCAATTTTTAAAAAATTACATTGCGTACTTAGAGCAATGATATGATTTCGGAGACGAATCGCTTTACAACAAAATTTAATTTTTAAATTTAAAACAATCCCTTTTATCCTGGGATAACTTATCAAAGCTTCCAAAGTTTTAGAAATATCAAATATAATTGACGACATGTTGCTTTTGCCGCAAGATAATGTTTTTTTTTTTGAATTTTTAACACAGCGATCTTTGATATTTTTTACATTACTACGAAAATTAATTTTTCATTGTCTCATTGTGTGGCATAGTCTATATCTTTTGATTAACTGAAGATATTCAATCCGGGATTGGAGCGAAATCATTAGAATGAAGAATGAAGTAATATTTAGTCACATTTTTTAATAATTTTATTTAACGGTTAATATGTCTTGTCCCAGCCATAATATCAGGTTGGTATCACAGGACGCGACGGGAAGACCCGTCTTGACGGTATTTACCGTCTTGTCCGGGCCAGTTATTCTAAATGTGCCTAATGTGACAGAGCGGGATATGCCGTTATTACTTAAAAGCGATGTAAATGTAGATTACAAATTTTTTTTTACAAAAATTCAAGATGATTAATAGTTTTTAGATAAAAAGTGATACAAATAATTTAAATTAATTTAAAATAAAAGTTATGATACAAAAACAACCAAAATAATTCATTTATTTAGAGTAAAAAGTTAAGACGGAAATAGGGAAAACCAAAATCTTCTAAAATTAACTTTAAAATAAAAATCAGAACCGCTATTTTCATAAATGGTAATCGTCGAAGCAATTTCTAGGACAGAGAGCACGTTTGTTAGGACAATGTTTGCACCTTGTTTCCTTACGGATCTTCGCTTTTGTGCGCTGGTTAAACCTTAGATATATTGTATTCCTCTTTCTGTTATGAGTGACCGGTAGTATTTTCTCGATGTAATGAGAGTTTATCGTGTTAGTACTTATGTGTTTCCTCCATGAACTGGACTCGTTCATTGACAATTACGTCTAGTCTCTATGTTTCCCTCTATGCTTTCGGGTTTCCTCTACGGTATGTAGTGTTTATAAACCGGTTAACCGAAAAACCGGTTTTTCTTCGAAATCTCGGTTTTTTGCGAACCGGTTAATTTAAAATGTTGATTTACGGTTAACCGGTTTATCCGGTTTTTATCACTCGGTTAACCGGTTTTTAAAATTTAGGTTTAAAATTAAGAAATCTCATGGTTTTGTACATTTTTTATATTCATTGTACAAACATTATTGGTCTGATTTGAAACCTAAACTGCTGATTTACAATATAAACCTATTTAGATTGATATTTTTAAGAATTACAATGAGTCTAAATAGTAGAGGACGATGAGTTTATTTAAAAACTTTTTCAGAATAAATTGCACATAATCAAACTATAAAAATTAAATTCCGCAGAATTCTAGAAGTTAAGCATGATGATTTTACCAAATGTCAAGTTGAATTTGATGTGCATACCTTCTTTCAATCAATTTGACTTCATTAGTGTGTTTTGTTCTTAAAATTTTATTTTACTATTCATTTCGCTTAGTGTACAAATTCCTTTTCAGAAATAACAAATATGGAGTTTTATTAATTATTTGGTATGATTTATAATGACAAATAATCACAGCTAAGAAGAAGTGCGTTTGCATCTTATAGGTCCTTTTTTGGGACTTGCTACATTTTCTGTTGCATATTTTAAGAAAATTTAATGAATAAACCAATAATTAAAACAAGTATATTATATATTTAGTAACATATTTACACTCAATTCCATTTGACTGAGATAATAATTTTGAAATTTTTACAAAATAAAATGGACTTAGCACTTTTGTATATTCATAGTAATATTAACCATTCCTGACTACTAAAAACTACAAATTTTAAAGCTGTATATACCTTATTGGACATTTTATGTTTTCTACATATATATGACGGTTAACCGGTTTAACCGGTTTTTTCGATGTCGGTTAACCGAAAAACCGGTTTTCTAAAAAAGCCCAATTTTCGGTTAACCGACAAACCGGTTTTTTAAAAAGTCGGTTTTTTATAAACACTAACGGTTTGCTCGTAGTGTGCCTGTATCGTGTGTGTTGTAGGATATCATAGACTTAGTGAGTTCAATGCTATTATAAAAGTTGTCCAAAAATGGTCCAGTAATGGCTTGATTTTGTTTCATCGTTTATTTCAGGGATGCATCTCAAACAGCGTAGTAGCTGTTCAAATCTACGACCAGTCTTTGTATTTCGAAATAGAGCGGATCACTTGAAAACATATCTCGAATTTTGCGTGATTTGATTTGACCTTGGAGCAGGCAAAGGCCCAGAAACTGTAAACTACATCTATGCCTAACAGTAGCAAAATGTGCCTTTCGAGTTTAACTTACTAATTTCATAATTATATTTGCCGTTAAAATCGGATCAAATATACTTCTTGGAGTACAATTTTTATCAACATAAATTTTTCTTCCGCAGCTTGTTGAATTAAAATTGAATTGAGATACTTCTGTTGTGTTTTCCAACCAATCCTATTCGAACTCTATCTCAGGACGAGACTCCTCATTTTCTTCTGAATCTTATCTTAAATATTATCACAGTCACTACAATCGATTAAATTTCCACTATATCTTTCTTTATCATTTCTGAGTATTGAGACTGAGTAGGTTATCCTTCTTTATCTAGGACTTCGTTGCAATTCTTCATCTGGCTAATAATTTGGAACTCTGCCATCACTGAATGGATCACTTACAGATTCTTCGCCAGAATCTATTTCTTCAAACAGTTTCAAAACTCTACCTCTCTCTTTGCGGTATTGATAAATTTTTCCTGTAATCATTCACTACACAATTAGATAATTCCTTTATTTATGTATGTATGAACATATAAATTAATTTAAATAGTGTCCTGATTTGTTTTATCATAATAAACTTTACACACCTTTATCCGCAAAATTATTAGCTTGCAGTTATTGAAACAAAAGAAATGCAACAGGACACAAATAAAAATATTAACTGAAAACTAACGGCATTTCCCGTCTTGCTTCTGCTGATGTGAGCTTTATCACAACATGTGTTTGGACGTTTTTATGGGCATTATTTTGTGTTCTATGGCACACAAAAGAGAATTTATTGGGACACTCATTTTACCAAATCATAATTTAACATTAACTTTACTGCGAGAGCTACCGACTTGTCCCAATGATAAAAAGAATTGGTGACGGTATTTGCCGTCCTGTCCCATTATTTTTAACTAAATTTGACGGCATATGCCGTCTTGTCCGCGAATGTGTTAAGGGCAATATCTTTGCATTTAAAATGGAATCAAACATTATGTTGGATATAATTTTAACAAATTTTTAAATTTTCAAATCGCGATATTTTTGAAGTGGAAAGGGTTTCCGATGATTGATTTGAGGAGTCCTTTGGAACCGTAATATGTGTGGTAATTTTGATTAAAATCGAAGATGTCAAATCCAAAAATAGCAGTTTTCTGTCCGTTTTGATATGGATTCTCTCAATTGTGATATGGAAACAAAATTTTAAAATTTGGATTACAATAAAACTAGAAATATATTCTATAAAAAAGTACACTTTTCTTTTATGATATGCGTCTTACGTTATTTAGAATTAATGTTTTCTAAAACTTAAATAACGTATCATCAATATAAATTTGTATGAAAAAATAAAATCTAAAATACAAAAGGAGTTTTTAAAGATATTTAAATTAAAAAATGTACTTATTAAATTTTCATAAAGATGGCCAAAATTATTCTATTGCAACAGATTTATTAAACAATATAAGGAAACCACCTAAAATAGGGTAAAATACTATTTATTAATTAATTACTCAAAGCATTAACGTTATTTTGTTTAAGAAAATCATGTTACGTTGTTTGAATTTTGGTTATAATTTGGTTATTTTAGAAAGTTAAAGTTTAAAATTTTTTACACATATGTAATATGATGTAGTAAATCGTAATCAATAATAAAATTTAGGTGACGATATGTATGCAGGACTGAATTTAACGTTTCTTTATTTTTGTAAAAAAACTTAACTAACATTTAACTTTTTTGAACTATAAGCGCATTTTTAAATTGTCCAGTTATTTTTTAAAAATCCAGTTAAATTTTTCTTATGGTCCAGTTATTTGACTTTTGTTATCTGGTAACCCTAGTGTGTACATACAACAATTTATGCAAAAATCATAAACAAATACATAAATAGGTTCAATCGTGATCGTGAGTGATTTTGTAGCAGGAGAAAAAAGGATAAAGAGGAATGATAGAAAATGTAAGCATCAACAAAAGAAAGGAAAAGAGTTAAAAAGGGATAGAAAATACAACAACCAGATTATGGAAGGACACATGCATGAAAGAAAGAATAATTTATCACTACAAATGAATACAAAGAGGTTATAAATAACAGGAGATACGAAATTTAAGAAAGTTCCTGAAAATATAATTCTGCAATGAAGAAAATTTTACTGTATACAAATATCAAGTGAGAGCGTAAATGATCGACTTTGTTTGTGTTTTTAAATGTTCATTCATATGTATCCATTCGTAGTATTTCTAACAGGAGAACAAAAAACAAATAAGCAACATAGAACAAATTGTGCAACGAAGGCTCAACAAATTTTTTACATAGGCACGAGTGCAGCAGGAGAAAATGGAAATACAACAACAACTACTTAACTACTACCTCCAGTAATTTTGAAATACAACTGTTGTTTGTGTGTCCTCTAGCTGCCCAGCAGTTCTAGGAGACAGTACTGAACTAGTGATTTTACCCATCATTTAGGGTGGGAGCTAGTTACTTCAATAGCCACGAGACTAGTCATTTTAACACGGGCATGTCCTAGGCAGGGGGTCAATTGTCTCTTTTTGATTACAATGGGACTGTCTAATATATATATATATATATATATATATATATATATATATATATATATATATATATATATATATATATATATATATATATATATATATATATATATATATGTATATATATATATATATATACATATATGAATAGACCAATTGGCTTGTTCATTGAGTTTTATTTTATTTAGCAATGTAATCATAAAATGCCCCTTTAATAATGAGCGGTTGTACCTAAGACAGGTAATATTTAAAATTACATTACATTTTTAATTCCATGAAAATTATTTTTGTTTTATGGCTTATATTCCACGTATTAATTTTTAAGTAATAATATAATAGGTAATATTACTAAATATTGTCAAATTTTCCAAACAACATTGAAAACCCCATTTATTTCGACCTGATATATAAATCTAAATTTCAGTTATATTTTTATTGGTTTTTTACGAAGATTATATATAGGTAATAATATATTCAATGAATTTTAAAAACTTACCTAAATTCATTGAGAAACATTTGCATAACATTTTTTAAAATATACACCTTATTTTATGTACATAAAAGTATTGACCTTTTAGTTGTTCTATGACTTTTATAAATAAAACATACAAACTGTGACAAAAAATTAAAAAATAACTGTAATTTTAAAGTAAATTTATGAGCTGTGAAAGTGAATAATTCTTCATTTAAATTAAAACTAACAGTAGTTCTGGAAAAAGTGAGTACAAAGAAATAAAACAATTAAAACTAAAACCTAAAAACTAAATTTTTCAATAGAACAGGTTCGCATTTGAATTGTAATGGCATCATCAACGACAAAACTTAATTTGAGATCGCAACAGCATAACACTTATTTGATTGTATATGTTATTCCGCAGCTGTTGGGATCAAAATTGCCGTCTAAAAAAGAAGTTCTTGGTGTATTTTTTTTCACACTCGTACACTAAAATTGGAAGTGCGAAAAAGTACAACAATGGCTGCAAACGAAGTGCTCCTTTTCTGGAATAAAGCACGAATTCCTACCCGAGACAAGTCTTCGGTCATAAAGCAAATTGAGAAGCTGTACCAGAAGTGAAGGAAATTGAACAAGAGCTCAACAAGAGGAGGAACGTCGCATAAAGTAAAAGAGGATAAGTTTGTCGAAGAATTAGACGATCTCTTCGATATTGCTCATGTTAATGCACTCACCACGATTAAAATAGAGGAGGATAAAAAGTTTTTGCTTGCACAGAGGAAAAAAGGCCGCCCTGGCAGCATGATTGGCATTGACATGGCTCTTGTAGGCATTGAAAAACGAAAATTGGAACGAGAAGAGGCAGATGAACGGCGATTACGAGCAACTACTAAAATTAATACCTTATGCTATGTTCACACTTGGGCTTTTAAACGCGTTTAAGTAAAATTTTGATTAAGTTAATCAAAGCCGTTCACATTACATTTGAGATGATTAAGTTGACACTAAAATGATTAAGTTGACAAATAAAAAACAACAAAACAAATTTATATTTCTTTAAGGCATTAAATATGAAAATAAATACTTTATTAAAGATATCAGCAGATTATTTTAAACTTTTTAATTATGAAATTGTGAACATTTAAGGTTTTTTAAGGAAAAAAAAAACTTCTGTCAATATTTATTTATCGGTACTACACTAAAAGGTGGCCGATGCTACATCATCATCAGTTTGAGGTATGTTCAATCGATTCTACGCGATTAATGAAGTGATTAAGATTTAATCATGTCAATTTGAAGTGATTAACAAATCATTTAAATGTGTGGATAATCATCTCGATTTTGAAGTGATTAGAGCTTAATCACGTTTGAGATGATTAACTCTGCAAATGTGAACATAGTATTATCAATGGGTACAGTGCAATTCACATCATCTACCGAATCGTCAGGCAATGTTGGCGCTGGTGGAATGGAATTGGAAGTGGACGCTCTACCGTCGGCTTCGGAAGTTGTTAAAAGAGGAACACAGTTATTTATCAATGAACGGATCGTTTTTGCTTTGGATAAATGCATGATATCTGACCAAAATGCAATGCATTTAATGGCTGCAGTAGCTGAAGGACTTGGTCACAACGTATCAAATTTGGTATTAAATCGCTCGTCAATTCGAAGATACCGTACTGCAAATCGACAAAAAATCGCTGATTTTGTAAAGGAGAACTTACATGTAAGGTTACTTTTCTTATACCAATTTAATTTCAATACTAATATAAATATTTTATTCCATTACAGTTGAAGGCAACAGCATTTTTTGTAGTGCACTGGGATGGCAAAATACTGGAAGACATTACAGGAATGAATAAGATTGATCGCATTCCGGTTATTGTAACTAATGGCGAAATCGAACAAATATTAGGCGTTCCAAAACTAGATTGTGGAAAAGGCAAAAATATTGCAGCGGCCGTTTATCAACTACTGGTAGAATGGAACCTTTCGAAACGAGTTCAAGCCATGTCTTTTGACACGACATCATCAAACACCGGTGAATTTGCAGGAGCTGCAGTTTTACTTGAACAGTTATTAGAGAGAGATTTGATGCATCTTCCATGTAGACATCACATATATGAATTGGTGCTAAGAGCAGTGTTCGAAGAAAAAATTGGAAAAACTTTTGCTCCAGATGTTTCTCTGTTTCGCACTTCACTCATTTCGCAGACTTGGATAAGAATTTGTCAAAAGTAATGGTAACAAAGTTTATCAGACATTTGTGGTATCTGGCTAAGGAGGCTATAGCTCTCGCCTACTTTGATTCAGATGTTTCGTGTGACATAAAACGAAAAATGATTGCATATATGATGGAAAAGAAATCCTTGAAGAAAAAAACAAGGAAGTTCAACTTGAAAAAGATGAAGAAACTGATGAAGAAACTGGAGAAGAAACTGGAGAAGAAGATGATGATTGGGATGAAGATGATGAAGGACCTATCCCAAGCATGAAAAAAATTTTTGTCGAATGACTTGAGCGCTTTCGTAACTGTGAAAACTATAAACTTTTTTCTACGCTTCAACTTGCCGCATGAATTTATACGATATCCGCCGGAAACGTGGCCACAGCGCGAAGATTATCAGCAAGCACTAAAAATTGTTGAAAAAATTCACGTAGTAAACGACACCGCTGAAAGAGATGTGAAAATGATGGAGGACTACAATAAAATATTGTGCAGGAACGAAGAGGAAAAGCAATATTTGATTCAAGTTGTCGGTGATTATCGCAAAAAATATCCGAGTTTTGAAAAAAGAAATGTAATATAGCATAACATAATTATTCATAAATAACATCAATAAACTAATTTATTTTATTGTAATAGTAATTGTATATATTTTTTTTCTATATTGGAAAATTTTCGTGAAAATTCAGTTGTTTTGTATGGGGACCCCCTGAACGGTTGGAGATAGGGGGTATGTTTGTTCTAGAAAAATATTGGGGGTACGAAAATAATGGGGGTTGCTCATACATTTTACCTACCTACGGGTGACTCCTGAGTAGTTATGCACCTTTTTCTATCCATTTACCCATAATTTCGTTCTCACGAATTTTGACCCTCGTGCGGCACGCCAATTTTTAACCGATCGAGCTCAAATTTTTTTCAGATTTTTTTTTATCCTAACCTCACACAAAACTGCCCTTCGTTTTTGGAAAAAATAAGGTCCACCTTAATATATGTATATATTAGAGTTCATTTGTGACCAGGTCACTTCATTTGTTTTTCGGGTATCATAATTTTTCTGAAGGTTTTTGCGTAATTAAAAATAATGGCGTCCTTTGTTTTGGAAAATTTTCACTCCTTGTGGTGGTTCAACACATCTAAAGACGTGGATTTTGAGCACATTTTTCTGTAGAACAAATGGTTTCTGCATCAAAAATGAATACAATTGATGTTATTTGAATCCTTATAAATAGTTCCACAAATCCACAACTGGGGGCGCAAATCTCATAAAAAAATAAAAAAAATAATTTTAGTTTTTTTAAACATAAACAATGAAAAGGCATTTTAAGCTTAGCAAAAGGCCACCAATATTTCCGTTCTATCACTAACCATTAAAAAGTTATGAGGATTCAAAGTTATTTATTTAACAAGAAAATAAAATTTGGTAAAAAAGTTTAGAAATTTGTTTATTAGTTTGCCTTAGCAAAACATTTTTAAAGCCACATAACTTTTTAACGAGTTGTCATAGGAAGGAAATAATGGTACCGTTGTGATAAGCTTAAAATGTCTTTTCATCAAATCAAATTGTTGAAATTGAAACTCTAATATATATATATAGCTATTGTTATTTTTGTTTTTGTTCTTACTTATTCTAAATATTTATTCTCTTATTACTAATTATTACAAACTATTAATCTGAATAATACAGTTCTAAATAATGGATTTCTTTTTTTTTTATATAAATATAACAATTATATTAAACTTTTCTTATTTGTTGTTATATATATATTTTTATTTTTGACAGACTAATAATTCTCATAAGAGACAGACGTGTTTTAAATCCGATCCGCTGTAATTCGTGAATGTTTACATTTATTTACGCATATAAAAAAAAACAAAGTTACTTAGTGTATCAAAAAGGAAAATTCATAATAACAATAAAATATTTAGAAACAAAATATCATAATTGCAAACAAAAAATTAACAAGTGTTTTGTTTGTCTTTATTATTTCTCTTCTGTTATAATATAACAGTTTTTATTAAAAGAGCATATGAGTTCTCAAGATGAGACTAGGCTCAGTTTAAACGGCAGAAATGCCTATATATTTCTCAGCGGGGAGAGTATGCAAAAAAATATAAGTGATCCAAATTATAACAAACACTATTTAACCAATAAACCAAGTGAGAGAGCTCGCTCTTGTTCAACCAGTCTACCATCAAATAATAATAATAATACAACATCACCAATCGATTATTGTGAAGAAAATAACATTAAGGAAAACACAAAAAAAATCAACGCTCAAACAACAACAATGCCCATACTCAATACAACAACAACTAGCAAGAATACACAAGCTTTAAATAAACCACAAGAAATAAAATCTAGTGAGAGCTCTAAAGTGTTTAACCCTCTAGTAAACGCAAATAACAATAATGGTACATCGAGGGGTGCTATACCAAAAATTATAGGCGAGAAGGGTAAACCAAAAACACCAGGTATGCTTAGATATTTAAGTATAAATAAAAGAAATTTAAGCCCTCAAAAGGTGGAAAGTTCATTAAAGAAGCAAAAGATGAACGACAATCCCTTGTTAAAAAATCCGTATGCGCTCTTAAGTGAAGATGAAAATAACGTTCAGGACCGTAATGATAATTCTAACCGAAAATCATTTAAACCACCTCCAATATTCCTTCGCGAACCCAGTTCGAATGATTTAGTGAAAACACTTATTGAACTTATTGGTAAAAATAATTTCCTCAGTGTATATAACTAAAATCGTTATATACACTGAGGACGATTACAGAAAAGTCTCTAAATGTCTAAACGATAACAAAAAAAATTTACACCTATCAGCTGAAAAGCAGTAAAGGCTTGATAGTGGTATTTAAAGGTATAGAGTCCAGTGTAGAGCCTAACGAAATCAAGGAGGCCTTGGAAGAATTAGGCTATAATATACTGTTACGAAATTGTACTTGAATTCAAATATAACGATTTTAAGGGCTGATTTAAAAGTAGCATAATGCTTTCAAATAACAGTGTTGTAATGGCAGACTGTAACATATCTGTGGGCATTGTTAAATAAAAGCTTTCAGTTTATTTGATCGTAAGTTGGCAACGCTGTATTCGAATATTCAGTTAAAGAACATTGTAGAAAGTACACCACAGATGGCGTATGATCTAGAATATTCGAACTTTGACAGTTAAAGAGCTTTCTAGATGGTAATGCAGTGTTATAAATAGTGGCAGAGGATGCAGTCGTTAGTCAGTTTATCAGAGACGCTTTTCGAATAAACATCATCTGAGTGCCTTAAAGTGTGTTGTGTTTTCCAAGTAAATTCGTGTACATTATAAATTGTGTCTGTAATTCTGAGAATTGATAAACCTGTATAAAAAACATTGAGTGGCTATTTAATTCTGTGATTGTTTTACATTTTTAATAAATAAAGAGTTGTTACAATTTTTAAACTACTAAACGGCTTTTATTTGCAATCAAAAGTATCCGGTTTATTTAAAGGAAATAAACCAGCGTTTTGAAAAGGTTAAAACGTAACAATTGGTGTCAGAAGTGGGATTGCAAATTAATAAGCATGAAGTTTGAAGAACTAAAAGTTGAACAACTCAAGAAAGAACTGAGTAAGCTGGAGTTACCAACAGCAGGTAATAAGGCGGAATTGCAGAAGAGGCTCATAGATGAATTTACGCGCCGTGATATTGACATCGGTGCTTACGAATTCGAGTATAAGGAAGAAATGGAAGTTTCTACACGTTCAACAACAAGCAGCTTGGATTTAAGCACAATGTTCGCGGCTATGATGGAAAAAATGGAAACAGCCAACGAGAAACTTCTGTCTGAAGTTAAAGAAGTTCAAGAAACTTCTAAAGTAAACAACGAGAAACTTCTTGCCGACAATGAGAAACTTCGTGCTGAGGTTAAAGCTGAAGTCAAAGAAACTATCAAACACTTAGCTGAAATGGAAGCGAAACTTCAAGAATCCTCTAGAGCTACAGATGAAAAAATTCAGGAAATGTCTGAGGTTATTAACAACAGAGTGGATGTCGTTGACAAAAAGGTGTCCGAATTAGAGAGCGGCCTAGAAAAACAATCCCAAGATGTTGATAATAAATTTCTCGATCTGGAAATGAAAATTAATAATCTTCAATGCCAAGATGGACCGGTGCGAATTATTTCAGAAACATCGAGTAGAATAAAGGCTCCTAGTTTTGATGGCAGCACACCATTTAATGTTTTCAAGTTCCAGTTTGATACAGTTGCCAAGAAAAATGTATGGAGTAATGAAGAAAGAGCTATATAATTGATTTTGGCCTTGAAAGGGAACGCAGCAATAGTTCTTGAAAGCGTACCAGTAAGTAACAGAAATAGCTATGATGACATAATGGATGCTCTACAACGTAAGTATGGTGGAGAACACATGAAAGAAATATACCGAATGGAATTGCGTGGTAGAGTACAAAAACCTAATGAGACGCTACAAGACTTTGCGGCAGAAATCGAACGTTTGATGCAGCTTACATATCCAGACGAAAACCATCCGTTATTGGACCATTTCAAGATTGAGGCATTTGTGAATGGGCTTCGTGACCCTGATGTAAAACATGCGGTTTATGCCACACGGAAGTCAACATTTGCGGAAACCGTTTCATTCGCGTTGGCACAAGAAACAGCAAAATTAATGTCTAAGCCGCAAAATATGCAAGATACGGAATATCGAGGTTATAGCTGAAAATGAGAGAAATATAGTCAGTGAAATAAAAGAGGCAGTTTTAGAGGCTTTAAATGAGAAGCAAGGTAAAGCTAAAATCAAATGCTATAAGTGCGGAAAAACTGGTCATATTCAGCGAAACTGCAAAGCATCGAGAAAACGAGCCAGATCTGTTTCACCAAGAAACGAGCAGCAGGCGAATCGTAGTTCATCACAAGAGTCACCTTTAAACTAAAACGAGCTAGCGCTATGGGGCAAGAACTAGCTCCCATATCTGAGGGCCCCACAATCTCCATATCCGTAATTCAGCAGAAAAATAGCAACCTTACTGCTTGTGGGTACATAAACGGTCAGAAGCACGTTTTTACTATAGACACTGGGGCATCACAGTCTATCGTCAAGCCCGATTTAGTCAAAAACACAATTGAACCCTTACGTGGGGTAAGTCTGCGCACAGCTACTGGGGAGCCAGCCACTGTCTATGGTAAAGTAAATGTGAAAGTAACCATTGCCAATGTTAGCGTTAATCATGTATTTATTGTTGCCGATATTGTGGACGAAGTAATCATTGGTGCTGATTTCATGATTAGTCATGGCATTACTTTGGATATGGGACAAAAGGTTATGATTTGGCGAAATGTAGAAATACCCCTTGACGTCGGATATGAAAATAGGACTCAAGTGAGAAGGCTAGTTACCGTCGATCATCAGAAACTGCCACCACAGTCAGAAACTTTAGTGTGGGCTCGTATGGAGGGAGATTGTGAGGACAACAGTTTGTGGGTGGTAGAACCAATGGAAATAAAATGTGATCTTATAACAGCAAAAGCCCTCGTTAAGCCCTGCAACAACAGAATAGTTCCGGTAAGAGTGCTTAACCTGTCTAGCTCTGAAAAAGTCGTTAAGCCAAATTCCGAAATAGGTCGATGCACTTCAGCAGAGGCAGTAATCAATTGCGAGAAAAACCTGGAACCTGCCAATAAATCCACCAAGGAACACGAGCTATTAGCGGAATATGTGGGGAAATGGGTAGGAGGATTAGCGCCGCCTGATAGAAATAAGGCCAAACAGCTTCTGAAGAAACATACCTCGGTCTTCTCCTTAAAAAGTCAAAGCCAAGGTAGAACGGCAATTGTAAAGCATCAAATAAATACTGGCGAAGCGAGGCCCATAAAGCAGGCGCCCAGAAGCATTCCTCTAGCAAAACGAAGTGAGGTGAGGGATTTGGTTAACGAAATGGAGCGGGATGGAGTAATCGAACCATCTTCAAGTCCTTGGAGCTCGCCTGTTGTGTTAGTTAAAAAGAAAGACGGCAGCACTAGGTTTTGCGTCGATTATAGAAAGCTGAACGACGTTACCAAAAAAGGATAAAAGGATAAAATACGAGCCATAAAGGACTGGCCTCGTCCGAGAAATCTTCACGAATTGCGCAGTTTTCTAGGCCTTTGCACGTACTACCGACGATTTGTACCGAATTTTGCCAGTGTTGCCACAAGCCTACATTAGCTAACGCAGAAGTCGCGAGCGTTCCTGTGGAGTGAATCTCAAGAACAGGTATTCCTTCAGTTAAAGGAATTGTTGTGTAAAGCACCAATTTTGGCATATCCCATCCCAGGGGCGAAGTTTGTGCTAGACAGCGATGCGAGTGGATACGGAATAGGCGGTGTGCTTTCGCAGATGATCAACGGGACGGAAAAGGTCATAGGCTACTACAGCCGAATACTTTCCAAGCCTGAGAGAAATTACTGCGTAACACGACGTGAACTCTTGGCAGTATTAGAGTGTGTGAAGCATTTCCACAAGTATTTGTATGGTCAGCACTTCCAACTGAGAACCGATCATTCTGCCCTCAGGTGGTTGTTGCAATTTAAACAACGTGAAGGGCAACTGGCTCGTTGGATTGAGCGGCTTCAGAGCTATGACTTTAGCATCGAGCACCGGAAGGGTTTGAAACACGGCAATGCGGACGCGCTCTCAAGACGGTCTTGCAACGTGGAATGCAAGCATTGCGCAAAAGCCGAGAGAAAGGAATGTGTCATTGACGTTAGACTAATGCATATAGAGTCCAGTGCAGATTGGTCTGTATCGCAGAGAAATGACCCCATACTGTCTAAAATAATATCGGCAAAAGAAGAAGGCAGAAGGCCAGCCCGCAATGAAATATCGGCCGAAAGTCCTCTGATGAAATCATATTGGGCCCTATGGAATAGTCTACAATTGTTAAATGGCTGCTTATACCGCATATGGGAAAGTGCTGACGGTAAAACAGTGACAAATCTAATTGTTGTACCATCCTCTAAAATAAACGAAGTAATGAAAGAGTTTCATGACGGGACCAGTGGTGGTCATCTTGGTGTGACAAAAACCTTAGAGAAGCTAAAACAACGTTTTTATTGGGTGGGTTGTCAGCAAGCAGTAGCCGATTGGGTAGCCAATTGTCCACAATGCATAGCAGCGAAGGGCCCAGTAAGAAGAAGTCGTGGACAACTTCAGCAGTATAACTCAGGTGCGCCATTCGAGCGGATTGCAATGGATGTAGCAGGCCCTTTTCCTGTCAGTGATGCTGGAAACCGTTATTTTTTAGTGGTTATGGATTATTTCAGCAAATGGCCAGAGGTATATGCAAAACCCAATCAGGAAGCTAAAACGGTTATAAGCGTATTTGTGAACAACTGGGTGTGTCGCTATGGTGTTCCACTGGAGTTGCACTCGGATCAGGGTAGAAATTTTGAATCCGCCGTATTCAAGGAAATGTGCGATTTATACGGAATAAGAAAAACCAGGACAACGCCACTGCATCCTCAATCTGATGGAAAGATTAAATCGCACCCTGGAGGAATATTTAAGAAAAGTGGTCAGTGCACACCAGAAGGACTGGGATGAACACATACCAAAATTTCTATTGGCATACAGGTCAGCTGTTCATGACTCGACCTCTCGAACACCTGCAAAAATTGTCTTCGGGACAGAACTCAAGTTGCCTGGTGATTTAGGATTCGGTATTAAGCCCTCATCAAATAATGAAAACACTTCCCAAGAGCAAGGTGACCTTAACGAAATTCACGAATTCGTACGCAGACGAATAAAAATGACCAGCGACAAAATGAAAGCCAGATATGATCGAGCAGCGAATTCTGAGGGATTTAATGAAGGCCAACTTGTACTGCTGTATAACCCACAACGCAAGAAAGGACTGTCTCCCAAACTACAAACCCATTGGGATGGACCATACAGGGTGATTAAGAAATTAAACGACGTGGTGTACAGAATACAGAAAGGAAAGAGCCCGAGATCTAAAATGAAGGTCGTACATCTAGAACGACTAGCCGCCTATGGGAGAAGTGAATCTATGCCTATTCGGGACGAACAGGCTTAAGCGGGGGGCAGTGTTACGAAATTGTACTTGAATTCAAATATCTTTCAAATAACAGTGCTGTAATGGCAGACTGTAACATAT
Organism: Calliphora vicina; assembly: GCF_958450345.1. Taxonomy (NCBI): domain Eukaryota; kingdom Metazoa; phylum Arthropoda; class Insecta; order Diptera; family Calliphoridae; genus Calliphora; species Calliphora vicina. The sequence continues at coordinate 81,859,131 of NC_088781.1, read as the reverse complement.
CTGTGGGCATTGTTAAATAAAAGCTTTCAGTTTATTTGATCGTAAGTTGGCAACGCTGTATTCGAATATTCAGTTAAAGAACATTGTAGAAAGTACACCACAGATGGCGTATGATCTAGAATATTCGAACTTTGACAGTTAAAGAGCTTTCTAGATGGTAATGCAGTGTTATAAATAGTGGCAGAGGTTGCAGTCGTGAGTGAGTTTATCAGAGACGCTTTTCGAATAAACTTCATCTGAGTGCCTTAAAGTGTGTTGTGTTTTCCAAGTAAATTCGTGTACATTATAAATTGTGTCTGTAATTCTGAGAATTGATAAACCTGTATAAAAAACATTGAGTGGCTATTTAATTCTGTGATTGTTGTACATTTTTAATAAATAAAGAGTTGTTACAATTTTTAACTACTAAACGGCTTTTATTTGCAATCAAAAGTATCCGGTTTATTTAAAGGAAATAAACCAGCGTTTTGAAAAGGTTAAAACTAACAATACGAATTGAGGTCAATATCTTCAATAGAACTATTGCACTTTACGAACTGTATGTGTTGCATGCGGAGACCTACATTCTTCAACTGAATGTGATATTATAAAGAAAGGTCTCATTAGAAAATGCGGAAACTGTGGAGGCGATCATTCTGCTAATTATCGCGGATGTCCAGTTTACAAAGCATTGTTGAAAAGATTACGAGATAAAAAAAGGGGTTAAGAGGCGAAATAGTTGAACCAGTGAATCTGAACTGCAGTTCCTATCAGCCGATTTCTGGAGCTCCCGCTCCAAATAACGATAATAAAGATGTTCTGGTTCAGTCTGGAACCGTCTCCTATGCTAGTATTTTGAAGTCTGAAAATAAACAACCTATTGTCCCCAAAAATTCGGAAGGGTTAGAAAATTTATTAAATACTCTTGCAAGTAACATAACCTCACTTAACCAAAACATTTCTAATTTCATGACATCCATGCAAAATACCATACAAGAGCTTTTGAGAGCCCAGAACCAAATGATACAAATACTCTTAACAAGAAAATGAAATTAGAAATAGGATAAAACATTATACCCTAGAAAAATTCCCCAAAAACTATTTGTGTTCACGTTGCGAACAATAAAGTACCAAAGTGTACCAGCACTGTCAGCTAAGCGGCCCCATTGTCCATTGCAAGTAAGAAACTAAAAAGAGCCCTTCAGTCTGAAGATGATCGCAGAAATCGAAACTATATTGAAAGTTTAACCAGTACTAAGCACACAAACTTCTCCCTTTGAAAGGCAGCTAGGAACATTAAGCCACCGGTAGAGGGTCAAAGTCCGATACGAAAATCTGATGGTACCTGGGCACGTAGTGCAAAGGATGAAGCCGTAGTTTTCGCTGAACACTTAACTAATGTGTTTCAAAAAACCCGCCAACAAATAATTTTGTATTGGGGAATTTACCTGTTCGCATAGAAACAGACTCCGAACTAATAAATGTTAGTATAGAAGATGTTCAGAGGATCATAAAGGACAATCTTAAACTGAAAAAATCTCCAGGTTATGATTTAATTACACCTTCCATGATTGGAAACCTACCAGATGTGGCAGTTATTGTGCTCACAGTATTATTCAATGCGATCTTGTCTCTTGGACAGTGATGTTCATCCCATACAACAATTGTTTAAAAAATTTAAACACATTTGTTACGCTCTTTTAAAGAGCGTAATAAGTAAATGTCTCATTTTTTCAGAAATTCAATAAGCATTGTTGTTGGTTGGTTTTTGGATGAAGCATAGCAAACACACGCGTTTCAATTACAATTGAACACAAAAAAACAAAGTTAAAAATAAATAAAAAATTTGAGAGTATTTCGGCCGTATAATGTATATTCTTTCATTTCCTTAAAATTAAAATTTATCAGGTATGTTCTGTAATCCACGTGATTTCAAATCACATACCGTTTTAAAATCACACATGTGATTTGTGCCTGTTCTGTAAATCACACTGTTATTATATTTTTCGGTGTGATTTTAAATTTTCGAAAGCCTTAAAGTGTGTTGTGTTTTCCAAGTAAATTCGTGTACATTATAAATTGTGTCTGTAATTCTGAGAATTGATAAACCTGTATAAAAAACATTGAGTGGCTATTTAATTCTGTGATTGTTGTACATTTTTAATAAATAAAGAGTTGTTACAATTTTTAACTACTAAACGGCTTTTATTTGCAATCAAAAGTATCCGGTTAGGTTAAAACTAACAATACGAATTGAGGTCAATATCTTCAATAGAACTATTGCACTTTACGAACTGTATGTGTTGCATGCGGAGACCTACATTCTTCAACTGAATGTGATATTATAAAGAAAGGTCTCATTAGAAAATGCGGAAACTGTGGAGGCGATCATTCTGCTAATTATCGCGGATGTCCAGTTTACAAAGCATTGTTGAAAAGATTACGAGATAAAAAAAGGGGTTAAGAGGCGAAATAGTTGAACCAGTGAATCTGAACTGCAGTTCCTATCAGCCGATTTCTGGAGCTCCCGCTCCAAATAACGATAATAAAGATGTTCTGGTTCAGTCTGGAACCGTCTCCTATGCTAGTATTTTGAAGTCTGAAAATAAACAACCTATTGTCCCCAAAAATTCGGAAGGGTTAGAAAATTTATTAAATACTCTTGCAAGTAACATAACCTCACTTAACCAAAACATTTCTAATTTCATGACATCCATGCAAAATACCATACAAGAGCTTTTGAGAGCCCAGAACCAAATGATACAAATACTCTTAACAAGAAAATGAAATTAGAAATAGGATAAAACATTATACCCTAGAAAAATTCCCCAAAAACTATTTGTGTTCACGTTGCGAACAATAAAGTACCAAAGTGTACCAGCACTGTCAGCTAAGCGGCCCATTGTCCATTGCAAGTAAGAAACTAAAAAGAGCCCTTCAGTCTGAAGATGATCGCAGAAATCGAAACTATATTGAAAGTTTAACCAGTACTAAGCACACAAACTTCTCCCTTTGAAAGGCAGCTAGGAACATTAAGCCACCGGTAGAGGGTCAAAGTCCGATACGAAAATCTGATGGTACCTGGGCACGTAGTGCAAAGGATGAAGCCGTAGTTTTCGCTGAACACTTAACTAATGTGTTTCAAAAAACCCGCCAACAAATAATTTTGTATTGGGGAATTTACCTGTTCGCATAGAAACAGACTCCGAACTAATAAATGTTAGTATAGAAGATGTTCAGAGGATCATAAAGGACAATCTTAAACTGAAAAAATCTCCAGGTTATGATTTAATTACACCTTCCATGATTGGAAACCTACCAGATGTGGCAGTTATTGTGCTCACAGTATTATTCAATGCGATCTTGTCTCTTGGACAGTGATGTTCATCCCATACAACAATTGTTTAAAAAATTTAAACACATTTGTTACGCTCTTTTAAAGAGCGTAATAAATGTCTCATTTTTTCAGAAATTCAATAAGCATTGTTGTTGGTTGGTTTTTGGATGAAGCATAGCAAACACACGCGTTTCAATTACAATTGAACACAAAAAAACAAAGTTAAAAATAAATAAAAAATTTGAGAGTATTTCGGCCGTATAATGTATATTCTTTCATTTCCTTAAAATTAAAATTTATCAGGTATGTTCTGTAATCCACGTGATTTCAAATCACATACCGTTTTAAAATCACACATGTGATTTGTGCCTGTTCTGTAAATCACACTGTTATTATATTTTTCGGTGTGATTTTAAATTTTCGAAAGCACAAGAAAACAGCTGATTCGTTTATTTTAAATGTTTTGTTTTGCTAATAATTTTGTAGGAATATTAATGTGAAAATAAAAAAATGCCTGGAGCTTCTGTTATATCTTTAATGGAATTAAAAAGAATGGAACTACATTTTATAAAAATTTTGCAAAAACTATGGCGCAAGCTCAACCACTATGTCAAAAAGAAAACAAAACAGTAAAGCTGCCACAGTACACAATTGCTTTTGGTTACCACTTGCTTCAACTTTGTTGCATTTTTTTTTCCAATTTGCGCAAAAAACTTAACGCATATTGATAACTTATAATATAATCTAACAAATATTATAAATTTTGTGACGAATTCTATAATTAATTTAAAGATATTGAACATATTTTAGACAAACATTAAAAAATTTTAGTCCGGCAAGCTTCCATGTATTTTCGAAAATCATAAACAGCTGACAACTGAAAACAAACCTGAAACCACAAAAGAAATCACAAAAGCAAATAAACTTATTACAGCAGAAAAGGTGTCTCTAGATTTTTATTAAATTGTAGGTGTTTTTTTAATAAAACAAGTAATTCTATAAGAAAATTAATAAAGGACATATTGTTTAATTTATTTAAATAATTTATTTTAATATTTTCCATTCAATAGCCGCAGAAATAACCAAGTGAACGTTTTAAAATCACAAAATTATGTGTTCAGAACACCATTTATGTGATTTCAAACCACTTTTATAAAATGTGATTTGCAGAACATACCTGTATATTCATTTAATAAATTGGTTTTATTTGACAAGAATTCTAAATTTAAACTTTCTTCATTTTGTTGTTATTTTAAGTGTTTGACATTATGTTTGCTGGGTAGCTCTCTCACCAAATATCTTCATTTTTATTTTTGAACATCACTGCTCTAGGAGTGTTTCCAAATGATTGGAAAATCTCCCAAATTATAATGATACCCAAGCCAGGAAAGGATTTGACGGATTCTTAGTTCACATGTGGACTTAAATGTAGCATCTAGAAACCTTGATAATTATCTCAGACACGTGGAGACGTGGTTAAAAAATTGGAGAATACAAGCAATGAAGTCAAAAGCAAGCACATAACGTTTTCACTTAGGAGAGGAAATTGTCCACCAGTGACACTAAACAGTGTGAACATCCCACAGTCTGATCACGTTACATACCTTGGCATTCATTTAGATAGACGTCTTACTTGGCGTCGGCACATAGAAGTCAAGCGGATCCACATGAATCTAAAAGCTTCTAATTTACACTGGCTAATCCACCATCAATCGAAATTAAGCCTTAACTGCAAAGTCATCCTGTATAAGACGGTCTTAAAACCAATTTGGACATACGGAATCCAATTATGGGGAACAGCAAGTAATACCAATATAGATCTCATACAGAGGGCACAATCCAAAATTCTTAGAACCATGACGGGAGCTCCATGGTACATAAGAAATGAAAACATCCACAGAGACTTAGATGTACCTTTTGTCAAGGAAGAATTTAGAAAAACTCGTGAAGCTTATTTGTCAAAATTACATCATCATCCGAACCCGCTCGCAAGGCTACTTACAGTAACGCAAGATGGGTCAAGGCTACGTAGAGCTGATTTACCACTCATCTAATATACCAAATATGATTCTCCGTCTCTATTACAGGCAGCTGAGACTAAATTGTGGCGCATACGATAAATGCTTTACAAAGATAAAATATTTTCTTAAGTTTCGAAAAAATATATTTTCGAAATTAAACATTTGTTATAAATCACAGTAAAGATTTAACATAATATAGTAAATGCTTAGGAAATTAAGGCACATCTTCTTCATATGTTTCGTTTAATATATTCGTTATGAAAACATTGAGGAATACTATTTTTATTTATGTGACGAAATTTTTAATTCTGTGTTGTATAGCGGAGGAGGTCCACGGACCGTAGAAGTATTTAAATCAATGTTAATAGTCTTTTCCTCGATATTGTCTAAATAGCTGTATTTAATTGAAATCTTATTTTCTTTGGAAAAAGTAGATCAGAAAACATTTTCCAGTCTAGAAAAATAGAGTGCTTTAATGATATACACTCATAACCGTAAGGGTTAAGGGAATAACTGTAGGCCACTCATTAGGAGCCCATACAGTTCGGTTTCGAGTAAATGATTCTATTGTGCTGTGAATAGAATCAACAGGCATCATGGTAAGACGTTGAAGTAAGTAAGTAATTTTAATAGATTTAATGAATTTGGATGATATAATGAAATAAGCTATCATGGTTTTATTATGATTTTGCCAGCCACAGCTATCGCAATACAAACTTAAATCGTTCACAGTTTTCCATTCGTCTAAAATAAGGAGATGTTTGTACATTTCATTTCATTACATCGTTTGCAGTCTTTTTCACCCCATAAAAAACACAATCCATAAGCACTTAAATTGTAATACTAGTATTTTCTTGAATAAAACAGTGTAATATTTATACCCTACACAACCATAGTGGGGAGGGTATTATGCGTTTGTACAGATGTTTGTAACGCCCCAAAATATTAGTCTAGCACCCACCTTAAAGTATACCGATCGACTTTCTGAGTCGATTAAATTTGTTCGGCCCAAGGACGGAGCCTATTGGAACTGGCTGAAACCGGACATAAATGTTTAATTTATATGGATATATCCACAAATTTCGGTCCAAATAAGTTTTATATATACGGAATTCATGTCACCAAATGTTATTGGTGCATATTCATAAATCATAACTAAAGCCGGAACTAGTAAAACAGAAAATAAAAAATAGTTCATAGATAGTTTTAGATCTTATTCACAATTCATAACTAGCTTAGTTACTGATTAGACATGTAGACTCTACATTTATCTGTATTAACAATAACAACACTTAAATTTTCTCAGTGAAATGTAAACACAAAAACCATACGATACAAGTTAGCTTCACAAAGTGTATACAACAACAAATTCTAACCCACCAGCCAAACTAGCCAGTCGTACTATTCAGTCGAGCTAGCAGTTTTTGTTACGCTGTGTAGTACGAAAAACAAAACTCGAAACTGACAATTCGTAAGCAGCACACACAGAAATGTTTTTGCTGCTGAAGTCGTGTTGTTTTGTTAGTAGAGTTATTTATAGAATTTTGTATTTGCAAACAAGAAATAAAAAAAAAAATAAGTCGCATCCACGAGTCGAACCACCAACCATCCGTTTGCTAGTCTGCTTAGTTATTTCATTGTGCGTTAAATAATGGTTTTCACACAGTAATGCAATATTCTTTTCTGTTTTTCTAAAAATAAACTTGCAATAAAAAAATGGGCAAATTGAAAAAAAGTAACAGTTTTTTTGTTTTGTTTGTTTATTTTGTTTTTTTAGACTTTACTACTTAAAAAGTAAGTTATTAAAAAAGACATTATTATAAAGACATTGTAGCTCTGTAAGCGAAGTTCTAAAATTAAATTTTTCAATAGAATGTTGTTGACAAAAAAAAACACATATTTAGATTATTTTCTTTTTGTATAGATGTAAATTAAATAATATAATAATTAAAATGTATAGATGTAAATGTAATATCAAAGTAAATTAATAAAGTAGACTCAGTAGAACAGCTATTTTTTTTATTCAGTTTGAACTGCCAATTCACTTGTGGTTGTTGTGGCAAAAAATACAGTTCGGAATGTGAAAAGAAATGCACATTATGAACGGTTTAAGAACCTTGATACTAAGGGTATATGGAATCTAATTATGTTAAATGGAGGTTTAGATACTGAGGCACCTGTTGATGAGTTGGATGCTGACCAATTGAATATGGAATTCTTGACTCATAGGATAATGGATACGGATGATCCATTTAATTCCAATCTCGATTTTGTTGATAGTAGGTTTTCATTTCATGCTATTGATATGAATGAATTGAACTTAGCTTTTTTTTAGAATAAAATCAAATGCGTCTGGTCCGGATGGTTTGCCATTGAATTTTTTTAAGATTATTTTTCCCTTCACCCAGAAGCATTTTTTTTTGTATCTTGTGAATAATATTTTGACTTATTCTGAATTTCCTATGGATTGGAAGGTCGCTAAGGTTGTACCTATTCGGAAGAGTGGAAGTGAATGTAGTTTTAGACCTATATAGCTCCTCGGTGTGGAGTTCTCAGTCTCCCATCGGACGCGTCCCAGGTGGCGGATAGGGGGAGCAACTGCCTAGTCTAGTGATACTGTTTTGACAACAGGTCATTAGCCTTGACAACTGCTCAAGCGATGTCAATATCTTAAGATACATTTTTAACAAATGGTCTAAACTTCTTGACATAGCTAGGTTAGTAAACGGAACTGCGCTAGCCGACTATCATAATACTGTGATGCATTTTATAACAAATGGTCACAGTAGGATGTAATTGGTGTTAGGATAATGTTATTACTGGTGATACATTTTTGACAAATGGTTGCCTAGTGCTAACACATTCTTTCTCTCTTCTTAGTGTTACAACCCGCGGACCAAAACTGTTCTTTCCTCTCTCTACTCTTTCTTTCCCCCCCCCCCTCACTTGTAAGGTCAAAGTGATGGTAGCAGTGCCGAAGACCTGAATGGCTAGTAAGTGGTTAAAGAAAACTAGTCGCTAACAGCTCCCCTCCGACGCCAGGGCACGGGTCGGTTATAATACAGTTTTCGCCTAATCCATGTACGCCGTCCCCTCATGGAGTGTCCATCCCCTTACGCGCATACTCGTGGGATCAAAATGCACAAAATTACAAATAACAATAAACAACAAACAACAGCGAAAGGCCAGCAGGGGAAACCTATGCTGGCTGATTGCAAACAGTCAGCTGTCCAACCTTCTGGTGACAGTTTGACTAAAGGCAGCGATGTAGCCTTGGATTTCAAGCCGAGCACCTCCAAAGCTGCATTAGCCCACCGTAGCCCCACCCGCCACTACGGCAGAACCGAACGCCCCCATTCGCAAAGAACCATCTAGGAGGGCTTTCGTGCAAAGGCGTGCCGCCATGCGCATTATCGATCGGCTTGGATCCAAGTCGGCCGATGCGCTTAATATCGACGAACTGTCGAAACTTAGCTGGGCTAAGGCCCAACTGGCTGAGCTGGACAGTTCAAATCCTCCTTCAAGCGCAGATGCAGCGAACCAAGGCGCATCTGCTGGGCCCAAACGGCAACGCTCTGAGGAGGAACTGCTTTAACAGCAAAATCAACAGCCGAAGACTAAACGTCCGAAGCAAGAGGCTCGCGTGGTAAGAAGGCCTTACAGTGAAGTTGCTCGCAACCCACTTGTAAGGGCGATTATCGACAGGAGTGTTGAAGACGGAGCTATCTCCCAGGGTATACTGGAAGATTCTCAAGGAGAATCCCGGTCCATCCCCGCAAAACGATGATGCTGGCTGGTACCAAGGCCATGTAAAACTGCTAGCGTGTACCAATGACCGCTCAGCTTTATTGATAAAGTTAGCAATCGCGTCCCTAGGGGAATTGTGGCCCGGCGCGAAACTGGACGTGATACCGGTAAGTGAGATACCTCGCAGACCGAGATCACTCGCAGTTATACCGGCGGAACCACATGAACCTGAGGAGATCCTTGTGTACATTCAGAGCGGGAATCCTGACCTACCGACCCATAATTGGAAAGTGGTAAAGGTTTCCGCTCCTGAAGGTGCGAATAGGAAAGTGGTCGTGGTTCTGAATAGGGAATCATTGGCGCCACTACGGGAGAAGCAAAGCCGAATATACTACGGTTTCGATAGTATAAGGCTGCGCGTCTATCGTGGTGACGACAAGATCGACCCCGAAACTTCTGAGGTTAAATCAGAAGCTCCGCAGGAGATGGATGCGAAATCCGAGGTTGATGACCCCTCTAACCCAGATGACGAAATGGAGACCCAATCAAACTCCGGTATGGTTGGGGATCTATTCCGTTGTATGGGTGAAGTGGAGGACGAGGACGCTCTTCTGGACTCTGATCCAGAAGACGTGGACGTAACCGTCATCTACGACCCCGATCATGGTGAAGGTGATCCAGGTGAACCTTCATCACTCTAAGGCAGCTTCTGCTGCACTACTCCTCCACATTACTGAAAATGGGGAGGACATCGCGTTGGTCCAGGAGCCTTGGATTTGCAATGGCGAAATCAAGGGACTCAACGCAGAAGGGTACAAGCTTTTGTACAAAAAAGGCACAGGTAAAATTAGATCTTGCATATTGGCTAAAAACTATCTTAATATCTACATTCTAAATGATTATAGCGATGAGGATACAGTAACCGCTGTATGGGAGATGAGGTCATATAAAATATGGCTTCTCTCATGCTACATGGCCCATGATCAGGTCGACCCAGCACCTAACAACTTGGTGAGGAAAATGATGAGTGCTGCAAATCGCTCCCGTACTCCTGTTGTCATAGGGGCTGATGCCAATGCCCATCACACTATCTGGGGAAGCTCGGATACAAACGCTCGAGGTGAGTTTCTATTAGACTTTATATTGGATTATAATCTAGTGATAACCAATAGAGGTTCAGAACCTACTTTTCTAGTTGCAAATAGACAAGAGGTTCTTGATATCACGCTTGTCAGTGCAAGCCATTCTTACATGATCAGAGACTGGAAGGTTTCAAATGACTGTTCCTTCTCGGATCATCGTTATTTAGTTTTCTCCATCAATAGGAAACCAGATAGGGTTGAACCCTTTTTAAATAGGAGGAGGACAAGATGGGATGAGCATCGACGTATTCTATCTGAACTCCTACCCCAACCTCCCACAATTAACGATATTGAGGACATTGTAAGGGCTGTAGATACACTTACGAATTCCATTAATGAGGCTACTAAGCACACTTGTACATCCTCTGTACAAAGAGGAAAAAAGCGACCACCATGGTGGTCACCAGAAATAGCGGACACCGGGACGAGATGTCGCAAACTCTTCAATGATGCTAAAAGATCAGGAGACTGGTCAACTTATAAGTCATCACTGAATAAATTCAAAAATCTGGTCAGAAATGCAAAACGGAAGACATGGAGGGACTTTTGTAGCGGCGTCGAAAGCTCCTCTGAAACTAGCCGTTTGCGCAAGATTCTGTCTAAATCACCAACCGTTCAGGGTTATATCCAGAAACAGGACGGTAAATGGACCACCAGTGGACAAGAGACTCTTGAAGTACTCATGGACACTCACTTTCCGGGAAGCCCCACACCATAATAGAATCTCATCTTCAATTGAGATTAACGCGGATAAGCTACTCTGGGCCATTCGGAGCTTTGATCCATACAAATCTCCGGGTCCTGACGGTATCATACCTGCTGACCTGCAAAACAATGCAGAATTAGTTACACCATGGCTGATTACGATATTTCAAGCCTGTCTCTCATGGTCCTACATACCTAATCAATGTACCGAATGCAATGTGACTTTTATACCTAAGGGTGGAAAGGCTTCACATACCAAGGCAAAGGACTTTAGGCCAATAAGTCTATCATCCTTTTTGCTTAAAACCCTGGAAAGAATTATTGACATTCATATAAGAATGTCAGTTGACCAGGGATTATTATCTCCCTCTCAACACGCCTATACAAAGGGGAAATCGGTTGAGACGTCACTTCACTCACTAGTAGGTATATCGAGAAATCTATCGAATTCCGCAATTACACACTTGTCGCCTTTCTGGATATAGAAGGGGCATTTAACAATGTGAAATCTGCAACCATAATATCAGCCCTGGATTCACTAGGACTTGAACAATCAGTAGTTAGGTTCGTTAGGTACCTTCTGAATTATAGGATCATCCGTTCTAAAATTGGAACGACCACGATCTCCAGATCTGCCAAAAGAGGCACCCCCCAGGGGGGTGTCCTATCACCACTTATGTGGAACTTGGCCTTAAACTGTCTGCTCGGAAAATTAGATTCCCTGAACTACAAGACTGTTGCCTATGCGGATGATGTAGCGGTGGCGGTCTCAGGGTTTCATCTGGGCACGATATCACCAAGACTGGGGACGGCACTCGAAATTTTAAATCGATGGTGCATCGATAGTGGTTTGAGTGTAAATCCCAGTAAAACTGAACTTGTACTGTTCTCTTTACGGAATAAGATTCCTAACTTTACGCTACCCCGACTAAGCGGCACTGAACAGTCGCTCTCGGATAGTGCAAAATACCTGGGTATTATACTTGACAGGAAATTATCCTGGAAACTCAACGTAGAGGCAAGAGCAGCTAAGGCCATGACGGCTATGTATATCTGCAAAAAGGCCATAGGCACGAAATGGGGTATTATACCCTGGAACATGAATTGGCTAGTCGATACGGTTACTAAACCAATACTATTTTATGGGGTCTCTGTCTGGTGGAAGGCAATGGATAAGGCCTCCAATCGCATACTCTTTGAAAGGGTATTGAGACGTATGGCAATCCTGATAACAGGGGCATTGCGAACTACCGCGACAAAATCGCTTTTTACTCTACTCAATTGAATTCCAGTAGATGTAATGGCCAGGCAATTGGCATTAAACACGGCCTTTAGGCTCAAGGCCTGCAACGCATGGAAATTCAGGTCCTATGGACATGCTTGCATAAAAGGAAACTTATGAAATCTTCCTGATTTTATTGATTACTGTACCCCCAAACCCTTCCTCCTGAGGAATTTCGGTTTCTCTATCCCATCCAGTATGGAGATTGTTGATGGTCTCCCTGTCGATGAAAGGAGGCTATCGATCTATACGGATGGGTCCAAAAAGGGGGATAGAGTGGGCGGGGGCATATACATTCCTGAATTCGGAATATCCTTTAGGCTCCCAAATGGATGCAGTATCCTTCAGGCTGAAATATCGGCCATTAGAAGAGCGGCAAACTGGCTCAGATATTACAGTGTATCTGGTCGAGATATCCGTATATATACTGATAGTAAATCCGCAATTAAATCCCTGGTAGGTGTTTACACAACATCGAATATGGTCCAGGAATGCCGGACATCCTTAAATGAGATGGCGAGACATTCGACAGTTGTACTCACATGGGTACGTGGACACAGGGACAATGAGGGCAATTGTATTGCCGATTACTTGGCGGGAAGAGGAGCCTTGATGTCAGACGACGAAATATACTTCCTCTGTGGAATCCCGTTATCAACCTGCAAGGAATTGATACAAAACGCGTATTACGAACTTGCCCAAGCAAGGTGGGGTATGAACCCACTTGTACCACTACGAGGATGATATGGCCTGCGTTGGACTGTAAACGCACGTCGTATCTACTTCGATTACAACGAATACGTCTGAGCAACTTGGTGGCGATGATCACCGGTCACTGCACTTTCGGGACTCATGCCGCAAGACTTGGGTTACCTCATCATGACTTCTGTAGAAGTTGTCAAAACGAGGAAGAGGAAGAAACCATCGTACACTTCTTTTGTAACTGCCCGGCACTGGGTGATCTACGTGCTAGGCTCTTAGGTGAGAGATTCGTCAGTACCCTTTCCGGGTTATCTGTAAAGTAACTAAGGTGTATAGACGCCTTTATCAGGGAAAGCGGATGGTTGATAAGACCGGTCACGCAAACTTTACCTTCTAGGGATCCAGCAACCATCCCATGATGGTCTGCGTTTTTCGAATTCTTTGAATTCCTAACTCCTCTCCTCCTCCTCTTTTTCTTTACACTCTACTCTTGTTAACTTCACTATGACTCAAACTATAGATTTCCCTTTTCTTTAACTTCTATTTTCCTTTTTCTTCCTTTCTGTTTTTATTCTCCTTTCAGGTATCACAAAGGGAACGTTTATTGGACCCAAGTGAGCTGAACAATACCTAAGATTTTGGACGGCTGCCTGAATACGACACCATACCAGATATAGTTCCTGTTTTATCTAAAATAGTTGAACATGTTATGAAGGCACAAATGTTAGAATATTTAAATGGCAATGACTTGAAATCCTTATCAAACTGAATTTCGTCGTGGTTATAATACCACTTCACTTTTATTAGGTCTAACAGATTATATTAGAAAGATTGATGATAGGAATGATTTGGCAGTATTAGTATCGCTTGATTTGTCTAAGGCGTTTGATCGTGTTAGTCATTCAATATTAATATGGAAACTTTGTGATTTTTTTTAAATTCTCTTTTGCTGCTTGTAGGTTGACATTTTTCTACCTTTCAAATAGAAGTCAGTTTGTTCAGTGTGGTGAGAGTCGTTCTATAAACTCCTTGGTCAGAAGTGGTGTACCGCAAGGTTCTGTGATTGGTCCGTTGTTATTTTGATTGTATATGAATGATCTTATGCTTGTTGTTGAGGGATTTTCTTGTCAGTTGTTTGTTTTTGCTGAATATCAAGTTATTATTTCCTTGGGAATATCAGTTTACGGGTGTCCTAGAATGTGTTGTTAATACGGTATTATCTTACATTTCTGACTGGATGTCGAATTGTGGACTTTGTGTTAATCCTGATAAAACCAAGGCGATGATTTTTAAGTCACCTAGGACAGATGTGAATCTGTCTATTATGATTGACAATGTAGGTATTGAGTTTGTGGAGTGTATAAAATGTCTTGGTGTGTATATTGATTGTCATCTTAGTTTTGAAAAACATGTTTATTGGTTATGTAACAGAATAAATTATAAACTTCGGAGGTTATATTCCTTGAATCTTTACTTACCTTTATATGTTAGAAAGAATGTTGCTCATGCATTATTGATGTCTAACATGTTGTATTGTGCTGATGTTATTACTGGGTTTTGTGGTGTTTTGGCAACCATCCGGTTGCCATTGAAGTTTTTTAAGACGATTTTTCCTTTCATCCAGGAGCATTTTTTGTATCTTGTGAATAATATTTTGACTTATTCTGAATTTGCTATGGATTGGAAGGTCGCTAAGGTTGTACCTATTCGTCAGAGTGGAAGTGAATGTAGTTTTAGACCTATATAGTTCCTGTTTTATCTAAAGTAGTGTTACGTTTCCCTTCACGGTCTCACCACACCGGCCCTACTACACTCAGTGGTTTTTCCCTGGGGTGTGTTCTCAACCCTAATGTTGACCAAGGATCGCACAGAATAACATTTATAAATCATCTCATGACAAATAACAAAAAACAAACAAACTTTACCTTTTTCTACACGAAGAACGTTTACAAATAGGGAAGTAGATGTCGACTTCCAATCGCCCTATTCCCAGCCTTGGCTGCACAATGTCCATAAATAATTTTCTTACACAGCCCCATACCCGTCTTCAACGCCCTATCTGTTGTCAACAATCCCCAAAATTAAATAATTTACTCCAACATGTTCATATTTAGATCAACATAAAATAATCATTTATTAATAAAAACACTAAATACTTAAAACTAAAAATCATAATACTAATCTTTTTTTCTTATCACTAACAAATAACACTTACGAATAGTTACCACATCAATACCTTTACAGCCGTTATTTTCAAATATCATTTCTCGCTTTACTTTAAATTGTATCTATATAAATATATATTAGTTTAAAATACCTATTCAAAAGCGCAATTTAATCAAAATTTTTCTGAATATTAATATTTCTCGATTTCTATTTCACACCTAAAGGAGCTCCCTGAGGACGTATAAGATATACTTTACTCTTTTGAATCCCCGAATCTTCACTGACTAAATTATGCCCTATAGGTAAAACTCATACATATATTCATATATTTAAAATATTCTAATAAATTATATTCTTTTTCTTTTTAGTTTTAAATTATTTAAGCACTGGCTGTGATGGTTTTGAAATACACATACACTATACACTCACGGATCACTTTACATTAAAATTGACGCTGAACACAATATAACTTAAAATATAACTTAAATTAAATTTTCATTTCTAATCTTTTCTTTAGTTTTTTTTTTTATAACGTTTTTACTGTTTTGTTGAATATTATTTAATAAATTGATCTTCTATTTTGTAACTTGATATTTTTGTCTTCTCTTTTGTTTTTTTGTTTTTTTCAGATTAATACTGATTTTTACATATAATGTTGCGGCAAGATTTTTGAACACCGATAAAAATACTTTTTCAAATATAAGGCCTACCTGGCTTCACCTTTGGCTTATCCTTACTAATTCGTTCCTTTCTCAAGCCCTTTGTAATATCCAGGTTCCACCAGCTATATAGGAAAACATTTATCCTCTTAGTTCTAGTTTATTTTTTTATCTATAGATTTATTATTCTACTTACGTAGTTATTTTTGATTTACTAATAAATTTTAATATAAAATTGTTGCTTGGCAGCTTCGCTATTGTTCATTTTTCAAACAAAAAAACAACTAAAATTCAGTTTATTTTGTCCTAAGTGATGAGGTGTTGTTTAATTTTAGTTTATTTATTGTCTTTGTTAAAATGTTTTTGATTATTTCCCGCACTGTTTTCACTCTTAACTCCACAAGATTAAAATATAAAATGTCTGTATTTTTAGAAAATTTTCATATCTATATTTTAAATTCCTACGGGACTCATTTACTATATTCAAAACGGTTTCCTTATGATACATATGTATAGTTTTTCCCTCCATATATTTTATATTCTTGGCACTTTTCCAGAATTCTCCTTAAAAATTACATAAATTATTATCATACTCTTACTCCACTTTTTCCTCTGATCCTAATCCTAGCAAATTATATTTACATCATCAATCCTTCACAATCTACCATTTTTATTATCTGTCCTATCCTATTTGAAACCAGGCTATCAGAAATTTTAGCAACTAATTATTTTCATTCAAATCTAAAGATTTTGAAATGAAACCGTTTTACTACGTACGCATTTTGTTTACGCAAAACATTCGCGTTGCCAATTATACAAAACACAGAAAATATTACAACACTATACAACACTAGGTCATTCATGCAACTACATATATGTTCATTGACATTTCACACACACATGGTAAGTAAACTCATTTTTAATAATAATGTTTTTCTTTTTTCCTTTACAGATTCATTATCAATATAAGCAGACGGATTATTTAAGGAGATTCCCTGGTCAATAAGTATCTTTCCAATATAAGTAATTATTGACAAATTTTAACATTTGATTTTTCTTTTCAGGACAATAACAAACAACTATAGGACTGGGACTCGGGCAGGAACTGGTCATTCCATCGCAATTTCATCGGCCCCTCCCGCAACGTAGTTTAAAAGAAACCCACCGGGACATGGGCTGGAGATGGTGGCTCCAAGTATAATTTTAGCCCCTCCCTATACTTACAATACAAATCCACCGGGACATGTGCTGGAGATGGTGGCTCCATACAAAATTTTGCACCTCCCTCTATAGTATATATAAATCCATCGGGACATGGGCCGGAGTGGTGGCTCCATACCTAATTTTGCCCCTCCCTATACACAAAATATAGAAATGCTTAAATGAGGGACTGGAGGTTGATGTGTGACCTCTCCCGACGCTTCACCCTAAGTACCTCCCACGCAAAATTTTTTTTCGCTTCTGTGTTGTACTTCTGGCAAGGTTGACAAGTCATTTGACACCCCCCGCAACAGTAGTTGAACATGTTATGAAGGCACAAATGTTAGAATATTTAGATGGCAATGACTTGATAAATCCTTATCAAACTGGATTTCGTCGTGGTTATAATACCACTTCACTTTTATTTGGTCTAACAGATTCTATTAGAAAGATTGTTGATAGGAATGATTTGGCTGTATTAGTATCGCTTGATTTGTAAAAGGCGTTTGATCGTGTTAGCCATTCAATGTTAATATGTAAACTTTGTGATTTTTTTAAATTCTCTTTTGCTGCTTGTAAGTAGTATACATATAGGGTTTCTGGCGTGATTTAGAAGAATTTTTTCCTCTAAGCTGGTAGAGAAGAGGAATATTGAAAAATTGTTATGAGGAATATTGAAGAGCATTTTCTGAAATTAAGGCAGCGACAATTTGATGACGAGTAATTGTTGGCAGAGAAAAAGGCAGCGATAATTTGTAAATTTTTGTTTTCTTGCTTCAGGTAATTTGAGTAATGTAGAAAAATGCTTTGTGTGTTGTATTGTGTGGAATTGATTTTGTTTTTTTTTATTTCATATTTCATTTTCAAGAATTTGTGAGAGAAAATTTAGTTTTGAGTTTCATATTTTTTTTTGTAAATTGTGTGTGTGAGTTGTTGTAATGTATAAATGTAAAACACCTCCTTGAGTGTTTTTTTTTAATTAAATATATTTTGGAAAATATTTGAGTAGAAATCATCACTTAAAAATATAAATATACAGTTCAAATATATAAATGTAATATGGTGATGAATAATTTTGAATATTGTAATAATAAATTAATGGGAGTATTTTTTTTATTCACATTAAACCATATTTACATATGGAACCTAAATTAAGATTTTCGCAATTTGAAATATTAAAGAAAAATTTTTACAATATTTGAATAAATTTACGCATTTTTGTGAAAAGTTTATTCACCAGAAACCTCAATGAAACAAAAGAGGAAACACTAATTCAAAAAGATTTCTACCAATTATTATTTCATACATTTTAAGTAACTCCACTTAAAATGTATGAAATAATAATTTCAGGAAATTTTAGGAAATATTAAATAATTTATCCAACAGTTCTTAGGGAAGATTAATTTTTTTTGTTGACTATGGTCAAATATAACCACACAAATTAAAAGTTTCTTCAGTATAACATAAAATCTAAACAATTTCCATAGTAGAAAATATAACCACGAAAAACAAACAAATCTCTTTATTCAAATAAAAATTTAAATAACTATAACAGGTCCCATCCAGTCTTTAATTCACAAGTCTGCACTAAATATAACTTTAAAACGAAAATAAAATGTTAATAAAAGTCTTTACTTTGACCAAATTTTAAGAAAAAAAATATGAATTACCTACTAAAAACAATTGCTGAATTCACAACAATTTGTATTGTGTATCTTGAATTAAATACAATTTTTGTTTATTAGTTTGTGAACACCCATTGTATATTGTATGAATGTTTTTGGAAGCGTAGTATGTATAACAAGTAGACCGACTCACATTTTTTCAAATTACTCTCTCACATATACGGGTACTATGTGTGCTCAGAGAAATTTATAGCTGTAAACCAATACAACTTTTTAAAAACATACAAAATAAAAGTGTATAAGTGTATTTAATTTTTGTATGAAAATTTCCAACAACAAGCTTACACTATTGTATTTGAATTCAATAATACACTCGCTACAATGATACAAGGGGTTTTGTGAATTCAGCAAATATAAAATAAATCCCTACACTATTCCAGTTTTACAAATTTCAAAAATTTTAATCTCATTACAAGGTCTCAAGACATAAAAATAAATTCACAAGTCTTCACTAAATATATAAAAAGGAAAATAAATATTTTAATCCAAATTTCATCCAAAATATAAGAAACAAATACCAATTATTTAACTACTGCAAATCAATAATAAATTATATTCAAACTTAGTTTTCAGTCTTTATTTGGGAATTGAACTTTCAACCTCCTAATTGATAGATTAGCTCATTACCAAATAGCCTGTCGAGTCATCTCAACTATATAATAATAACTTAATAAAATTAAACCCTTTTGAAACCCTAAACAACAATATTAGATGTATAACAAGGTCTCATTAAAAATAATTACAAGTCTCCACTTATTATAACTCCACTAAAACATAATTTTAACAATCAATGAGGTCCCCTATAAAGTAAATAAAATTATCAATTAATGAAATGAAGAATAATATAAATAGATTAATAATGTTTAATTCAAAATCAAATAAAGATTTCAAAATACAGAAATATAAATTTTAATATTAAACTACCTCAAGAGAATTAATGATCGAAATAACAATAAGGATCCAAAAAGAATTATAATTGTGGTATTAAAGTAGCCCAGCTTCTCCAAGACTCCATCATTTTCAACACAACATCCATTATAAAATTCTCCACTCAAACCTAACTTTATCAAACAAATAAAACCACACATTTCTAACACAATATTTTAGATTCAAAAAGCTAATTAAGCAGATAATAAAATTTATCATTTTTAAAACATAAAATTAAATCAACAACAACTCTAACCACAGCATCAAAAATCCAATATCAGAGTCTGCAAAATTTAAAATATTTACATCAGAGTCTACATCAAATAATATTTTCTTCAACTATTTCAGACTATAAACAATTGCTACAATAAAATATTCAATTAAAGTTTCAAACCTTTTTGATTTTAATTATATTTCTTTTTGCGAAGTCTCCATCCACATTTTTTCTGACATACAAACAACTCAAGCCCAACTCCTCCAAGGCTCCAGAATTTCCAACATTGACATCAAAGTCTATATCAAATAATATGGTCTAAATACAAAATATTTCAAACTATAAATATTAAAAATTGCTACAATTGTATAACAATTAATGAATAAAATAATATATTCAAGTTTCAAATCTTTATGATTTTTAAATTATATTTCTTTTGCGTTTTATTTCTTGAACTTATTCGAATAATTTTAATTAGAAACTTTCCGCTATAAAAAGCTTAAAATACAATTATCAAACCATAATGAACTAAAATTAATCAGCATGACTACAAAAGCCTTAAAGTCGATTTTAAGTCCATAAAAATTACTATTATTTTCAATTTCGTACCATAAAACAAATTTAAAATATAATTTAAAATGTTGTTTTATTATTTCAAAAAAAAGCTTTTTGTTTTGAACTTTTGTGTACATTTTGTTTCTTTAATTTTTTTGAAATTTCGTTTTTATATATACATTCATTGAAAAATATTTTCATTTATTTGAATGTAGATGTTGGAAAAAGTTTTGAAGCTTTTTTCAAATAAAAGCAAAAGTTATATTTTAAAATTTCTTTCATAGTTAGAGTTAAGAATTATAATATTTTCAAATAATTTAAATAATTGAAGTTTAAGAAATTATTATTTTTTTTTCTTTGAAGACAAATTAAATAAATTTTCAAAAAATTATTAAATAAATTATATAAATTTACCTGATGACATTTATACTAATGAAAAATTGATACGGATACAACAGTACAAAATTTAATCCTACTTCTACCTCAATAGTAGCTAATCAACTTAAACATTTTTCAAATAATGGAACACAAAAAAAATAAGAATATTGTTAAAGGATGAAAAACTTTTAAAATTTGAAGCAATCAACTTTATTTTTATACTTTTACATTTTTTTACTTTTATCTTTCCTACTTTTTTTTTACTTTTTCACTTTGTTATAAGGCACCACGATAATTCGCTCACCTGACAGCTCATTATCGGACTGTCTCTGCGTATGAATTCCTCCCATCATCGTGGTCCACGGGCCGTTACAATAAAAAAATTGTAAAAACAAACATTAAAATTTAAATCAAACACACACTTTTATTTTGAATCGGGAGCATGATGTTTGCTCCAGTCGCCCTCCCTTCCATGGTCACTTGATCTCCCAACACATTCTTGTAGTGACCCCATAAACTCACAATTCGGATACCACCACTCCCTTTACTTATTTCCCCTTAACAAAAATAACTTTAGCCTGACATTCTTTATTATATGTATAACTTTCAAAACATGATTTTTATTCTAACTTTTCTCTTTTCCTAAAACTACTAACAAATAAATTTCTTAGATTTTATATTATTTAATAATTATTAACAAAATTTCAATCGAAATACTTATATATATGAGTGAACAAAAAAACACTTACAACAAAAAAAACGTTACTTTGAATTTCATTTGAAAAGAGATTTTTCTATATATATTATATGTATCCCCCTGTTGATTTATAGACTCACTTAGCAGTCACAATCGGATGCTATTAATTATTTCCTACTTTATTTATTTTTTTATTTCCGTTTCTCATTTACTTCTTTTAGGCCTGAAGGAGCTCCCTATACCCTAATCAAAACGAATCACAATAACGAACACTGAAACTGAAATGCTGACACGAAACCAACAGAACGACACAGACATAGAGAATTATACATAGAGACGAGACACTCCGATTTGTCAAACAAAAATACAACAAATCATATGTCTGATACAACATCAAAATACATTGACTAGCATGTATTTTGTTGTTGCAAGAGTTAGGTTTTTGACAACAGACTTAGGTTTTTGACAATTACGTCTCGTCTCTATGTTACTCTATGGACACAGAATTAACCCTTTTCATATAAAATTCCAGACGAGATTAATAAAACATAACACTAATAAATAAAACCTAAGATTATCTTAATCTAAACTAAATCCTAAATTGTAACTATTATAGCTGATTAAAAAAAACTTATTATTAAATAATGGCAACTGTGTTCCTTTTTTTTCTATTTTCCTTTGTTTGTCTTGGCAGCTGATAAGGTGAATTCTCCGAGAGCTCACTCCAATATTCAATAATTATAAAATTGACAGCTTTATTTACTTTTGTTAACTGGGATTTTAAATACAAATTCTGGAGAACTTTGTTCATTTCCTTATGTTCGGTTTCCCATGAATAATTGCTGACCCTGCCTCCAAGGGAGGCCCGTTCCAAACTAAAAATATTTTAAAACTGTTGTCGAACCAACTTATCTAAACACATCATGTAATTTAACTTACTATATGTATATGATTTTTTTAAAACGCTTGTAATTTCTAAAAAAAAACATTCACATTAATGAAAACTTTCTCACGAAACTATTTTTTTAAAATATACATACTTCTCAATTATTTTCTTAATTTTAATTCTTTTAAAAAAAACTCCCAGGGAATATTTATAATTTTTTTCTTTCCTAAATAGTTCAATATACATTTCTAATGCCTTTTCTTCACTTTCAGCAGAGTCCGGGGTTGACTGTGGTATGGCTCGGCCACTTGAGCGTCTTCCCTGCAGCCGATAAGGTCACTGGGATTGGCCGTCCCTATCGCAATAGTGACTTATCACAACTAGGGCCGGAAAAGAGGTGGGGTTAATTATATGGGAAAAAAAATAATATTCTCATCGGCTCTCCCCATGAACATATAACCTCTTTCCATTTTATAAAAACAAATTTGTTGGCCAATTACATTTGCCATTCACCTCCGGCAAGCAAAAAAGAAACCAATTTGCTGCCAGAGAGGTTTCACATAGGGGGATATTAAGTACAATCAGCCCCTGTGTGTCGCCGGTTCTTTTTTTATAAAGCCTTCCGCAACAAAACACCGAATTTAACAAGGTGCGAAGGAAAATATGGTGTGCGAGGGTTATATCTTTTCAGAACGTGGGGAACTCCCACGCCCTGGTGTCTCAAAAGCCGGGCAAACTAAGCGTCAATAATATGACTGAGTGCTATTTTAATTACGAAAGGAGCGCCGATTCAGCTTTTCGCCTATTTTGTCATCATATTAGGGAAGTTATTGTGAAAAAAATTATCGTATGATTTTACTTTGTTATAATTTTTTCTTTTCAGGTACAACATCACGTCGCTCTTATAATTAGTAAATATTGCACGGGATTTATTGCACATCGGAACTATTTCTGTAAGTTTATTTTGTTTAACAAACGCTACATAATATGAATAGAAATACTATCTATAACATGTCAGGTACATTGACTTATAAATATAGGACAAAACAACAAACATAAGTCTTATTTCCTATACTAATATTGCACAATGACTACATTATCACAGATCGATTTCCCTTCATTATATTGCACGCTTATATCTTTATATCCTTTGTATGAAATATTTCATTAGGCTTTCCTTGCATATTCTCCAGTTCATACATACTATTTCCTATAGGTTTAATAATCCGACATTTTATAAATTTTTTACAAAATTTAGAGTTTATGTTCTTACTGAAGTCACTTAGAATCGTATTTCCTCTGTAGACCTCTTGACCAGGGATAAATTTAACGTTACGTGTCCTCTTTTATACCTCTCGGCACTCCTCTCATACGCCTCGTACATATTTGAACGAATTTTCTCCCTTATTAAATCAAGTTTTTCGTTTCCCTCAAGATTTTCTATTCGATGGTCGGTTAAAGAAAGTAATCTTCGTGCCAGTTTATAATCGGAGCCATTCGTAAACATATGCATACCGAAAAGGGCAATGAAGGGGGTCGCTGCGTGAACTGAATTCCGTAAGGCACATTCTATCTCGGACAAATATAAATCCCAGTCCCTGTGATCCTCCTTTAGATAGGCCCTAATTGCCGCCAAAACCGACTGATTTACCCGCTCTGAAGCATTTGATTGAGGGGAATAAACAGCGGTTTTCATATGGTTGATTTTGTATATATTAATCATATTCTCAAATGCTTTCGATGTGAACTGAACACCATTATCGCTGTGGATCACTTCCGGCACTCCAAACTTATGAAATATTTTATGGGTCATAAATTGAACTACATTACTCGCCGTAGCATCTTTCATTGCCTTGAGAAAAGTGAATTTCGAGAAGTGGTCCACAACGGTGAAGATGTAACAATTCCCACTTTTCGAGAGCGGATATTTTCCTAAAAAATCGATATATAATTTCTGAAAAGGCCTATACGTCTTAACTTCGTGACCAATTTCTGGCATCATTTTATGGTTGACTGGTTTAGTTTCCTTACAGATTTCACATGAATTAATATATTGCCTCATTTCAACAGTCATTCTAGGCCAATAATAGAACCGTTTGATCCTTTCCAATGTTTTGGCTATGCCACCATGGGCAGCTGTTCCTTCCGAATGAGCTGTTTCAATCATGGAATCCATCTAGTGGAGCTCTTGATAACATATCCGCTACCACATTTTCGGATCCTTTTCGATGTTCGATCTCAAAATCGTAAGCCTGGAGCTGTAGCGACCAACGTGCTAGCCTCCCGCTGAGATCTTTTAAAGTCATGAGCCACTTTAAACTGGCATGATCCGTAATTACAGTGAACGGCATCATTTCGATTTATGGCCTAAATCTTTTTATCGCCATCACGGCCGCGAGGCATTCTTTTTCCGTCGCGCTATATTTCCGCTGACATGAATTCAATTTTTGTGAGTAGAACGCAATATGGTGTTCTTCTTTACTGTCGTTCAATTGGTATAGAACGGCTCCTATGCCATATTCTGAAGCGTCACACTGAACAAAAAATCTTTTAGAAAAATCTGGATGCCTTAAAACTGGTGCTGAGGTTAATGCTCTCTTGAGTGTTGAAAACGCATCTGCAGCTTCAGGTGTCATTACAAACTTTTTAGCTTTTCTTAAGGTATCTGTGAGGGGCGCTGCGATAGTTGCAAAATCTTTAATAAACCGTCTGTACCAGCCGGCTGTACCTAAGAAGCTTCTGACTTCTCTCGTGGTCTTAGGCAGATTTATGTTACGTATTGCAACTATTTTTTCTGGATCAGTCTATAACATGTCTCCTCCAATTATAAATCCAAGATACTTAAGTTCTTAGTAGCAGAATCGCGACTTTTTCAATCCGATTGTCAAGTTCGCTTCCTTTAGGCAATTTGCTACCTCCTCTAATAGTCGTAAATGTTCTTCGAACGTGCTAGAAATTATTAATAGATCATCCAGATAAATGAAAACATTATCTTTTAATCTCTGCGGCACTACCTTGTCCATTAATCTACATAGACGTTGTGCCGCATTACATAAGCCGAAAGGCATCACTCTAAATTGATACAGCGGGCGTCCGGCAACTGTAAAAGCTGTGTATGGTTTACTTTCTTGGTCCAATTCAATTTGCCAAAATGCAAACTTAAGATCGACGCTACTTATAAAATATGTTTCGTCGATGCGGCTCAATATTCCATCGATATTTTGCAGAGGATATGCGTCTTTTACCGTCAGGTTATTCAGTTTTCGGGCATCAAGGCAAAATCGATTTTTCCCTGGTTTACGGACTATTGTTGTCCGATTACTCCACGGACTTTCACTTTCTTCGATCACTTTGAGCTCCTGCATGGTGTCTATTTCTTTATATGTAATTTCTTGTACCGTGGGCGAGATGGGATAGTATCGGTCCTTGACAGGTACAGCATTGTCCACTAACTTTATTGAATGTTTCTCGAGAGTAGTTAACCCTAAACCTTTTTCCTCAAATGTGTTAAAACTCTTTACTACCTCATTTAGTAGATGTTTTTGTTGCTCACTAAGCTCATGTGGCATCATTACATAATTTGGTTTCTCTTCCACTATACTGTTTTGAACACGAACTGTTTTAAGTTCGTCCATTTGTGTCACTTCAGGTATCAATTTAAATAGTTTCCAGAAATCTATTCCAAGATATAACGTTTGTTCTAATTCAGGACAAAGATACAACAGCATCTTACGCTCTTGATCTTTGTACTTAATAGTTGTATTTATTTTCCCTAAGATTCTATATTGTTGACCACTGGCCGTTTTCACGTTGTTCAATAATGGGTGAACTTCTATATCTAATTTGGACACTAACTCAATACAGCCCTTTCCTAAAATACTTACTGATGCTCCTGAGTCCAACAAGCCTCTGATTGACGTATTACACATCTCTATATTCACAAAAATTCGGGGATCATCTGTCTTCAAATTTGCCCTAATCAGAGATTCGATTACCAATTTTCTTAAAACACGTCGTTCCTTAAATTTCCTACGAGTCCTTAAAATTCTATTAGGGATTGCCCTCCTTATTGAATCTACGCTAAAAATTCTAGATCTAACCTTCTCATAATTCTTCTTTCTCTCTTGCAGAGGGAGATAATGCCTCATTTGAGATAAATATCCTTTCTCATTTATGCTGTAATTATATCTTGTAATATTGTTATTGTCTTCCCCAGATACGCCTTTTAATTCATTGTTGCTTTTTCTGTGGAGGTTTCGGTACGACGTGGGGCTCCCATCGTTCCCACGCCCCGCCATTGGTTTCCCTGTTGGCAATGTGGACATTTAGGCGTAATGACTCCTGGCTTTCCTCAGCGATAACAAAATAGTGTTCTTTCTGGGCATTCCATGAACACGTGACCTGGGACTTTACAGTTCCAGCAGATCAGCGATTGTTTTTGTTGTTGCTGATGGTTAAGTTGAATTGACGCTACTTCCTCTGAATTTTTCGGATGATTTTCCTCGGGTTCTTGGTAGTCCAGGTGATCAATATACACTTCATTGACTTGTCGTGTAGGTTTGGCCGGAAGTTGAAAATTTCTTAGTTCCCTTCTGGGAAAATTTCGTTCAGCTTCATTACATTCGATTCGTAGCTGCTCTACTGACGACACAGATATTGGATAGACAATTCTTCCAACACTTTCCTTAACGTTTCTTTTTAAAATTTTTATCATATCATACTCAGGTAATGCTTGAAATAATTTCGCACGTCTATTGATTCATTAATGTTCTGTCTTCTTTCAACTAGGTCACGCATTATCTCAAAATTGGATCTTGATGTTTGATATTGACTGAGTAAAGCCTGCTTAAGCCCTGACCATTTTACGCCGAAATGAGTTTGCACAAATAACCAGTACCAAACTTTTACGGGACCTGATATCAACAAATGAAAATCTCTCTCCAATTCTTCTACTGGTATTTCGTATTGGGCCTGAAGGCGTTCTATACGAAATATAAAATCCTAAACGTTCGTACGCGAAGTATTTCCATCAAAATTCAGCCCCCATTTATCTATACGAATCCACATTTTATTTAGCACATCTTTTCTTCTTCCAAAGATTTTTGTACTATTAAAGCCTCATCTGCTACCAAATCCCTAACTTCTGGTGCTATTTCGTCGCTATTGTTAGCGGATGTGACTCGCATTGTAGGTAAACTAGCAGACGTGCTCGGATTTCCCGTCGTTATAGTCCTGGACAAATCAGTAATCTGTCCTTCGTTCGATTTTCTATTATTTTCATTCATATTAGACACGGGAGGTTTCATTCGACGTTGCTTAGAAGACAAATGTGGTATTGTTCTATTGTTATCGAATTCAACTTTCCTTTTCCTATTCGATTGAGACATAGTTGCCACGTTCATACCCTTTACACGAAGGTCTGATAAATCGTTACAAATAAAATTCTATAATATCAATTACTAATCACTTTACTAAACAAAAAATAACATGCATACCATACAATTAAAATTCCTATAATCTATATATTAGAGTGACAGCCGATTTTTTTTTTAGATTTCAAAGAGTGCCGGGTGGAATATTGTGACACTAGGCCTAAATGTTAAGTGCTGAAAATTTGAGCCAAATCGGGCAACGATTTCTGGACGCGCATCGAGGTCAAAGTACTGATATATGCAAAATTTTACTGTTAATATGGAATAAATAGGTGAAACTCGTTAACTTTCTGAATTGTTTTCTAGAAATGTGTAGATTTATTTATATTAATGAATATTACATTAAAAAAAAATTTTGGAAATTAACCCTGTATCTCCTTTGGTTCAAAATGACCCAAAAACTGTATTATCGCCAAAATTAGAGAAAAATGCAAATTTTTCAGTTTTTGAAAAAATTTTGGTACTAAATAAATACTTTTGCAATTGAATGCAAAAGAATCGAAATATGTACGTAATTATCGTTGTAATGAGATATAAATGACAAAATTTGATTAAAAAATTTTAAAGTTATTACAAATTCGCCAGACCATTAACGTGTTTCAGGCCACTTGAACAAAAAATTTAGGAAAAAAATTAAGATATTTCGAGAAAAATTAAAATAAAAGCTCATTTTTACTTAAAATATGTCCATATTTACTTGTATATGAGTTTTTGTCTTCGTAGGATACCGTTAACCTATTCGCAGGTATGGCCAAAAAAAATAATTTTTTTAACGGCTGTTTCAAAACTCCATTTTAAAATTTTTAAAAATTTTGTTAAACAAATTTGAGAATTTTTTTATCATCACATGGGGATTTATTGACAACATAATAGGGAATAAAAATGTGGAAAAAGTATGTCAATACCTCTTATAGTTTTTCCGTACCTGCGATATAAATTTTGCGATTTTCGAGAAAAACGAATTTTTTGTCCATATTTAGGCGAATGAGTCCAATTTCCTTACTGTTATAAATTTTAAGTAAAACCTATTCATAATATTATAGTCCTTGTAATTTTAAATATGTTCTGAAAGTTTTACCAAAATCGGAAAACGATAACCTTTGAATCGTGAAGGTCAAAGGTCAAATTTTTCAATATTTGGAATTTCTAATGAAAAGATAGCGAAATGTTATATATTTTTGGGCCGATTTTCATGAAACTTGAGGAAAATATATATTGGTGTCTAGCATTTACAACAACAGTGCAGAAATGGATTTTAACCTTTAAGAGGACTTGGGGTCAAAATGGTTGTGTTTTTCGTGATTTTAAAAGTTGAGGGTAATTTGGACCCCAAGTGCTGCTAAGGGTTAATTTCCATTTTTGTGCTTTTATTTTAAATTCTGGACTTTATGTTATATTTTCCTTAAGTTGCATTAAAATCGGCCCAAAAATATATAACATTTCGCTATCTTTTCATTAGAAATTCCAAATATTGAAAAATTTGACCTTTGACCTTCACGATTCAAAGGTTATCGTTTTCCGATTTTAGTAAAACTTTCAGAACATATTTAAAATTACAAGGACTATAATATTATGAATAGGTTTTACTTAAAATTTATAACAGTAAGGAAATTGGACTCATTCGCCTAAATATGGACAAAAAATTAGTTTTTCTTGAAAAACACAA
Source organism: Calliphora vicina (assembly GCF_958450345.1). Lineage (NCBI taxonomy): Eukaryota > Metazoa > Arthropoda > Insecta > Diptera > Calliphoridae > Calliphora > Calliphora vicina. The sequence goes on along the minus strand of NC_088781.1, from coordinate 81,829,751 downwards.
AATTTAAATCGCAGGTACGGAAAAACTGTAAGAGGTATTGACATAATTTTTTCATATTTTTATTCCCTATTTTGATCTCAATAAACCCCAATGTGATGATCGAAAAAATCTGAAATTTGTTTAACAAAATTTTTAAAAATTTGAAAATGGAGTTTTGAAACAGCCGTTAAAAAAATTATTTTTTTTGGCATAATTCATAAAGTAAATATGGACATATTTTAAGTAAAAATGAGCTTTTATTTTAATTTTTCTCGAAATATCTTAATTTTTTTCCTAAATTTTTTGTTCAAGTGGCCTGAAACACGTTAATGGTCTGGCGAATTTGTAATAACTTTAAAATTTTTTAATCAAATTTTGTCATTTATATCTCATTACAACGATAATTACGTACATATTTCGATTCTTTTGCATTCAATTGCAAAGAGTGCCGGGTGGAATATTGTGACACTAGGCTTAAATGTTAAGTGCTGAAAATTTGAGCCAAATCGGGCAACGATTTCTGGACGCGCATCGAGGTCAAAGTACTGATATATGCAAAATTTTACTGTTAATATGGAATAAATAGGTGAAACTCGTTAACTTTCTGAATTGTTTTCTAGAAATGTGTAGATTTATTTATATTAATGAATATTACATTAAAAAAAAAATTTGGAAATTAACCCTGTATCTCCTTTGGTTCAAAATGACCCAAAAACTGTATTATCGCCAAAATTAGAGAAAAATGCAAATTTTTCAGTTTTTGAAAAAATTTTGCTACTAAATAAATACTTTTGCAATTGAATGCAAAAGAATCGAAATATGTACGTAATTATCGTTGTAATGAGATATAAATGACAAAATTTGATTAAAAAATTTTAAAGTTATTACAAATTCGCCAGACCATTAACGTGTTTCAGGCCACTTGAACAAAAAATTTAGGAAAAAAATTAAGATATTTCGAGAAAAATTAAAATAAAAGCTCATTTTTACTTAAGATATGTCCATATTTACTTGTATATGAGTTTTTGTCTTCGTAGGATACCGTTAACCTATTCGCAGGTATGGCCAAAAAAAATAATTTTTTTAACGGCTGTTTCAAAACTCCATTTTCAAATTTTTAAAAATTTTGTTAAACAAATTTGAGAATTTTTTTATCATCACATGGGGATTTATTGACAACATAATAGGGAATAAAAATGTGGAAAAAGTATGTCAATACCTCTTATAGTTTTTCCGTACCTGCGATATAAATTTTGCGATTTTCGAGAAAAACGAATTTTTTGTCCATATTTAGGCGAATGAGTCCAATTTCCTTACTGTTATAAATTTTAAGTAAAACCTATTCATAATATTATAGTCCTTGTAATTTTAAATATGTTTTGAAAGTTTTACCAAAATCGGAAAACGATAACCTTTGAATCGTGAAGGTCAAAGGTCAAATTTTTCAATATTTGGAATTTCTAATGAAAAGATAGCGAAATGTTATATATTTTTGGGCCGATTTTCATGAAACTTGAGGAAAATATAACATAAAGTCCAGAATTTAAAATAAAAGCACAAAAATGGAAATTAACCCTTAGCAGTATTTCAAGAGCTTCTTCAAAAAGGTGTGTAAATCATAATTTATCATCAAAAAAAATCAAATAATTAATTCTTTAGTATTTTCGCAAACAAAAAAAATTGTTTTTTGTATACCAAAGGTCAGTCATTCTAATTCATTCCGATACGATAGCCTCCCCGAACGGCTATCGGTTATTACGAATGCTGCTTTACATCTGAGTTATCAAACTGAATCTACGAATATAGAACGAATCGCTAGGAAATATACAAGTACTAATAAGATCGCAACTTGCAAGCCTATGAACCCCATTAGAGAATTTAGAAGTAATTCATTGTGCTTTTCCGAACTGTAGTGTATTGGAATCTCTCACATCGAACTTTAGGTCAATAACCTAAACGGTTAAGATTTTTCCTATACTCCATTCCGAGTACACAAATGAATACTGTGGGCTATTGCAATTTTCTAGTATGTTATGGTTTAGTATGTAGGTCTTGACACACTCAGACACTATATCAGCCGTATTTATAACCAAAATTTAGCATGGATTTAACATACAAGTTATTTATAATGTATTTCTTATCCACTCGCTAAACGCATGTTAACGAACGATCAAAGACTTGCTAAGTCTTTAATCAACAGCTGTTTTGTGTCAAAGTAAATTTGTAAATAAACATATTATAAACGTTTTGTGTGGGAAAAAATTAAATTAAATTATTTAAAAATGATTGAGGATTGTGTTCCAAGCTTCTTTTTTCTTCCTATTTGTGTTTGTATCGATTTTGACGTTTTCGATAATATCTAGTTTATTCAAAACTAGATTTTAAAGTATGTCCTGAAAACAAATACATTTTGTTAGAACCATTGATAGAAAATTACAATATACTTACTTTTTATCCTGACCCCAATTTGCGGATCTTTTTACAATTTTTGTTTCTTGTTTTTCCATATTTTGTACTTCTTGAAACATTTCAAAATTTGAGGGAAACAAGTTAAATATAAATGTCAAGAAATACATCAGAGTTGATTTTTTTCATTTTTTTTTAAATAGTTGACAATACATCACACTTTTCAGAGTTGATTTTCATATAAATTATTGACAGACAAAAGTGCATTATAAATAAACTCTTTGCTAACTTTCTGCTAAGCTTAATCGGTCTGCTAGTTAGCAGATCGTTGTGTGCGATGTATACACAGTGGCTAATTTTTCGTTATAGATACGCCCATATGTGTCTTAAAGCTTTATAAGCTGAATTTCTTTCGTTTGGGCGCCATATTGTTACGTGACCGTTATAAGGCACCACGATAATTCGCTCACCTGACAGCTCATTATCGGACTCCCTCTGGGTATGAATTCCTCCCATCATCGTGGTCCACGGGCCGTTACAATAAAAAAATTGTAAAAACAAACATTAAAATTTACATCAAACACACACTTTTTTTTGAATCGGGAGCATGATGTTTGCTCCAGTCGCCCTCCCTTCCATGGTCACTTGATCTCCCAACACATTCTTGTAGTGCCCCATAAACTCACAATTCGGATACCACCACTCCCTTTACTTATTTCCCCTTAACAAAAATAACTTTAGCCTGACATTCTTTATTATATGTATAACTTTCAAAACATGATTTTTATTCTAACTTTTCTGTTTTCCTAAAACTACTAACAAATAAATTTCTTAGATTTTATATTATTTAATAATTATTAACAAAATTTCAATCGGAATACTTATATATATGAGTGAACAAAAAAACACTTACAACAAATCTATATCTATCATTAAATATCCATATTGTCTATATTAATGACTTAGTAATCCAGATATAGATCAAAAATAGGTAAAAAATCGAGGTTGTCCCGGTTTTTTGCTCATATCTCCGTTATTTATGGACCGATTTTGCTGATTTTAAATAGCAAACTTCTCGAAAGCATGTCTGATAGAATTATTGATGATTTGGATCCCGAAGATATCTGGGGTCTTCAGAAAATTGATTTCAACAGACAGACAGACGGACATGGCTTAATCGACTGCGCTATCTATAAGGATCCAGAATATATATACTTTATAGGGTCGGAAATGAAAAATGTAGAAATTACAATCGGAATGACAAACGAATCACAATAAAGAACACTGAAACTGAAATGCTGACACGAAACCAACAGAACGACACAGAATTAACCCTTTTCATATAAAATTCCAGACGAGATTAATAAAACACAACACTAATAAATAAAACCTAAGATTATCTTAATCTAAACTAAATCCTAAATTGTAACTATTATAGCTGATTAAAAAAAACTTATTATTAAATAATGGCAACTGTGTTCCTTTATTTTCTATTTTCCTTTGTTTGTCTTGGCAGCTGATAGGGTGAATTCTCCGAGAGCTCACTCCAATATTCAATAATTATAAAATTGACAACTTTATTTACTTTTGTTACCTGGGATTTTAAATACAAATTCTGGAGAACTTTGTTCATTTCCTTATGTTCGGTTTCCCATGAATAATTGCTGACCCTGCCTCCAAGGGAGGCCCGTTCCAAACTAAAAATATTTTAAAACTGTTGTTGAACCAACTTATCTAAACACATCATGTAATTTAACTTACGTTCTCCTTTTACTTTATTTATTTTGGCAGGGATTACTATATGTATATGATTTTTTTAAAACGCTTGTAATTTCTAAAAAAAAATATTCACATTAATGAAAGCTTTCTCACGAAACTATTTTTTTAAAATATACATACTTCTCAATTATTTTCTTAATTTTAATTCTTTTAAAAAAAACTCCCAGGGAATATTTATAATTTTGTTTGCAATTTAATTTAAATTTGTTTTCATTTCGAATACAGTAATTCGTTATATGTGTATAGATTATTTTCTTATTTATTTTATTTAACACAACCACTTCTCTTTCCTTCGTGAATGCTGTATTATTAAAATGCCTCGTACTTTTTTACATCACCATTTCAATTATTCGCGCTATTTTCACATAATACAAAAAAATATGGCTGAGGCAGTTCAAAGTCCAATCTATATGTCAAATAACAGAAACATTATCCATCCTTATTCCTTTTCATATATATTTGTCCTTTTTTAAAAATAACGTATAACAATTTCAAAATTACTAACAAAAACGGTTATGAAAAAAATTCATTCATACATTTTTACTATTTTATTTCTCACAGTATCATTATAGTATTATGTGTGTTGTTATATAATCTGGCAACACTTTGTTTTTTTCCTTCTCTTTATCCATTCAACTATTAAACAGACCATTAACATTCAATAATCAAAACAAAGTACAACAGGCAGCTTGGATGGTAAGTATTAAAATAAATTTTTGTCAAAATAATTTTAATTCAAATTTTTAATTGTTTATTTCAGAATTGCATTCCTGGAGGTTGGTGATTTGGGTATGGTATGTATTCGTTCCTAAATAGTTCAATATACATTTCTAATGCCTTTTCTTCACTTTCAGCAGAGTCCGGGGTTGACTGTGGTATGGCTCGGCCACTTGAGCGTCTTCCCTGCCGCCGATAAGGTCACTGGGATTGGCCGTCCCTATCGCAATAGTGACTTATCACAACTAGGGCCGGAAAAGAGGTGGGGTTAATTATATGGGAAAAAAATAATATTATCATCGGCTCTCCCCATGAACATATGACCTCTTTCCATTTTATAAAAACAAATTTGTTGGCCAATTACATTTGCCATTCACCTCCGGCAAGCAAAAAAGAAACCAATGGGCTGCCAGAGAGGTTTCACATAGGGGGATATTAAGTACAATCAGCCCCTGTGTGTCGCCGGTTCTTTTTTTTATAAAGCCCTCCGCAACAACTTTTCTACTTTTATCATTTTTTACTTTTTACTTTTATAATTTTTCCTTTCAACATTTTTACTTTTCTACTTTTTTAAAATAAGCTTTTTGTTTTGAAAATGTATGTACTTTTTGTTTTTTAAGTTTTTAAATTTTTGTTTATTATTTACATTCACTGAAAAATATTTTCAATTATTTGAATTTGTGATAAAAAAGTTAAGAAAGTTTTTTCAAATATTTATTTTCAAAAATTAACCCTAAAATTTCATTTGTTGTTAGGCTAATTAAATTTGTTGTTTCCAAAATAAAACATTTTTTTATTTTTTAAATATTATTGTTTAACAAATATTCATATTATTACAATAATAATAATTATTATCAAATATATTTCTTATCGACAAATAATAAAAAATAATTTTTAAAATTTTGTTATATTTAATAATATCATACATCAAATTTCAAAATAGTATGCCATTCAATACACTCGATTTTTAAAATCAACTCGATAATCCACAAATCACGTAATTATCATAAGATTTCACACATTTTTTTTTTGTCAAACAAAAAATTTACCTTGATAATATTTAAGATGATAATATTTGCAGACTACTATACTGAGCATTGGCGTAGATAGGGGGGTGCTGGGGTGGTCTAAACCACCCCAGACACGCGCCTGCCCACCCCAGATAAAAATTTGGAAAGTCGCAGAAAGATTTTTTTGGATTTGTAGATTGTTCCGTTAAGAAATTCCTGTGCGGTTTACAAGCTAACATAAAGGAGTCAAATTCGCTAGCCATTTTGGTTCATTGTTTATCCGATAGGCTAAACTTAGTTATTGTGGATTCGTGTTCACACATATGTATCATCAGCGCAAACATTCTTAGCATAGTAATGATTTAAAAAGCCTAAAGGCCTAGTTAGTTTGTACGTTCCGTTCCGAATCAGCTGTTTTGTTTTTAACATAGGGAAAGTTGTGTATGTCGTTAGTTTTTCTGTAACGTTGCCGTTCTGTTGCGGATGAATCTGTTGAAAACAGAATATTGTCCGCAACGTTAAGTGACAGCTAAAACAGCTGATATCATATATACACAAAAATGCCAACAATATGAAAGCAGTGGTGCCAACATTTTTGAAAGGGAAATATTTATTATTAACAAAAGAATAAAAAATATAATATTTTCAAAAAAACATTGAAATTTAATAAAATAAATATAAATTTCTTTTAATGTATGTTCTATGTATGTAAACAAATTAGTTTAAATTAAATCATTAACAAAAAATATATGTATGTATTATAAAAATGTTCACAATATTATGTTGAAGGTCTAAATGCAAAAAACACTAAAAATAGTAACAAAATCACCAAGATGGTTTTTTGGTTATTATTTTAAAAACAGCTGATACGATCTTACGGAAAAACTAACTACAATATAACAGCATTCAGAACGGCACAGAACAGAAACGTTACAGAACGCAAAGACTAATGGAGCCTTAAGCCAAGCTCTTCAAACTAAACAGTATAATAATATAATAAACAGCCTTTGCACAACTAGATGGAGTTGTAGATATAAAAATTGTAAGTCAGTAATTAAAAGTGATCTTGAAGATTTCAACATTAGGTAAAAGCTAAAATCTGGATTTGCCGGATTCTATTCCTTCAGTTGATTATTGGAAGTTAAATATATATAATCCAGTAATAGATAGCATAATACCGATTCCAAAACATTCCATTACCTAAAGCTGTTAACAATTTCTTTAAATTAGATTTGGATGGCGCCGATGAATTCATTATTAATTACCCAGCAAAAACTTTTCTTACAAATAAGCCGAAAAATAAGGGGAATTTGACGATTCAACTACTTATTTTTCTACTGTAAGAACTCATTATTTTTGTTCGCGATGTCCCAAAAGTAATCCTTTATATTTTGACCAGAAATAAGTTGTTTTGTTAGTAGAGTTATTTATAGAATTTTTATTTACACAAAAAAATAAAAATAAAAAAAAATAAGTCGCAGACCCGATTCCAACCTGCAACCTTCTGTTTGGTAGTCTGCCGTTGTGCTCACTACACCATTGCTTAGTTATTTCATTGTACATCAAATAATGGTTTTCACACAGTAATGCAATATTCAAGGCGAATTTATACAAGGTGGTGGTAGTTCTACAAAAACAACAAATGGTCTTAACAAATGTCAAAAAACAGAAATTAAAAATTAAACATATATGTATTAAAACTAAATATAGTGTAGATAATTGAATAGTGAGGGCTTTACTTATTTATGCAAAATATAAATATTTTGTTAATTAGCTTAGAATATGTAGATATTGAAGTATAAAAACAAGCTTTGACAGTTGTTAGAACCAAACAAGCGAAAAAAGAGTAATCAGCTGATTGACTGACTCCACCTTGTATAAATTCGCCTTGGCAATATTCTTTTCTGTTTTTCTAAAAATAAACATGCAATAAAAAAAATGGGCAAATTGAAAAAAAGTAACAGTTTTTTTTTTTGTTTGTTAATTTTGTTTTTTTAGACTTTACTACTTCAAAAGTAAGTTATTAAAAAAGACATTATTAAAAATACATTGTAGCCTTTGTAAGCGAAGTTTTTGCTGGGTACATGTTTTGCATGATAAAATCCAAAATTGACAAGAATATCTCTCCAAGCATTTACATACTTTTACAAGTGGCAATAAGCCTTACTATCAGTTCTGCTAGTTGCGAAAGAAGTTTCTCAGCTATGCGTAGAATAAAACAATGGTTACGTAGTGTAATGCTTCAGGAACGATTTTCAAATTTAGCAGTTTTTTTTCAACTCAATTCTTTATTTATAATAATATTTGTACAAAGGCGTATATGTATGTATGTATATGTATACAATATTACATTTTTAAATATAGAGAGTTTAGATATAAATAAATCTTTTCAACACAAAAATAGTATTTTGTCTAACTGATATAATAAGGAACAAATAACAGTTTAGATTGTGGCAACCTCTTTAATATTTTAATATTTAATCAATTTACCCATTTTTGTATAAATCAAATATTTTCATAAAATATAAATTATTCTGTTTTAACTTTTGATATAAAAAGATTGTTTTAATGTGGGAGTAATGTGGCAACCTCTTTAATATTTTAAAATTTAATCAATTTACCCATTTTTGTATAAATCAAATATTTTCATAAAATATAAATTATTCTGTTTTAACTTTTGATATAAAAAGATTGTTTTAATATTAAAATAAAACTCTATAAGATCAAGAGAAAAACTAAAAAAAATCCCATTTGAATATAATAAAAAATTATAAAAATATTTTATAAAATAAATTAGCAGTTTTAAATATGGAAAATGAAGTAGTTATGTTACCAAACTCAACTTTTGTGATATTTTAGTCATAGAGAATAGACATATAGCGAAAACTCTCCTGTCAAAGACCTAACTCATTTGTCAGAAACCTAAGTGGTGAGAATGTATTAGTAGAAAAAACTATGTGAAAACAAAAACAACACTCGTATGTGTGATTATTTTTAATAATTTTTTTGTTTGATTTTTTTTCTAGTTTTCGCTCTATGTGAAAACAAAAACAACACAACAATTACACATTTTTAGTAATTTTTTTGTTTGATTTTTTTTTCTAGTTTTTACTATTTGGGAAGTGCACTTGCCCACCCCAGAGTAATAGTCTAGCTACGCTTATGATACTGAGTACTAATAGTTGTCAAGAACTCAGGTATCATAATATAATTTTAACGTCTACTCAATCAAAAGAAATTTTAAAATTTTTTTCACTTTGTGTTTGTTAGAATAAGAATAATAAAAAACAAAAATTAAAATTTCAAAAAATTTACAAAAAAATATTTTATTTAAAATTTTTTTTTTTTTTTAAAAATCGACTTTTCAGATTTTGGGGTTGGACTAATTATCTTTAAATTATCTTGGTAATCAGCTAAATCGATCCATAAATGGCTGAGATATAGGCAAAAACCAATTATTTTCTCGACCAATAAAAAAATACAAATATTTGCAATATTACTCTTAGTAAAATCTTAGCGAAATACCAAAAGTATGAATAATATTAAGAATTACATCATGAAAACAAAAAAAAATCCAAGATCTAAGGTCGTTGAAGTTGTAATTCACATACAGAACACATTAATCATAGTGAAATAATCTAGACACTTCTGTTACTTGAAAAATTAGGTTTTACATACATATAAATTTACAGCCTGTTTTTATAAAATTTACCAATTTCTGAACAAACGATTAGTCAACAGATCGTTTATTATAAATCACAATTTTTTTTATATGTTTTTTACGTAAAATTATTAAATTCTTTTAATAAAGAAGAAAATAATATTTCATTCGTTACTGTGACGAATTGAATGAAAAACATGGGATTTTTATAATACAAATTGCTTAACAATTTCTATATTATGTACGTATTTGAATTGAAATAATTTTATTTAGGAAAATTATTAGGAAAACATATTAAGTAAACTTAATAAAATAGTAAAATAAAACTATCTCTAATCTCTTTGAAACTCAATATAAAACAAGTAAGAAAGTATGGTCGGTTGGTCAAGCCCGACCATATAATACCCTAGACAAAGTATATGACCAAAAAATTAGGTTACATGACTTCCGTATATATGAAATTTATTTGGAGAGAAATTTGTGCAGATACCTATAAAAATTAAACATTTATGATCGATAAAGTCCTATTTCTGGAGGACATTTGTATGGGGGCTAGGTAAAATAATGGACCGATTTCAGCCAGGTTCAATTGGCTTCGTCCTTGGGTCGAAAAAAAATGTATTTGCCAAATTTTATAGAAATATCTTCAAAATTGCGACCTGTACTTTGCGCACAAGGTTTACATGAATATCCGCCAGCCAGACGGACGGACGGCCATCGTTTACTACACTAAGAGAAATATGACGATCTAAATTTAAGAAAAAAATTCTTGAATGGAGATTGCAAAATTTTTCAAGTTTTAATCTTAAATTATGGTCAGTAAGATTTACGTTCTCAAAATTAAGAATAATTTCTTGATTTCTAGAACGCATTCTAAAAATCAAGAACATAGTCTTAATTTTGAGATTGTATTTTTGAATTTAAGAACATATTCTCAAAGTTTAGATTGAATTATTGATTTTTTAGAAATTTGACAATAATGAAAGCTTGTTGTGTTATAAATTGCAAAACGCTGATCGAAGTAGACGTGTTTAAAAAAAGTGAACAAAATATTTAATTAATACTTAATAGAAAATCAGAACTCAGACGAACTAGTTCTTATAAGTATATATGTGAGTGAAGATTTCTTGACGCTGGCTGATGGACAATATCATCTGAGCAGAACGCCGTAAGAAAGGATACACTTTGATATTTGGCCGATATTTGCGAAGTTTTTCCCACTGAGAATGAACTTAAGGTAATTTCGTTATAGATTTTTTTACAAAATTATTATTAAAGCTGCATCATTCAACAACAATAGCCTAGATACAAGCTCATCTCGTTTGGATGAAGAAGAAATTGCTGAAATGTCATATATAGTAGAACTGCGTTTTTAGTTTTTCATTTTGTGATCTTTTCTCTTTTTTAAAGGACTTAAAAGTTTTAAGGATATAGAAATTTCTTAAAATTTATTTAAATAGTTCTGCTCATTAGTTTTTCTTTATATGGATATCAAATGAAAGGGGACAAAAATTTTCAAGTTTTAATCTTAAATTATGGTCAGTAAGATTTACGTTCTCAAAATTAAGAATAATTTCTTGATTTCTAGAACGCATTCTAAAAATCAAGAACATAGTCTTAATTTTGAGATTGTATTTTTGAATTTAAGAACATATTCTCAAAGTTTAGATTGAATTATTGATTTTTTAGAAATTTGACAATAATGAAAGCTTGTTGTGTTATAAATTGCAAAACGCTGATCGAAGTAGACGTGTTTAAAAAAAGTGAACAAAATATTTAATTAATAATAGAAAATCAGAACTCAGACGAACTAGTTCTTATAAGTATATATGTGAGTGAAGATTTCTTGACGCTGGCTGATGGACAATATCATCTGAGCAGAACGCCGTAAGAAAGGATACACTTTGATATTTGGCCGATATTTGCGAAGTTTTTCCCACTGAGAATGAACTTAAGGTAATTTCGTTATAGATTTTTTTACAAAATTATTATTAAAGCTGCATCATTCAACAACAATAGCCTAGATACAAGCTCATCTCGTTTGGATGAAGAAGAAATTGCTGAAATGTCATATATAGTAGAACTGCGTTTTTAGTTTTTCATTTTGTGATCTTTTCTCTTTTTTAAAGGACTTAAAAGTTTTAAGGATATAGAAATTTCTTAAAATTTATTTAAATAGTTCTGCTCATTAGTTTTTCTTTATATGGATATCAAATGAAAGGGGACAATTTCTAGAAGTAGATAATTTTTTTTATTTTTACTTTTCAGGACGAAAAGTTGTAAAAAATGTCCTTTGAAAAATGTATCCTTTTATATCCTTAAGAATTTCCAATATATTTTTCTAAAAAAAAATATATGTTGAAACCATGCATATACTTTAACACATGCTTAAATTTCGTTCTTATCCCAGCAAAAATTTTGTGAATTTTTGTAATGACAACTAGTTATTTCATGCATTCTTTTGTAAGGAGTGGTGGTTACCCAGCACATTATTTTATTTACTAGAATAAGTACTTATTTTTATACAGGCTGGTAATGAACTTTTGCATTTAGCACAGCTATCTAGTGTGTTTGACTGGAAAACGGGAGGTTAGTGGTTCGCCACCTGTCAAAGCCATTAATTTTTTGTTCATATCATATTCATTTATATGTTGATGTTAAAACTATCGTTAACTTCCAATAAAATAACTCGTACATGGAGCAGTGAGTTAGCAGCTTGACTATCAAACACAAGCAAATAATGTGACTGTTCGATTCCCACACAAGGCAATATTTTTTGCGTTTTTTTTTTGGCTACATATTCTTGTTGTGAATTTACTACTTATTTCTCAACTGATTGTAAGTACATTTGTAAGCTTGACCCCTGAATTTTTTAAAAATCTCGAACAACGATAAGTAGTGTTTCAGTCAAATAATAAGTAGTTATCGCTTTGCTCCAATTATACTTGCTGGCTTACTATGTAAGTAAAGTTTTTGCTGGGTATAGCTTTATAAGTTAAGCCTAAACAGAAAAAAACATATTATTAAGTTCATTAAAAAAAAATACTTTTATCGATACAGCAATTAAGATTACAAAAATATTAGATAGTACTTTTTGGACTTGAACAAGTCCACATACACATGAAACTGGAGATCGTATATAGTAAATCTGCGTTCTCAGTTTTTAATTTTCTGATCCTTTCTTCTTTTTAAAGGACTTCAAAGTTTCAAGGATGTACAAATTTATACAAAATTAAATAAATATTTTTATAAATGTTTGTCAATATATGTATCAAATAAAAAAAGACAATCATTGGAAATGAAACAAAAGAGTTACTTAAATTTTATTCTTTCATATTTTAGTATAATTCTAACAAATTCCCAATTAGTACCAGCAGAAACAATTATTATAAAAAAATTAAATTTATATAATAAATAAAAATATTTAAGCTATACTAAATACTAAATAAAGATATAAAAGAAAGAAGAAATATAAAAATATATTATGGAGAAAAATTAATACGTTTACTCTGCCGCTTGTATGGAGTATGTGAATCACGACATATCGACCAACAGCATTTAGCGAGCATGCGACAAGTGCTCTTTCCTCTAAAGCGATTTTCAATAATTGCTAGGTCCTGGTGGAATCGTTCCCCATGTTCTTCACTAAAATGACCCAAATTATCGGGGAAAAAATCTAGGTGCCTATCTAATGGTGTTTTCTTTTCTGACACAAAATGTTGCCTATATATTGTGTACCATTTATTAAATGTTACCCATACCCTCATAATGTGTTGCATTTTTAACGATCACAATAGAACAAAATCATTACCATTTATGCAATTTTCTTTTATGTAGCTACTAAATATTAAAAAACTATACTTTTTGCTTACAAAAAAAGTGGTGCATTTGTAACCCTTTGATAAAATTGAGGGTGAAACATGTAGCATATCTTCGGGGTTTTAGGGTACCATTATTAGAAAAGAACACGACCAAACTACAATTTTTTCAGAAAAGAACACAAAGAAAGGTAAAAGGCAGAATAAATGCAGCATTTATGCCAGAAAAGAAAACACCATAAGAAGTGTATTTTCAGTGACCTATTCTCACCCATTTCACCGAAGTTGCGAACGAGATTGCGGACGATTTCTTCGTAGTTTTCAGATTTTCTATTACCTAAGAAATTTTCTATTATGAAATCTAAACTCCTCCAACTATTTTTCTCAATAGGTGATAGAAGGTTTGGAAATTCCTTGCAATTTAACAATTTTTTTAGTTGGGGTCCATTAAAAACACCTTAAAGTATAAAAGATTACTTAGGGTCAATCTTAGCTTCGCTTAATTTGGGAAAAATTTTTTTCAAGTGCACCAACGTCGAGTGCACGAACAAAATTTCTTATAAGTCCCAATTTAATGTGTAGCGGTGGAAGTATTATTTTTGATGACGGCACGAGCGGAATATTCTCAATGCTATCCTGTCCAAGCTGATGAAAAATACGAGGCTGCCATTTGTGGTCGGTGTAATGAAGATCTTTGCGCCGACCATCCCAAAGACACAAAAAAACTTTGGTGTTTGGCAAACCCTTTTTTTAAACCCATTAAAATGGCAACTATTTTCAGGTCAGAACAAATCATCCAACAATGTCGGTCATAATTTATTAATTTTAGAATAGCGCTTATATTTTCATAATTTTCTTTAACATCTGTACCATCATTATCAATCTAACATTCGACTTTCGTATTGTTTTTACGTTGTTTTGCATTTTATGTGACGGTTATTATTTATAATTTAAAATGGTAAAAATTTAACAAAATATATATTTTTTTCTAATATTATCATCAAGACCGTGACAACAGCTTTTATTTTCAATATTTGTTAGTGTTGAATGTTAAATAATGTTCTGCTATATCTTATGGTTTATGAGTTATACACCGTTAAACTATCCTGAATAAAATAGATAAAAATATAATCGACTGTTCGACTTTTTATAAACAAAAATTCGATTGAATCGACCAGTCTGGCAGCTCAAAACGTGTAGATATAATTTATAAGTAATACCAAGTTTAATTTTGTACTAAAAATTATACAAACTTGGTATTAAATAATATGGCGCCTTAAAGTGTCATTTGAATTTAAGCCATCCAACTGTCCGTCTGTGCCACCCATCAACCAAAATTAAAATGATAAGTAATTTTTTTATTTTTTATATTAAAGAAGATTTTTATTTCAGAATGTGAAATGCCCCCACTGCAATCAAAAATTAATTATTAATATGAAGGTAAAGAAGGGGGCTGGGTATGATGGGGCTGGTCATCCATACCAGCCCCACTACTACGTGCAATATTTCCAGCCGCCACCTCCATATGGGCAGTTGTATGTACAAGAGCCTCTACCACAGCAGCCTGTACCACATCAGATAGTGCCACAGCAGCCTGTGCCGCAACCACAGATGCCAGGACAAATTTAAGTGTCCTTTAAGTTGCGTAGTGCCTCTTATTTATTTTTTTGTTTTTGTAACCTGAATTGTTTTCTTTATTTAGTTTTAATAAAAGTATTTTCACTTTAGTTTTAATAAAAGTATTTTTACTTTAGTTTTAATAAAAGTATTTTTAATAAAGGAAACACATTTTTTTTGGAAATTTTTACATCTACAAAACTAATAAAGATACAAAAAAACTTAAAATAGCATGTTACTCCAATTAAAAAATAAGCTGACAGGTGTTTCGTACTTTTTCGAAATTCGAACTTTTTAGGGGAGAAAACGGGTAAAAACTGTATTTGGGCACCCTATGTATCTTTTAAACCAATAAACAAAGAAACAAATTTTAAATGGTATTCTTTACTTATCAAAAAATATAAGTTTGGTACTTTTTGGAAATTCGAACCCTTAAGGGATAAAAATTGTTTTTATTTTTGGTACTTTTTCATAAAATATGTTTTTCTATAATTTGACATAGACATACGAATATTTTATTAAGAGCTCCCACCACGATATAGACATTTATTTAAATAAAATTTTACCTTGGGGATAAAAAAGGTACCAAAAAGGGGATAAAATGGGGAAAATACATTTGATTTGAAATTATTAAGCCAATTTTTATAATTTTTTTTAACGTTGGTTCCTGGATTCATACAAAAATTAACTAATTGGGCCAAATCCGGGTAAACAGTTTGGCACTTTTTTTAAAACATATTTATTCTTGGGCACATTAACACAGATTTTAATATTTTGAGACATGCCTGTATCATAAACAATTTTGGCAAAATGGAATATTTTTAAATTTCAAACTTGACGGTGTTCAAGGAAGAAAAGGGAAATTGGTACTTTTCTCCTAATGGTACTTTTTAACATTTTAAATTATTTCAGTTATCGATATTAAAGTTAGCTGATATGTATCTGGGTGAAGTTAGTGTTAGGAATAGGGGATAATATTTAGGTACCAAAATGTGTGAACTGAACTATAGATACTTTTTTGTTCTTCTAATGCTACTTTTTTGAAATTTCTATAACAATGTACTTAGAAACATGAAATGAAACATATATGGTCCTAAGTGAGTGAGAATTCTAGGGGGAGACTTTTTGGTACTTTTTCTTAATTGGAATAGTATTTTTTGTAATTTCTTCACCAATGAACCTAGAAACATGAAATAAACCGAGTGAGTGGGAAACCACAAGTGTGGGTTTTTTGGTACTTTTTCTATATTCTAATGGTACTTTTTTGAATTTTCTATAACTATGGACTTAGAAACATGAAATTAAGCATATATGGTCCTAGGTGAGTGAGAATTCTAGGGGGAGACTTTTTGGTACTTTTTCTTTATTCTAATGGTACTTTTTTGAATTTTCTATAACAATGAACTTAGAAACATGAAATTAAGCATATTGGTCCCAAGTGAGTGAGAATTCTAGGGGGAGACTTTTTGGTACTTTTTCCTAATTGGAATGGTACTTTTTGTAATTTCTTCACCAATGAACCTAGAATCAGAAAATAAAGCTTATATGAACCCGAGTGACTGGAAAACCACAAGTGTATACTTTTTTGTACTTTGTCTATATTCTAATGGTACTTTTTTGAATTTTCTATAACAATGGACTTAGAAACACAAAATTAAACACAAATCTCCTAAGTGTGTGAGAAGTCTATGGGGAGACTTTTTGGTACTTTTTCTTTATTCAAATGGTACTTTTTGTAATTTCTTCACCAATGAACATAGAAACATGAAATAAAGGTTATATGGACCCGAGTGGATGGGCAACTACAAATGGGTGCTTTTTGGTACTTTTTCTATATTCTAATGGTACTTTTTGAATTTTCTATAATATAATGGACCTAGAAATATGAAATTAAGTCCCCTTTTACAATGCAGAAATTGAAAGGCAGACATTTTTCTCATTCTCTTTTGAACTAACCTAAACCTGTGTAAAACACACTTTACCTCTTCAACCCCTTGACGACAAACTTCGTCTGTCTGCCTTTCAATTTCTGCATTGCAAAATGGGTCTAAGCGTATATGGTCCTAAGTGATTGAAAATTCAAGCGGATACCTCATGGTACTTTTGTTTATTCTAATGGTACTTTTTTTAATTTTCTATAGCAATGGACTTAAAAACATGAAATTAAGCATACATGGTCCTAAGTGAGTTAGAATTGTAGGGGGAGACTTTTTGGTACTTTTTATATATTCTAATGGTACTTTTTTGAATTTCCTATAATAATATAATAAATTATCGGTTTTGCGATAATTTATTAAATATTAAGTATTATAGAAACAAAATTACTTGATAATATAGGAAATGATATACAAATCTAAAATTCAAACTTGACGGGTTATGGTTTAGTGAATGCGAATTTAAAAGTGATAATCAATGGTACTTTTTGAATATTTTATAATAATAAACATAAAAATTTAAAATTAGGAACACATTTTGCATTTTCTATAATAATATGCATTTTCAGAAATATGAAATTAGACATTTACAAATAGATTCACAAAATGAGACTTGATAGTACTATTTCTTTCTTCTAATTGGGGTGGCGAAGCGCACCGGGTCAGCTAGTTATAAATAAAAAAAATTTAAAAAAGTACCTTATGTTCTAATAAATTGTTCGTTATACGAAAATCGTAATTTTTTAATTGTTCGAATAATTATTCGTAAGATATTATTCGATTAATCGAACGATCATTACTCGAATGAATACCTTATAATTTCAATTAATGATAGATGATTGTTTAGCAACTGCCAGCTCTATCAAAAAATTTAAGTTTAAAGACTACTTATAGTTTAATTCAAAATATTTTAGAAAAATATTTGTTGTTATTTTGTAAATAATCTAAAAAATGAATTTTAACACAGATCTTTTTTATAAATGTTCAATTAATAAACATAAAATTTTTATTTATAATTTAATTTGAAATATGTATTTGTTTAAAAAACCTAAATTTGTTTGAATAATTTATCTAATAG
The DNA here is from genome assembly GCF_958450345.1 of Calliphora vicina. Classification (NCBI taxonomy): domain Eukaryota; kingdom Metazoa; phylum Arthropoda; class Insecta; order Diptera; family Calliphoridae; genus Calliphora; species Calliphora vicina. The sequence goes on along the minus strand of NC_088781.1, from coordinate 81,811,752 downwards.
AGATTGAGTATAAATGTACAAAGAGGTAAAGGAACAATCCGCAAAGTAATCACCCGATAAATTGCGATGACTAAGACCTTGATGGGAGTAAAGGCTAATTGAGCTGCAACACGTCCATCAAAACTAAAACAAATAAATATTTTTGATATTAATTAATTTTTATGTAGTCATTTATTGCTTCATACCCATTTGAATCTAACTACAGCAATAGAATTTCTTCATTTGCAGTTTTTTAAATATCGCTAATATTGTATTTTGATTTTATCTTAAAATTTGTATCAAAATGTAACAAAACATATAGGATATTTACTACAGCATCTCATGTTACTAGCCATAATGAAATAATATAAAATAAATTAATAATAAACATTTTTATTTTTGAGGCGTTAGCTGTCAATTATAGAAAAATAGACCCTTACCTAACCGAAATATTGATTGTTTAAGAATAAGTAGTTTTTTCTTATAATTTTAAAAAATAATTAATACGAAAAGGAATAAGGAAATTGATCTGGCAACTTCGTCATGAACTAACGCGCAAATTTTTTCGCTAAGAAAATAATTTAAGAAAAATTTATTAAATTGTAATAAAGTGGTTTTTATTTATACAAAAGTTGTTAAAAAGTAAAATTTTAAAGTGCCATCTGACAACAATATAAAAGTTTATTTCATACATTGTTTGTTTGCTAAATACAAGTAAACATCCTATAAGCCGTACTCTGTGGCCGAAATCATACTGGCTGCTTATAATATTGGGGTTGCTGTTTTATACCAATTATTGTTGGCGTTGAGAATACAAATTTAATTTGTTCTCCAAGATTTGCTGTTCTTGTTCTTCCAATTTGGAGTAATTTGGAGAACTCTTGTTTATATATTGGTGCTGCGGCTGCCTGAACTACATTTGTTTATTTACATCAGAGCTGGGACTTATGAATTTATTGCTATTTTAATCATGTCTAAAGTTCCATTTAAATGCCCTATTTGTGATAAAAATATAACGAAGACAAACAGAAGTATTGATTGCTCTTATTGTGAAAAATATTTTCACATATCCTGTAGCAATGTATCAGTAGAGCAACATGTTTTTCTTACGAAGAATAGAAATTTAAAATATGTTTGTGAACACTGCTCAAGACTACCAAAATACTGCAACATTCAAGAAGAACTAAGAAATGGATTTTCGGCTCTTATGTCCTCCTTAGAAGAAAAGTTGGAACAAAAATTCCTTGAAGCTAAACGTAAAATTGAGGAGCAACTCGAATGCAATCTTAAGTTACTGGAGGAGAAATCTAAGTCTGCTAACAAAAATATCTTGAATTGTGATAGTAGTGAGCAAATTAAATCGGATATAAAAAATTGTTTTGACGTCATTAAGGTTGTCGATAATGCAGCAAACGATAGAATATTATATTTAGAAAATCAAAACAACATTCTACAGAGGCGCTTAAACCGGTCAAATATTATTATTTCGGGACTGCCAAAGAAAATTAAAGATTTAAGAAAACCTATTTTAAAAATATGTACATTATACAATGTTCTATTATCGTACACTGACATTCAACACTGCACATATTTTGCTGGTGGGAAAAAAGTCCTTGTGAAGTTCAACTCTGTCCAAACTCGTTATGCGATAATGATAAATTATCATAGGAATCGAAACCTTAAGCTGAATGATGTGATTGGTGGAACCTTACAATCAAATGTGTACCTTAATGATCACTTTACTGAAGTTGCTAAGAAGCTGATTACTGTTTGCCGAAAGTTAAAAGAGAAAAGTAAAATTATGAAATATACATTTTTGAATTATGACGTTCCCAAAGTTATAATTAAAAACACGGAAAATGCGGAAGAAACTCTCACATATGATCAATTTTTGAATTTACTTGAGGGAGACGAATTGAATGACTGCTCATTATCTTCTGCAAATAATCTTTAATCTGGAGATAGCACAAGTATATACCTATTTATTTACATACATTATATTCATCATGAAATTTTTATCTTGTCGAAGCTTTGTAAAATGATTTTTTTCTCTCTTTTTTATGAAAATATTGCTTTATAAAACTTTGATAATATATGAATTTCATTTTGAATAAATGATTCAATCCATATATTTCATTGTTTTATATAATAGTAGAATGTTATGTTCTCTCTATTGAACTTTGTATATCAGCTTTTATTTGCAATTTATATATATTTTTCTTATTTATTAATTTATATTAATTATTCATCTCAGAAGTTACATTTTTTTTTAACGTCAGATTATTATATTATTAATTTGCATATAGTTATCAGCTTTTTTCTTATATATATTTATTATGGATTCCTTTGCTAATTTGGGTCCAGTATGTAGCAACAACTCTGTGCTTCGTACTAATCTTTTAAACTTTGTGGGACATTTAAAGATCGGTCATTATAATATTCAAAGTTTTAGTACATCCTCATCTTCATTTAAATTAAATGAGATAAGAAACATTCTTAGTGGTAATGTTCTTGACATTGTGGGTCTGAGCGAAACATGGCTTAAGCCGGAAACTTTGACTGAAACTGTCAATATTTCTGGTTATGATATGTGTAGAAGTGATAGACCTAGACCTGTAAGGGCTGGGGGAGTAGCTTTGCTTATATCTAAGAATATTATTATGGATGAAATTGTTGGTGATATAATTGTTAGGTATACTAATGTTTGTATTATGGGAGATTTTAATATAAATATGTTTTGTTCTAGAAATTCTAATATAGTTAGACAGATATGTCATGGTATGGGTTTGATTTGTCATCATAATTCGGCTCCTACTCATTATGATGTTAATAATAATTCTACTTCTCTTATCGATTACTTTCTGTTGAGCCCCTCTCTTGTTGTTGGTACATCTGGTCAAATGCAATGTCCAGGTATTTCTCATCACTCTTTTATTTATATTTCTCTTGATATTCCTACTCAATCATTCACAAAATATGTCTCATATCCCGATTATAATGCTCTGAATATGGAAGCATTGGAACATACTGTGGATTCGTTAGATTTTTGTGGTATGTACTCGACTGCGGACGTAAATATTCAATTATCAGTTTTTATGTCGAATGTTGATATTTTGCACTCCTTGGTACCAATTGTGCGGCGTAAGATTTGTTTTAAAACTGATAATTGGTTTAAGTCGCCTAATATATTATATCATATCTCGTTACGGGATATAGCCTATAAATATTATCTCCGAAATAGAAATTGGACAATATATTGTGAATATAGAAATCGAGCTAAGACAGTAATTAAAGTAGCTAAGGAGCGTGCCTATTCAACTATGTTTCAGAACTTTGGTAAGAAGAAAATGTGGAATTTCTTAAGGAATAATGGTTGTTTAGAGACTCGAGATGATCTCATTACTGTATCCTAGTGAAGTTAATGAATATTTTGTTTCATGTCAAAATGAAGATGTACCTTTCTCACTTGACTCTCTAAATGATAACACTGTAGGAGCTTTCTCATTCCATTGTGTGGATCTTGAGGATCTGTATATAGCTTTTGGAAAAATTAAGTCGAATGCATCAGGTCATGATAAGTTGTCGTTGAAATTCTTAAAAATTATTTTTCCATTTCTTTCTTCCCATATACTTCATTTAGTTAACACAATCATTACTACATCGGTATTTCCCGTAGAATGGAAAATGGCTAGAGTAGTTCCTATAAGGAAAGAAGGTGATTCTGTTTCTTTTAATAATTTGCGTCCGATATCTGTCCTTCCGATTCTGTCTAAAGTAGTTGAACATATTTTTATGAAACAAATGTTGCTTCATCTTGATGGTAACTCATTGTTACATTCAGCCCAATCTGGGTTTCGATGTGGCTATAGTTCCAGTGCACTTCTTGTTGGTTTAACGGATTCAATACGAAATTTTATAGATAAAGGCAAGAATGTTGTTCTTATCTCTCTTGATTTATCGAAAGCATTTGAGAGGGTTATACATTCAAGACTTGTGGTAAAATTATTGCGGCATTTTGATTTTTCGTTTTTGGCTTGTAAGCTTATATATTCTTATTTATGTGGTAGAAGCCAGTATGTCTCGATTGGAGACTCCAACTCCCCAATACTTCGTGTAGTAAGTGGTGTACCCCAAGGCTCTGTTATTGGGCCATTACTATTTATGTTGTACTTGAATGACCTTCTGAATATAGGAAATGGTCTGCCTTGTAGGCCTTTTGTCTATGCAGATGACGTTCAGTTTCTTTACTATGCAGACTCACAGTTTCCTGATGTCTTAAAGGAAGGAGTTAATTACATTATTAGTAGAGTTTTAACTTGGTCTTCTGAAAATGGATTTAAACTTAATTCAAGAAAGACTAAATTAATGGGATTTGGTTTCCGAACTGATGATATGGATATTACACTTGATGGCACATGTATTGAATTTGTAAATAGGATGAAATGTCTCGGTGTCTTGATTGATGATCACTTAAATTTTAAAGCCCATATTAACAGCATTTCTTCCAGAATGTCATTTTTATTGAGAAGGTTATATTCACTTGATATATGGGGCATTTCACGTCAAGTGAACCAACTTTTGAAATCGATGTCTTCCGATCGCGATGAAATTTGCACCAATGTTAGTTCTATTGGATAGTAATTCGGACACCATTTTTCAACAAGATCTGAGTTATAGGAGGCCAAAATTTGACATTTTGGCCAAACAGGTGTTTTTTTTTATCCATATAACTTATTACCTATTGTTCTTAGCAAAATGTGTCCCAAATAGTTTAGATAGCTATTTATGCAATCTTTCGAAAAAAAAATTAAAAAAATTTAATAAAATATTTTTGATTTTTTTTTTTTAAATCAAAAATATTTTTGACTTTTTTTTTTCAAAATGGGCCCTTTTTATTTTTTTTTTTTTTATTTTTTTTAA